>NC_068911.1:95581003-95886836 GCF_023091745.1 Budorcas taxicolor | reverse complement strand
AGCTTCCTTTGATAAACAGAATGATCTAAAATTGAGTGCTCTTCCTCTTGAGGCACTAGTCTGCAGGCAATGACACTCCACTCCAGTACTCTTGCCTGGAAAATCCCATGGATGGAGGAGCCTGGTGGGCTGCAGTCCATGGGGTCGCTAAGGGTTGGACACGACTGAGCGACTTCACTTTCACTTTTCACTTTCATGCATTGGAGAAGGAAACGGCAACCCACTCCAGTGTTCTTGCCTGGAGAATCCCAGGGATGGGGGAGCTTGGTGGGCTGCCATCTATGGGGTCGCACAGAGTCGGACACGACTGAAGTGACTTAGCAGCAGCAGCTTGTCCTAGAGAGAGGCTGCCTGTTTCTATGAGAAGGGTGCCCTTTACTGGCTGCATTCCACCTCTAACCTAGTCTGTTTCACTCTCATATTGTAATATATTTCCTGCTTGATCAGTACAGAAATTTGATTTTTTAACTCCTGTCAAAGAAAGAAAGCATTACTAGTGCTTCCTTCTGCTCCAGGTATGTTTTGTAACTTGATTCAACATTGAATCCCATATTGTGTTGAAAAGGACACTGCAATTTCAATAGGTAAATGTATTTTATATATTTTTATATAGACTGTCTTTATTTAATCTCTTCTTTTTATGATGCAAGGCTTCTTAACCAGTTTTTCATGGCTACTGCAGTTTTTGCTTTCCTCCCTTTTTTCCTAACTCTTAAAACATTTTTTATCTCTAAGAATTTAGCTCAAAAGGTTGGCACTATCACATTACTCCAGAATTCAGTTCAATACAGTGTTAAACACTTTTTCCATGAAGGGAAAGGATAATGCCTTTTACTAATATTACACATATTAGTAACCTTTTTTACTATTTTTACTGATGGTATATGTACTAATATTAATTTACTATTGTTTTAATATTATAGAACCTACTATATATGCTGAGTGCATAGCAAATCTGCAAGTGTATCTATTGACTGAATCAGTATTTCCATATCTCTACTATTTAACCTAAAACATTAACTTTCTTCAGCATGAAAGTAATATATTGGACTGTAACATATCACCCATAATACATAGCAAGTCAAATAATATCAATTCCTCTTTCATGTTCTTAGGAAGGAGTGTTTCTAACAAATGCATAGTACAAAAATATAAGTTCCTGCCCTTAATTTCTATTGCCTTATAAGTTTCTTCTTACTACTACTGAGCCAATGTTTTTCTCTTTTAATTTCTCTATTAACTTTAATTAGGCTCATGAGTTTGCTGGCCAGGTGGGTTTTCCCTAAACACTCACAACTCTATTTTCCAGGCTAGCAATAGAATTAAGTTAAGCTGCAGATTTGAGGCAGATTCTAACATTATAAGCTATAGAAGTTTCCAGTGCCACAACTTATTTCATCAACAACTCATTTCATCCAGTGAGGATTTCAGCAGGCAGCACTTTTAATAAGCCAGGCTCAACATTTTTCAAGGAATACTTTGGGATCCATTTTTGAAAGCAATATTGGTTATGATTCCACAGCTGGAAGATTTCTGAGGAAATAATGTTTGTCCTCTTGAAAACATGTTTAGTCCATACGGCATAAAGAACATAACAGTTCTGAGCCACCACTCTAAATTTTGCCATAACATATTTCTAATATGTAATTTTCCAACAGCATTGTCATGGGCCCATGATAGAATAGGAGGATTAGTTCCAATTCAGTCTTTCATTTTCTTGCATTTTACTTTGTCTTCTAGGAAAGATAAACTTGCCTACATTATTTATGTATTTTAGTGAATTAAAATAGATTTCATTTGTAATTTTCTCATGAAAAATCTTAAGGAAAGAACAGAACCGAGCTGAAAATCTTCCCTCGATCCTACAGGGCATTAGATCGACTCAGGTACTGGCTGCTGGTTTAATAAAAAGATAGGATTTCCATTTACTCCAGGCAGGCTTAATGTATTGTTCTCAGAGTGAGACAGTCAGAATGAGTCAGGAGCCAAAGAATACACTTTATAGACACAAATAATCGTAAATTCAGAATGTCACCTTTAGGCAGAGGCATTTTTATTATTGTTAGTGGAGCTGCTGAGTAGGTTTGATGTTTTATTCTCTTGAGGACTCAATGTTCCTGAGTCCTGGAGCCCTGTCTTTATCAGGCTCACAAGGAGGGAGCCCAGCCAAACTTGCTTCCTATACTTCTCTATGATTGATAGCAGATGGCATGCTTTAAAATAAACCTATCCATTAGCAGTCCTCAGTGTTTTTACTCAAGGCATTTACAACTGTCTCAAGCAGAAAACACATTCACTCCAAGAGCTAGTTTCAGACCTCAACAGCTGTACAGGTGCAAATCTCTCATTAACTCTTAAATAGTGGTGAAATAAACAATGGCTTTTTCTCTGACTTTATTTAAGGGAGGATACTTCAAAGCTGCTGTGGAATTACTCTCCTCCACAACAGAGCTTCAAAGGATAGTTTTATTAAAACTTAACAACATTATGCAATGATATGCTAGTCCAAGGAATGTACATATCATGTGGTGAATATTATAGTTAAAAAGTTTGTTTCTATGCACACAGATTTAGTGGTAAGTTACCAGGCTTGCAGGAGTGTTTGTGAAGAGGGAGAAAAGAGTGAAGATCTCATCAAGGGTCCCTGGCAGTGCTCAGGTTCTTGGTTACACACACCTCTACTCAGGCACAAAGTATCCATTCCCTCCCAGCCCCTTTCCATTGCAGAGGGAAGGTAGGACTGAGCGCTCATCAGTAAACTGAGTTAATGGTTTGTTTTCAGACAGCAATTTGAATTTCCTTGCATGTGGGTAGTTCAACAATAGCAACACCATTTTAAAAGTTATCCATATTGAACACCGGTGAGATGATTAGCCTCAGGGTTTCGATTTATGCTTAAGAAGATAAATAAAGCTTTCTAGTTTAAAAAGTCTTGTTAACATTGGCAGACACCTATTGGCACTTATCTTATGCCAAGTATTGGTTTTGAATCTTACAAAAATGAACTTCTTAAATCTTATCAACAACTTGAAAAACTACTATCACTATTCCTAATGTTACAGATAAGGAAGCTACTCTGCTCTGAGACCTTAACCAGAGTATCTCCAGAAAGCAGGGCTTAAGAGAATGTGTTCTAAACCAGACTGCCTGGGTTCAAATTTTTGCTCCAGTCTTTACTCTCTGTATGACAGTGGGCATGACATTTGATGGTCCTCTGTCTCCCTTTTCTCACTTCTTATCCGATAACCCTTTGTTGTTGTCGAGTCGCTTTGTTGTGTCTGACTCCTTTGCGACCCCATGGACTGTAGCCCATCAGACTCCTGTCCATGGGATTTCTCAGGCAAGAATACTGGAATGGGTTGCCATTTCCTTCTCCAGGGGATCTTCACAACCCAGGGATCAAACTTGCATCTTGGCACTGGCAGGCAGATACTTTACTGTTGATCCACCATTCCTACTTTGGGCTAATAATTATCCTTAACTTTTATGGTTGTTTTGATGATAGAATAATGTATGCATAATGCTTAGAACAACTCTTGGCACTTAGGAAATGCCAGGTAAGTTTTAGCTATTGTGTTCTCATTACCATCATTGCTAAAGTTACTAGAGTGATATTAAGCCCTTAATATAAACTCATATAAATATGAGTTTTCTCTGATATCTTCTACATCTGGGACTGTTTTGAAAACTTTTAATGTCCAAACAAAACAAGTCATTTGTTTTTATTTCACACTTTATTAATCAAACATATACACGGTTGCCAATCAGAGGCTCTGATCATCATGAGGTAATAAGAGTTTTCATATGAAATTGATAAGATTTGGCCCCAAAGCAAAGTAATTTGACACTCTAGTTTTAGGAGCCTTATTATTGGTGCGTATGTTATTCCCTTGCTGCTGCTGCTGCTGCTGCTGCTAAGTCGCTTCAGTCGTGTCCAACTCTGTGCGACCCCATAGATGGAAGTCCCCAGGCTCCCCCATCCCTGGGATTCTCCAGGCAAGAATACTGGAGTGGGTTGCCATTCCCTTAGGCCTTCTGAAATAATGAAATTGGTTAATGGAGCCTCTCATTACCTTCCATTGGTCCCCATGGGCCCATGCTGCCATTGTAGGTAAACCTGAGCCAAAATTTCTCTTCAGTGGGCAGCTGGAGAGGCAAGCAGTAAAAGTCATGAGATGAACCCTATCCCTTGCTATTTTTAAAAAAGTATTGTCTTCATTAAAGGATTTTCAGAGAAGGCTCACATAATAAGACACTTGCCACTGATTTTCCAATGCACACACAATACAGATAGTTCTGAAAAACATGGTGGAAGAATCCAAGTGTGCATGAGGCATATGCTACAACTCATCTTCATGGTTTCTGCATGTGTCCTCATCAGGAGGCTTTTGTAGACATTTTCTCTCTCATCTTTGTGAGTACATTTAAGTAAGTTTTAAAATACATATGTCTGTATACAAGATGAAAAAAGCCTAAGTGATGTGGGGAAATTTAAGTGAAGACCAACACCTATCAGTACTGCATTACTTTATGGATACAATTGCAACAACTATTTGCTTATCTGAAATATTTCATTTGGATTTCTAAAAAGTAATTCTATATTGGGTTATAGAAGGTAAATGCTGGGCCAATGGTTATACCATACTGCTTGCTGTAAATTTGGAGAGAATATGGCTAGTAATTTGAGATTACTTAAGGGCACCTTGGTGTGCATTTTAGAGGAAGTTGGTATATTAATGGTTCCTCTACACTTCATTACTGGTTTTAGTATCACACTGAATGGGATTAAGTCAGTTAGATTTATAAACTCTCTAAACAGAGAGAAAGAAGGCTAAAGAATGAAGCCTAGGACAAAAGGACGCTTATTGGATTTAATATTTAAAAAAAAGAAATTGTTTTAATAGGAAATTTTTTTCCCAGAAAAATAGATCTTAGGAGCTTAAAAAGATTTAAGAATATATTTAAGCATTATGATTTTTTTTGGTAGAACGAACTAAGACTATATTCTTATAGATGTATAACTCAGTGTGAGTTATATTTTTGTTGAGTTCCAAACAATTAGAATTTAGAATGCAATGGCAGAAAGAAAGGGCGGGGAACTTGACATCAGGATACCTGCATTCTGCAAAGAATAACGACCAATACTGACCTACTCTCAGAGCAACCTAGGCGTTTCTAGTGTGCGTGTATGCTTGTGTGTATATATGTAGACACAGGCATATATACACATATGTATGCAGATTTACACAGGCATGAGTACACATGCTTGTATGTGCAGATACATCGGTATACATACGCACATACATACAAATAAAGGCGGACGTGTCAACACATACAGATGCACACGTGTGTATACGTGTGATGTATACACACAGGTGTGGGTGCACGTATAACCCCCTATGCCTCAGATTTCTCAGCTGTAAGTGAAAACGGTTGCCCTGAGTCAGCAAATCAAATAAATGGCAAGTGGACTTGGAATTTCCTCTCCCACAGCCAGGACAGGCAGCAATAATTGATTACAGACTCTTCCCACTGAGCCAGGTGAAAGTGAAGGTGAAAGTTGCTCAGTGGTGTCCGACTCTTTGCCACCCCATGGACTATACAGTCCATGGCATTCTCCAGGCCAGAACACTGGAGTGGGTAGCCATTCCCTTCTCCAGGGGATCTTTCCAACAAGAGATTGAAGCCCAGTCTTCAGCATTGCAGGTGGATTCTTTACCTGAGCCACAAGGGAAGCCCAAGAATACTGGAGTAGGCTGAGCCAGGTGAGGCCTCTGAATTCTCAAAGCAGTGATCCTAGCAGCCTTCCTAAGGTTTTCATCCCTCAAAGTGAACTTGAAATGAGACTTGTTAGTTATGTCTGTTAGTCCCCAAAATGCAAAAATTCTAGATTAATAATGTTTTTTTTACAATGAGGTAGTGTCTGTGTTTAAGTGGGCAGATGTATTAGACAGAGAAATAGATATCTTGCTGAATATGGCATAACTGCTGGTGTTTTTATATTGCCTTCAGTGACTGCATTTCTATGCAGAATGCTTACTTTTAGGGAAATTTTGACATGCTTGCACATTGATTCATTCATTTACCGTTACGGCTTTAAAACTGCTGAACCTGCTGTATTCTTTTTGTCCACTTGACCACATATTCAGTACAACTTTACGATACTTTCTGTTAGTTTAAACCCAGTCTATGTCCTCCTAAACAGATCCAAAAATTGTGTTCTCAGGATTCTCTTCAATAGCTGTTTATCTTTTGGAGCCCTTTTTTGTTTGTTATTTTGAGAATTTGTTCTAGTTTTGCTAAAAACTTGACATTGAAATCTCTCAGAGGTGTGTATCTGTCTTTATCCTTCTCTGGGCTTTGTTTCACTGGAAAATTGTGGAAGTTGAGGTTCATTGCAACTACGGCCTCCAGCTGGGTTCCTTTGCATTATTATTCCTGTGTCAGATACACAGCAGTTATCTAGAGTTTTCCAATGGGAATAGCAGCCTTTGTAAAATCAGGAAATTAGTTTTGAAAGTTGATGAAATGGAACTATTATCTTAAATAATAGCAATTTCTTAATAATATGTTGAGTTTAGCACCACTCCTTATAATAATTCTTCTTTTTCATATAGTTTCAGATGGAGAGAATAAACTATCCCAGTTCAGAACATTATGCCTATTATACATTTTAATAGCATTTTACATTTTGTGGAGTCCTTTGTAGTTCCTCTTTCTGGTGATTCATTAAGAAAATGTAGTCATTTGGAAACAAAGATGTGTTAGAACTTAGGAGATAGATTTTGGGGCTTCCCTGATTCTGTCAGTATAACTTGGGTAACAATGACCAGTGGCCCTGTTTCTCTACAATCTAGCTTTCATCTCTTAAAATTGGTGCACTAATGCTAATTTTGTGTGTGGTAATATTATCCTATGTTAATTTCCTTAAGCTCATCAAGAGAAGAAAGCCCTAAGTAGAGCATGTGAAGTGCTACTTACTGTGTCATCTAGGACTGTCTCCCACCTTCACATTCCCTTTCTAACAGAGAAATAATGAAATTGTCTATGAGCCAGAGGGTGACTGGAGAGTGGCCAAGGATTTGGCTTGAATCCTCAGTGGTGTTTGACATTTGTGTTAATCAGTTGGCTTTCTTGTCACCTGGAGTAATGTTAGGTTGGATTTGTATGTTCAGTGCAATGAAACAAGCAAACATATTTTTAAAATGTTGAATGTTCAGCAAATTAACAGTTATAAGACTTCATATCCAAGAGCAATAAAACATTGTTAAATGATTAAAAATAAACAGAATTTACATTGACAATAAATAAACATATACTTTAACTTGAGGAAAATATGAGCAAATATATTAGCAGTAATTAACATGTAATACTTTAAATAATACTTTAATTGTTTTCAAAGCTATTTTTTTAGTTGTATATTTGCAACAGGGCAATCAGGGCTTTAATCAGCGAGGTTCTTAGTGGCTGGCTATCAGATTTGATAAAAATCAGGTCAAAGGGGCTTGCTGGTACAATTTATTCTTTGAGAAATCTTCTTGTGACTATTCCCAGGAAGATTAACAGAAACAACAACAACAAACCACTTTATAATAAACAAAATAGCAATATAACTTTATATGGAACCTTTATTTTCAAAGAATCCCAGAGTGCTTATAAACTGCTATTCAAACCATATCCAAGAATCACTAAAGCACAGCCACATTTTGGAGCCAAAAGGAGAGCTGAACTGTTAGTGGGAGAGGATGTTCCTGCTCTAGAAGGGGTGTAGCTTGCATGACCTAATAGGGGTTTTCTGGCTCTAATTTCTGCAGTGCTGTGTGGGTGGAATTCCTGTGCTTTGGAGATGCACAAGGCGAGGCTGTATTGCTGCAGAAAGTGGGAAGTGAAAGAGAATATGGTAGTGGAAAGAGGAGGCATGGGAAATGGACTGTTTATGTTCCTGTCACCAAGTGGCAGTGACTACAGCACAGTCACCAGTCGTTAGGGCTCCCTGACCCTGGGGTAAAATAACTCTGTCCCAGGTGCCATTTGAACCAAGTTACTTCAGTTGCCAAATGAAAAACTCTTCTATGGGAACTTTTTCAGGAAAAAAAAAAAAAAGAAGAGTCAGCTGACTCACATCTAGAATTGTAGAATGTTAGACTAGGACAGACCCTAGAGATGATCTAGTCAAATACGTTTGAGAAAACTAGCGGAGAGGAAGTAGTAAGAGCGTAACCTTAGATCAATATCAGCATCTTCCAGTCAGAAGAAATCTTAGTGATTAACTAGCTACATCTCCCACACTATTATTTAATGACTTCCTAAACAAATCTTTCTAAAAGTTCTTTCAGCAATTTTGTTTACTGACAGCGATATATGACTTCTAAGAGCAACAACACACATTGTTGGAAGTTTCCCGTTAGAAACATTTTTTAAAATATTCATTCTTTCATTTTTTAATACACATTTATTGAGTGTCAATCAGGTACCAGGCATTAAGCTAGGCTTTGAAAAACAAAGGAAAATAATACTAAAATATAGCTCCTAATAGTTACTGGGAGAACACTGCATGTTAGTTACCATGGGCTTTACGTGTTTTCACTCATTTACTCCTTGCAACAAGCCTGTGAAGTGGAAACTGTTATTTTCCCCACTAACAGGTAAAGAAGAGAGTACAAGTAATTTGCCAAAGAGAAGCAGCTAATAAGTGGCAGAGCAGGAATTTAAGCCAGAGGTGATGGTTTTAGAGCCCATGCTCTTAACCCTAACACCATGCTACTCTTTAGGGAGCAGGTGAAACCTTAAATGAACAATGCAATAGTTGATTCTTGTTAGAGTTAAATAAAGACGGTTCTGTAAGAGGCTTAACGGGGGATCCCTATTAGCCAGAGTGGTCAGAGAGGACACCTCTGAAGGGAAGGAATATTCCTAGGAACCAGTCATGAAAAGAGCCCTTGTCAAGGGAGGAACAAGCTCAAAATCTTCTCCAGCAAGGTTGGGGAAGAACCTAATGGATTTTGGAGCCCAAACTTTCTTCCTCTGAAATTCTCTAATAGAGTTGTACTCTTTAACCAACACTGAGTAGATTGAACCCCTTTACCATTAACAACTTTGGTGGCCGGGGCGGGGAGGGGGGGTGGTAAATTAGGATCTTTTCCTTGAAGAACAGTATATAAGCCACTGATCACATACAAGGTAACTGGTAGTACCCTAGTACCCACAGTTACAAGCCTTGTAAAGGGACCATACTCCAGGATCTTGATTAATACATTATCCCATCTCCTAGTAGAACAGTGAAAAATCGTTTTTTTCTACCACACATATCAAAGATGGGCCAACTTATTAAATAGATTCAAATGAAAATACATCCTGCATTATACCTAGAAAACACTCTAAAACTTAGAATATGATATAAGAAAAACTTCACATGCTGTCACTATTGATTATGATTCTAGCACAAAATTGTATCGTTTCAAATAGTAATATTGATTTGATCTTCTACAAATAGGCTTCGGGGACAATGGTAAGATCATAGTCACTTCAGAACACATGATGTGTTCATTTGTCATCTAGGTTTCCTCAGATTGTATTCCTTTTCCTGAGGGCTGGGACTGGTAGGCTGTCAAGTAAGGATACCTAGACAGGCACATAAAAAGTAAGTCAAAACACTCCGTTATCTTAGGATATGAACAAAGGAGGAAAAACTACTTGGGGAAGAGTTTAAGAATTTCCCAGTAGAGGAGTATTTTTGAAATTAAATATTTCTCTATGTGAGTTGACATTTAAAATGTGTGACTTAAGAGAGATAAGAAGAAAATTGTGAGAAACATAACCTTAAATATTTTGGATCACATTTTCGTGAATTATGCAGCATTTGGCACAACTTTAAGGAAACAGAAATACTCTGGGGTAATGATGAGTATTTGTATGTACTTTATGTGAACATATATGCACACTCACACAGCTATATTTGTGACATAATGTACTAGTTATATGGAATATGTCTATGCAAAATTATTTTATATGTAATATTTCCATCCCTGGGACTAAATGTTGGCAGTTTAGAATTTGTTTTTGTGAATGCTTTCATGCTGAACTTATGGAACATAGCTGTTGGAAAGCACAAGTGTTGTTGTAATTCTTATGAGCAGTCAAATGTCCTTTGAAAAGTCACCCTAGATCCATCCGTAGCAATGGCATGTTGTAGCCTGGACAGAACAAAGCAGCAAATGAAATAAAGTGAAACCATGTTATCATTGGCTTCCCTTGAAACATATTAAAGACTCTCAGAAGAGATAATCTACAGTAGGGAATAGCACTGTGCTGGCCCAGGGTGTACAGGATGACCTCATGGGTCTTTTCCATCTCTAATTCCTGTGATACTGCAGATCTAAGAGATGGAGCCAGTAATTGCTTACAACATAGCAGATTCCTCTCTCTCCCTCCTCTTTCCCCCCTTCCCTGGAGTTCAGCAGAGAATCTCTTAAAATAAACAAAAACTGTGAGAAACTAAGAGAAGTCAGGGACTGGCCCACTTTTGAGATGCAGAATGTGGAAAGTATGAAGCGCTGATTTGACTATGAAGGCTGGAAAGCAGAGGGGCCAGAGCCATTTACACTGCAGGCAGTAGTTAAAAAAGGAAAAAAAAAAAAAAAAAAACTTGAAAAAAATGGGTGTAACCCTGGGCTTTGATACAAGTGGCCTTTCAGCCCCCACTTGAGATTTGCACATCCTCAAGGGAAGCTGTGGTTTGGAATAAGATCGTGCATTTAATTTCACTCAGAGAACTTATTGGACTTGGCACCAAAAGAAAGAATTTGCAGTATATTTTTTGTCATGATTAGTGGCCCCCGTGCCACAACATTTGATTATTTTGGAAAGGGAAAAGTTAAATCCTTGTAAAGTTGTGATTTACAATTTTCGAGCATCCAGGTAGGGAGCATGACTTCTGCCAGCTTGATCATGGGATCCACATTTTATTCTAGCTCATTGATGTGAGAAAACAAAACAGTTCTTTTGGGGAAAATAGACTTGAAAATATATCCCTTGATTATCCTGGGAGATTTTTCTCTCCAAACTACGTCTTCTTTCAGTCACATTGATTTTGGTATCCACTGGAACTTGTAGCAAGAAACTGGCATGTGGCTGGTTTACTTTTCATTTCTAATCTGTAGTATCTGGTATTTTATTTTATCATTTGATTTCCTTGCCCTCGCAGTTATGTAAATCTTGAGGCAAAGGAGTTAAAAAGAGGTTCTTATTTTATACCTGGACATTTTTTCTCAAGCTTTATAATTAAGATTAGAGATCTAGTGGCTATTTTAAATATATACTAAAATTTGTCCAAATAGCCAAAGGCAAAGGGAATGACCAACCGGGTAGCTGATGAATATTTTCCTGGTAGATGTACAACAACGTTCCCCACAACTGGGATGCTTTATCCTTTGACATTAAGAATGCTGTTTGCAGAAGTAACATTCCTTTGAACACTCAGCATTCTGAAATCGTGTCCCGCCGCAAGGACTCAAGTAGGGTAAGTCTGAGCCTCGACACTGAGTAACGGCCAGGCTTAATTAGATTCTGTCCTGGTGTCCAGCACTTATATACAGTCAGTTGGGTCTTAAAATAAATCCTGAAGGGGAATTAATAATAAATTCCACCTCTTATACTACTTTTGAGTTTTTTGGTCTATTTCTAGCTGGATTTGTACTTGTTTATAATGTTTAGGCAGGGAGTTCTCACCATGCTTAGTAAGTGAAAGCGATTTGCTGAATAATGTAAGTGTAGCAATGTTAGTGGTATTGTTGGCAAAGAGAAAACACTTTTTCTCTCATTCTAGACTTGGACAGGAGATAAAGATAAATACATGAATTCCACTGGTATTTGGGAAGTTCTATACTTGTCCCAAGTTAAGTGTGGTGGTTAAGGGAACAGATGAGTAAGGGCAAAGAGTCTGGGTTCTAATCCAAGCTGGCTGTGCAACCTGGGCAAATTGTTTATCTTCTGTAAGCCTCAGTTTTTTCATCTGTACAATGGAGTAAAACTACTTAATTTGGTTATTGAGGGGATGGAAAGAGTTAACATATCATTAATAGCATAATGATTGGCACATGATAGGAATTCAACAAGAGTTCGCTATAATGGCTGTTTGTTTGATATTGACTTCATTAGCAGGATATTTTCTGGTTGTGTATTGTGGTAAATTTAGATTCACCTTCTCTGTGAAAGCAAGATAGGAGATCTACTTTCTCTCCACTTGCAATGATTTAATGACAGTGAGTCAGTAACAGTTTTCTTATTTGACCCCACCTTTACAAAGCTATTGTGAAATTTGAAATAAGACAATTTATTCTGTGTTAATGAGGCATCTTTCAATTGACAGTAATACCAACTTTTTCTTCCATAATTTCTCATGTTTCTAGGGATTCTGATCTTTTTTCCACTTCTCTCCTGCCCTCTCCCCTCTCTTCTCATGAGTACGTGTGTGTGTGCACACATACACACAGGTTTTTTTTTTTACTCTCTCACACCCTTCTCAAGGATTTATTTTCCTCTCCGATGGATTCATTCTAGGTGATCTCTCTCCATATGATGGAAGAGCATAGGTGATTTTACAGCTAGCAATCCTAGAGGATATATATCAGAATAATGCAGCACAGAGACAATTCCCAAAGCGAAAGCTAAGTTTTCCCTCAAGTATCAAAGGTATAAACTCACAAGTTACAACTTGTGGTCCATTTTTCTGTACATAAGATCTTTATATATGAACAATTTTTAAATGCCTTTGCCTAAAGTAATGCAACTCTCCTATGTATTATAAACACATTTACTCCTTCCAAAAGATGTATAAACTCTAGGCTCACTCTCTTATTGCATCCCAGGTCCAAGCTGAGTCTTTAAGGGATGTGCATTTGCTTTGAGTAGGATACAGATGTAATAATTTCATGGTTCACTCACTGAATGCTAAGTGGTGATTTCAGTTACCTCCTCCAGAGACAACAGACAAGGAAAAGGGGGATACATTCATTAAGACTACCATTTAGAAAAGGGGAGGAGAAACAACTCACAGTGGCCAAGAGTTGTTGGTATATACTGTATTCTGCTGGACTAGAGTAGTAAGATCTCTTCCTTCTGGTGGGGAACACACATTCCTCCCCACCAATCTGGCTACTCTTACATCTGCTCTCAATGGCTCTTGCCCATTGTCTATCATAGCTTCATCTGAGAAGGCAAAGTTCTCCTGCTGTGACAAATTAACTCTAACCAGCTCATGGCATCCTCACATGGTATCAGCACCTTGGGGATGGACCATTCCCTCAGACTATTATTTGTTAAACTTTGAGTTTCTTTGATAAACATCTTTACAACCTCGGGCTTCCCTGGTAGCTCAGATGATAAAGAATCTGCCTGCAATGTAAGAGACAGGGGTTTGATCCAGCTGGGAAGATCCTCCAGAGAAGGGAATGGCAACCCACTCCAGTATTCTTGCCTGGAAAATTCCATGGATAGAGGAACCTGGCAGACCATAGTCCATGGGGTTGCAAAGAGTCAGATATGACTGAGTGACCAGTGCACACACTTTACAAACTCAAAAAGCTGTCTATTTGTTGTTTTAGTTTTTTTCTATAAGACTTTCACATATTATGATTCTATGATGCCCATTCTTTTCACCTTTTAACAATTCAGAAATCAGGAAGTGTGTTGCAATCAGTAGTAGCTTAGATTTTATAAAATAAGGGAGCTTCTAAAATCAGTGAATGCCTGTAATCAAAGGCTGAATTCTCGACCCTGTTATGGGTATGTATTCTTTTAGTAAGAGTCTTGGTGTGTGTTGTCCACAGTAGCCCTGCTGTGCTGCTAAGAAACACATTAAAAGAGGCAAAAATTTCTACACAGTTCACTCATTAGAGTGGTGGAATATGGAGGGACATGATGGACAAAGTCAAGCACATTACCATGCCCATTTGTTATCTTCATGATTTTAAAAATTTGACTATTTATTCTTATAAATGGGCTTTCCTGGTGGCTCAGATGGTAAAGAATCTGCCTTCAATGCAGGGGATCTATGTTCGATCCCTGAGTTGGGAAGATCCCCTGGAGGAGGAAATGGCAACCTACTCCAGTATTCTTGCCTGGAAAAGTCTATGGACAGAGGACTCTGGTGGGCTATAGTCCATGGGGTTGCAAGAGTTGGGCACAACTGACCACCTAACACTTACAATGCTCTTACAAATACCTCTGATGTTCATCAGTGCTGTTTACCTTAGCACTGTCATCTGGAATACTACTCTGTTCTCTTCTAAAACATCTCTTGATACCACTTGCAGAGACACAATTGAGGTTGGAATTAACTCACATGGTTGTGATCAAATCTGGCATTTTTACCATTCATAGTTTCTGTAAAGTATTAAGTTGTCATTTGCATTTAAAAAAGTAACATCACTATGATCCTCATAGTCTTTTGCAGATTAAGTCTATCCTTAGAAAACTATTAGATTTAATATATTTCCAAGAAACAGAGATCAGGCTTATTTGTGACATAGATACTTTATCTGTTTTGTCTCCATCTAGCCCTCTAAGTTCTGTGTCCATTGGTTGTACCCACTTCCTTTTCAAACTGCACTTGAGTAACTCAGACTTTCCTGTTCCTTAAAACACACCTCTTTCAAAACCTCCATCAAGAAACAGGGCTGGTATTAATTAGTTTTGCTCTAGTATGACTTAAAGTCAGTCTTAGTTGCACTTTCCTTTTACACTGAAACAGGAACAGTGAGGATATTTCTCACTGAGCAGCCTCTCAAGTATGGCTAATGAAGATACTGCCCACACTGACTAAAAATAAAAGTCTGCTTGGAGGATGGGTTAGATGAAGGTCTAGAACCATATTTGTCAAACATAATCATGAAAATTTATCTGGAGCATTAAAAAAAAATTTCCTGGGCCCTGTTCCAGACTTATCGGGTCAGACTCTCTGGAATAAGGTCTTGAGAATCATGTTTATTGAATTCCCCAGGCAGTTATTGTGTCCAGACAAATTGGCCAATAAGCCAATAATGGGGGAGGATATAAACATAAGAGGGCACAGTGGACGCCACAAGTTACCACACGGCCTGCAAAAGGTTGAAACTGATGAATCTTCAAGTATACTCGTCGTTGCCATACTCACTGAAATGATTTTGTTCCTCCTAGAGTTCATTTCTTCCTTTTTATTGCAAACTTTAATACATCCAAAAGGTGGGAGGCTATATGCAGTTTGAAACCAGAGAGAGCAATTAAGACAAAATCTCACATGATAGGATGGTGACGATTGTACGGAAGCAGGACACACTACTATTTTGTGCACATAAATAGTCCCTTGGTTTCATCTCATTTAGTTTTTGCTGAGTAACTTTACTCCAAATTTATCATTTTGTGGGCTTTCATTTCTTCATTCTTTAGTCTCTTAAACATTTTATTTATAATTTTTCCAACTTTATTGAGGACTGATTGACACATAAAATGATCTATATTAAAAGTGTATAAAATAATGATTTGACATACATTGTAGAATGATTACCAAAACGAATATAATTAATACATCCATCCCCTTGCTGTGTGTGTAATGAGAATGGTTAAATTTACTTGCAGCAACTTTTAAGTCTACAATACTATATTAATAACTATAGTCACCATGCTGTTTATTAGATCCCCAGGACTTCTTTTAACTGAACATTTGTACACTTTACATACATCTCCCCCTTTTCCCTGCCCCCAGCCTCTGGCAACTACCATTCTGAGAGCGTTATTCTAAGTGAAATAAGCGAGAGAGAGAGACAAATAATATGTAGTATCACTAATATATAAAATCTTTAAAAAGATAATCAAATTTTATAGAAACAGAATAGAATGGTGGGTACTTTAATTTTTCTAATATGAGATGATTTTGCAAGTATTTTTGTTACTTTAGTAAACTGCAAATTTACAGGTAAAAAAATGAATACCATGATATATATTATGCTTTATAACTTTGTACTATTTTATATTTTTATAGAAACATAAAGTTTGTGTGTTCTGTACAGTTAAAACTATTCTAACATAAACTTTTGAATTAAGTCACTGTATACATAGGTTATACTGAAATGGTTAAAATATATTCCTTCGTGTAATTTGAATACTGCTTTGTTGCAAGGATCTTGGCAGAGGGATAAAGCAACAATAATAAAAGAATTTGACAAGAGATATTCTAAAGTATGATAGTCCATTATTTAACCAGACCCTTCTATAAGAATTATTCAAACCAGTAGTAGTTCATTAAATTTTTCTAATGATAATTATTTAATTCATACCTTTTAGATGGGCTGTAAACTGGCTTAGATACAAGAATCCTATGTTCCATTTTAGTCTCTGCTTTATAAATATGTTGTCATTAATAGTGGCATTTCTGTTGGCCTAAAAAAGAGACCAAACTGCTCCAGGTCTGAGATCATCAGTCCTATGTCTTTCCAGATCTCTTCGTGTACGAATTTGTGAATCCAGAAAAGAGAAAGAGTTAAACCTATTCTCCTAGTTGGCAGAAACTTTGTAGTTTAAAATTACATACTGACTCTGGTGTAGAGACACAAGAAATTATAGAGCAGACACTGTCCAGGACAACATATAATTTAAAATGTACTAAAGAATGTATACCGCATGGCAAAGTAAGTGAAGTGCTTCTTCAAATATAAGTGTTTTGCATAGAAAGGCAGTAATTATCCACTCCTAGGGAAATGTTTGCATTCATTCTAAATCAATATTTACTATTCATTTCATGTGTTCAACAAAACAGAGATTTAACTTTTTTTTAATTTTAATGAAGCCCTAAGACTACAATAATTCTACAATGTAATTGTCTTGATATGAAATATAGCTAAATGGTGTTGCTATTTCGAGAAAGAGCAGTGTGAAATGGAAGGGTATCCCTATTTGTGAAATGTTTCTTTGGGAACATTCAATTCATACTCAGCCAAGCAGGGAGGCTCTCCAGTTTTCAAAGATAACTTAAGCTATCTCTTTGCTAAGGCCCTTAACTAGGATCATTCAGATGAGTCCTTGCCTATGTATTTTTTCTTCTTTTTCCTAACACACTTTCTGATAATGATTCTGTTTCAGCTCAACTATTGCCTTTTTGAGGGTGTGTGTGTGTGTGTGTGAATGTATGTAAAAAAAAAGCCTCTTCTATATAACATTTTTTTTTTTAGGAGAAAAGGATTTCTTTCCCTGTTTTCCCTCCCAATTTCTCCTGATTATTTAGTTCAAAAGAACTTCAGGGAAAATGGTAAAGGGAAAAAATAAGAAAATAGGACACATGAATACTGTATTCTGAGACAAGACTGAAAGTTTCCGGCATATTTTTATTTATAGAGTCGTGATCTGATCATTCTATGAATTTTCTTTGAAAAATGACTATTATTTTTTATTACAGAGTCTAAAAAAGAACTGGGCAGTATAACAATATGTTATAATTACAATATGAATACCCTTTTTCTTGGCAACAGAAATAATAATGCCTTTGCCCCTGACTTTCAGGTCAAAGTGGAGTCCATTCATGCCCACCATTATGTTTCCAAATGCTAGATAAATGCCCAAGTTTCCTTATATTTCTGTCTTCCACTTCTGTATATATTGTAAGACCTAAGGTATTTTGTTGTTCTTAATTTACTTTTTTGTTGTTGTTGTTATTAGTGGCCAAGGGGACATATTTTTGAAGACTCCACTATTCCCATGAGATTTTTCAGATTATTATATTGATTAGCTTACTTGATATTAAAATTTAATCAATATTGTATTTTCAGATGCACAGCTTCTATAGTGTCTCTGTATTATTTAAAACAAGATTTAGAGCTGGAGGGGAGTCAAATGTAAATTATATACCTTTGCAATCTCATCACATACTTCATGTGGCACCTCTGCTTTTAAAATATCCATGTAACAGCAGCGTGGGGTGGGTCTGTACTGAGTTTCCTCTCTGTGTCTTCCTGCCATTCATAATTCATGCAAGCTCTTTCAGCAAGTTACTATTTGGTACGCACTCTGGGGACAAATAATATCATTTATGTATTGTGATTGCTACTCTACTCTATCTTCCTCTTTATTGACAAGAAACAAGGGTGTTGCTTGTAGTTTTGAAACTAAATGGGGTGCAGAAATTGTCCTTCTCTTTCTGAGAAAGGCACCCTCTTTCTGCGGAAATGTTATTGTAAACTGTACTGTTATAAATGGTGTGTTAGTTCACAAGATATCCCTTTCTCAATGACTGAAGTATCAAAGTGTTCCTTTAGCATTCAGTGGAAAGAGCCATTGGAAAAGCAGGCAGTTAAGGACACGTTCCTGAAGTCTGGAAAATCAATGGGACGCTAAAAAGAGAACTGAAGTGGACTGGAAGGAACCTCTTGAGGGTCATTTAAAACACCAGAAACTGATTATGAACAGAGCTTTTACCCAAGGAACTGGAGGGGGCTGGCAAACGCGTTCTACTGCACTCCAGTTAAATGTCTAATAGTTGAGATGTTTTCTGCACAGCCCATAAAGGATAATGAGGAAGGCTTTGATAGCTCTAAAGAAAGTTGCTCTGTGGCCTCTCACAAAACCATGATCTGAGTGTAGGTGGCAAATACTTGCGTACCCCAAAATGAGCAGGGGCAATGCCAGTTAGGTAAGGCAGTTACCTTGCTAATGGCGCAGGAAAGGGATCCTGATGTGAGTTTGTACTGGAGGGAAAAATAAAAGTAGGTGATGTCAGAGTGTAAAATGTAAGACCTCATTTCCTTAAACTGCAGTTTTCTGGAGACCTTGAAATTATCTATGATTTTACCTCTACATGATAATTATTTAATGTAGGTTAAATTAAGGATTAACCTGCATTCTTAATTTTATTGTATTGTGGTTTTTTTGCATATTATGAATTGTTCCTTATATTAGTTGTGATTAAAAATATTGTGTTCTCTTCTGTTGCAATAATTCCTGTTACTTCTCTTTTGTTGCAATAATTATTCTTTTATATCACCACCCCTCAACTCCAGTAAAGATAGACCCCATTAATAATTTAAAAAAACAAAAAATAAGTACATACATGTTGAAGTATTTATATTAAGTTTGGTAATGAAGAAAGCAAGTTTCATTAACTGTTCTTTTTATGGTGCCTTTGCTACTCTCAGGGAAAGTCTATTAAAAAGAGAAACCTTAAAATCCTCTCCCAAGGCACTGAGGACACTTACATTGACCTTGTATTCACTCTTTCAGAGTATGAGATGGTTACACTGAATAAGAGAACAGTTGAATACTTTTGTCGATAGAAGTAATTTGCTACATGGTTGATAGGCTAGTCCACCAAGAATAAAGTGATGCTTTCTTTTGGCTTTAGCCAAGAATTGATCAATTGATTAGTTTACAAAGATCGATGGCACATCTTCTTGCCCTAATACCCAAATAACTGTTGAGAATTAGCTGAGACACAGCACGTTATAAACACAAAGGAGAAAGAGAAGTACTCAAAGATTCTCCTTAATTTACCCAGATGTAAATCAAAATTTAATGCCCAGCAGAGATATGTTCAATAAAATGGACTTCCATAAGCATTAAGTAACAAAATTCTTTGAATAGATGATCTGAGAGAATGGGCAGTGTAGTGTTCTACAATGGAGAAGGCAATGGCATCCCACTCCAGTACTCTTGCCTGGAAAATCCCATGGACGGAGGAGCCTGGAAGGCTGCCGTCCATGGGGTTGCTAAGAGCTGGACACGACTAAGTGATTTAACTTTTACTTTTCACTTTCATGCATTGGAGAAGGAAATGGCAACCCACCTCAATGTTCTTGCCTGGAGAATCCCAGGGACGGGGGAGCCTAGTGGGCTGCTGTCTTGGGGTCACACAGAGTTGGACACGACTGAAGCGATTTAGCAGCAGCAGCAGCAGCAGTGTTCTACAAAGAATATCCCCAGCCACTTACTGCTTACATTTACATGGATGTGATGGTGATGATTCTCTCTTTATCTCAGCACCGCGGTCCTGGAAGACAGACTGGGAGATGGCAAGATGGGGCACTGCATCAAAATTGGTCATCAACCACACTTGGACTGATTTCAGCTGCAGTGAGGTTCAGTGTAGGAAATCAATAATGGCTAGATGTTTCTTACTTTTATTCTACTACCTATGTCAGCAATTCTTAAGCTTTTTGGTCTCAATAACCCTGTTATACTAAAAAAAATATTGAGGACATTAAGTAATAGGATATTATATCTGTCAATATTTACTCTAATGTAAATTTAAAGCTGATTTTTAGAAAAGTATTTACTGTTCAAACAACAATAAATTCACTTCATTAGCAAACCATCCATGAAAAGTAACATTTTCCAAAAAAAAAAAAATTATTTACTGAAAAGAGTGGCACTGTTTTAGCAAATCTCTTCAATGTCTGAGTTCTCATATCTGCTTCTTCATTCAATTTGCTGTCACATCAAATAGTACGTAGCCATTGGAAAACTCCACTGTATACACATGAGAAAATGAGGTTTAAAAAGGCAAAAAATATTATCCTGCACATAGTTTTGATTCTGTAGAATCCCTGAAAGTGTCTCAGGACCCCTCAGGTACCCTCATGTATCACACTGTTGGTCTGTAATGTTTTGAAGACATGCCTATTGACCTGTCCTGTATGAGTTCAGTGTAACACCTGGCACATACAATGTACTTAATACTATTTATTTTCTAATTATTTTTCTTCAGCTCAAAATAAATCTTTCAAACTTGTGCTTTAGGGCTCAGATAGCTTCAGATCTTAATGATCTTTTATGTATACCTAAATGACAAAGGAGAACATTCCCTTACCTTAGATCTCTTCTCAGGACCACTTTTCTTTACCTTTGAAGAAAGTTAATAAAGAAAAGGATAAGAAAATGGGAATGGAAAAAAGTAGGTTCTTAGGATCCTTAAGAAGGACATAATTACATATTTGGGACACTAGATTTCTGTAATCCTTAAGTAGCCAATCCTAGTGGATTCTAAAATATTTTCAGAAACATTACTAATTTCAAAGCAAATAGGGTGTTGATAGTGTGGTATGGCTGAAGTATGGTTAGAGGGGACTTCTAGGACTTGTTGCTGTTTCATCATCTGATAACTGATGCAACCGAGCACAACTTATAAACAAGAGTACCATATGGTTCAGATAGATAAAACTCTGTTAATAGTCAGATCAATCTATCCAGTGTATTTAAAGCCTGGACAAAACAAAGGTATTTTTATGGTTTGATATTGAATTTTTGATAAAGCAAATGTTAAGATTCGTTTGTTTTGATTAATGTCTATGGATCACCTGCTATGTGCTATGGGTAAAGCAATGTAAAAAAAAGTATGATTTCTGCCTTCAAATGCTTTGCATTATACTGAAATATACCCATAAAACATGGAAATTAATGATACAGAGTAATGAATATTAGGATGTGAAGAAAGCAAGATGTTTTAAGAATTCATAAAAAGGGACATAACCGTCTTGTAGGAAGAGTAAACCTTCAGGGGGAAAGATAAATTACCTAAACAATGAATGTAACTAACCTGGTTGGAATTCATATGGAACTGAGAAGATATGCCATGCAAGAGAGTTAAGAGAGAGTATAATTCATTTGCTGATGTGGGAGAATTTCAGTAAGAATACTGGAGTGGGCTGCCATTTCCTTTTCCAAGCTTAGAAGTACAAACTTCTAAAGGAGTCTGCAGAGTAGTGAGTGAGAAGTTGGACATGTAACAAGGAGAAGGAGGAGATTTGAAAGGGGTTACATTTAATTTTGAGGTAATTATGGAGCCTTTGAAGGCTTTTAACCAAAACATAATCACAAGTAGGCTTGACTTTTGTCAAGTTTACTCTGGTTGCCACCCGAAACCAAGACTAGTGTTGTGCTGATGTAAAAAAAGAAAAAGGGGGGGGGGGGGGGGGGAATGCAGACCTTTATAGATAAAACAGCAGCAAAATTGATGGCAGACAGTGGACATATTCTAGAGATCCAGAGAACGTTGAACAGACTGGATTTAATAATGGTGCAGAGGTTGAGATGGAGTGAAGAGGGAAAGTTAGTGTAATGCTCAGGTTCCTGGCATATGCAGTTGAATGTTTCATTGAAATAGGAGCACAAAAGGAGAAATACTTCAATACAAATGTCAGGGAAAGCTGATGAATCCACTATTTTTCAAATATCCAAGTAGAGATGTTAAATATTACATGACATCTATGGAATCTACTAAACTATGACATCCATTAGGTTAAAGTTTATGGAATCATATATTTTACCAGATATAGAATCCACTAGACTAACCATCATTAAATGGACAATGACTTTGCTTGTTTCTCCATTGCCTATCATATAGCTACCTAATAGTAGAAATTTACCAAATATTTATAGAATAAGTTAAAAAACAAATAGTATGAATAAAGAAATATGAGGAGAGATTTGGAATGGCTAGTTAGATTTAGAAGTCATTAGTACGCAGGTGATGGCTGAAGTCAAAGGAGTAAGTAAAATAACCCATGTAGGTAACTGACAGTAAAATGAGAAGGGATGTTTAAAGGTATCCAGAAGAATTGCAACATACAAAAAAATAGAGAGTAGAAAAGAAAAGCTCTAAAGAAGAAGAGCTGAAGAATTAGAAATTATATCAATTAATATTTTTTCCTAAGCAGCAAAGGTTGTCTTTGCGACCCCAGGGATTGCAGCTTACCAGGCTTTCCTGTTCTTCACCATCTCCCAGAGCTTGCTCAAACTCATGTCCATTGAGTCGATGATGTCATCCAATCATCTTGTCCTCTGTCATCCCCATTCTGCTCTTTCCCTCAACCTTTCCCAGCATCAGAGTCTTTTCCAATGAGTCGGCTCTTCACATCAGGTGGCCAAAGTATTGGAGCTTCAGCATCAGCAAAGTTTCACTTTCTCTTATTTTAAGCAAAACTTAAATTTGCTGAAGAATATCTGGAGATAACAGAAATGAATGTGGAGAACTAGATTTGGAAAGTGAGCATAAACAAATGAGCTCTGGAGAAATGCATCGCATGAATTATAAGTGTTATAATGTTATAACTGTTATAATGCAGCAAGAACTGTAGGGTCTTCTGTCCCTGCCAGTACATGAGTATGATGTCTAACCCTCCCTACACCCTGAGTTGATCAGGTGTTAAAGTCCCTGGAGAAAGTGGGCAGTAGGCTGAGTCCTGCCTACAAACAGTACATCCTGAGCTGGGGAAAAGAGAAGACGGTTCTGTCCCTTCAGCTTCCTTAATGGAATGTAGCCACAACATCCCACCAGAACTTCACAGCAGTGGGGCATCTCTGAGAGGAAAGAGAGGTGCCTATAGTAAAGTGAGGGGAGTAGATGGGTAGAACAAAAAAATGACAAAGATTCAGTTCAGTTCAGTTCAGTCGCTCAGTCGTGTCCGACTCTTTGCGACCCCATGAATTGCAGCACACCAGGCCTACCTGTCCATCACCAACTCCCGGAGTTCACTCAGACTCACGTCCATAGAGTGAGTGATGCCATCCAGCCATCTCATCCTCTGTCGTCCCCTTCTCCTTCTGCCCCCAGTCTCTCCCAGCATCAAAATCTTTTCTAGTGTGTCAACTCTTCGCATAAGGTGGCCAGAGTACTGGAGTTTCAGCTTTAGCATCATTCCTTCCAAAGAAATCCCAGGGCTGATCTCCTTCAGAATGGACTGGTTGGATCTGCTTGCAGTCCAAGGGACTCTCAAGAGTCTTCTCCAACACCACAGTTCAAAAACATCAATTCTTTGGCGCTCAGCCTTCTTCACAGTCCAACTCTCACATCCATACATGACTACTGGAAAAACCATAGCCTTGATTAGATGGACCTTAGTCGGCAAAAGAACTTATACACAGAGTACATCATGAGAAACGCTGGACTGGCAGAAACATAAGCTAGAATCAAGATTGCTGGGAGAAATATCAATAACCTCAGATATGCAGATGACACACCTTTATGGCAGAAAGTGAAGAGGAACTAAAAAGCCTCTTGATGAAAGTGAAAGAGGAGAGTGAAAAAGTTGGCTTAAAGCTCAACATTCAGAAATCAAAGATCATGGCATCCGGTCCCATCACTTCATGGGAAATAGATGGGGAAACAGTGGAAACAGTGTCAGACTTTATTTTTTTGGGCTCCAAAATCACTGCAGATGGTGACTGCAGCCATGAAATTAAAAGACGTTTACTCCTTGGAAGAAAAGTTATCACCAACCTAGGTAGCATATTCAAAAGCAGAGACATTACTTTGACAAAGATTACTATGAGACAAAAGCTAGAAATGCGTGTCCATCTTCTAAATCAAGATAAATTTAAGTGAAAGAGAAAAGCAAAGGGTTCTTATCTTGCAGCAGCAACAAGGAGGTCATTGGTCATTTAGCAAAAGCAGTATGAACTGTGTAGTGCTGCTGGTGACCAGACTGGAATAGGTTGGGAACCGAGAGTTGGGTGACAGAGTGAAAATAGCTGGTGTAGAGGACCTTTTCAAGAAGTTTAACTTAAATTAATGCAAGAGGAAATCTGCTTTTATGATTTGGAAGCATTCAGAATGGCAGAGAAAACAACTTTGCCTTTTGGTAGAGATTTTTGAATTCTCATGGTCAGGAAAAGAGTTCTTAATACTGCATAACCCTAGATGGGTAAATTTCCACATCTGGGCAATTACCATACATTGGAATTTCTTGTTCTTTTTTCAGGGCACCAGTAAGTTGTACAACTCTGTAAATGACTTTGCTTTTACCTCAAATTCTAGGTCACGTGATTTTTCACTTAGATGCTTCCATGTGTTTGCTGTTATACTGAATATTGCTGTCTTTGTATTTCTCTTTAACTAGAATTTCAAACACATTGAGGACAGGGAGGTGTTTCATTTCTTATACTACCTATCACAACAGGGACATGAAATAGTGCCCATGCTCAGGGAGTTTTGATTGATTAGCTTATTGATTTTGAAGAACATTGGCTGGAATGACATTCACCCACAAATCTTCATACACAAAAAAATGATTTTTAAATGGTTTTCCTCCTTGAAGTGTTATTCAATATCCCCCCTGGCTTCCTTTTACCATCGAAGTTGTTATGAAGATGCAGGAAAGAAAAGCACACATTTTTGCATTTTAAGATAGAATAAACTTTTAGATTGGAAACTTCCAAAACAAACTAAAACCAATGAAAAGTGTGTTTTACTGCTTTATATCTAAAAATGGCTCTACCCAATTTAAGCTATTTTTAAAACCTGTGTATTCATGCAGCTTGCATACCAAAATGAAAATTGGTGAGCTATAAACCCTTGAAAAACAGGGTTTATAATGGAAACAGTAATTGACCCTTAAGTACAACATCAAAAATACAATACTATATAATACAAAGCCCAGGGCTTGGGATCCCATCTCTGCTCTAACCTCAGATTGGCACACTAACCCAACACCACAAAGCCAACTAATAGTTATACTCTGAGATGTTTTCTTCTTACATGGCAGAAAAGTAGATATGTGATCCAATAGCCACATGGAGTTAAGCTTTGGAGAACCAGTACTCTGAATATCTTTAATGAACTCACTGCTCTAGAGCTATATCACTATTAACTAATTAGACTTGCTTGGATAAACCATTCAATTAAAAAAAGAAAACAGAAAAGAAAAAAAACACACACACACACAAAAACAAAAAAACAAAAAACCTACTACTATCCCTGAAGTTGTATTTCCTTGTATCATAGACTTTGAGTATGTAATATCATATCACAGGATTCAGTGAGGATACACTAACCAATTGTCGGGGAAATCTCACAGAATTACTCAAAATATTTTGAAAAATTTAGAGTTGTCTTCAACTTTGCTCTAGTTCAGAGATGGTCCAGTTTCCTATTTCCAAGCCACAGCTATCCATTTTTAATCATGAAAATGCAATCTAAAGGGGAAAATAATAGTACTAAACTTGACTAATGAGGTATGAAGGATAAACTCAAGATTCCATGTTATATCTGGCTCTAGGCAAAAAGGGGGATATGTATACTAATGATCATAGCCTATAAGGATCATAACCTATTCTGTTTTGTTTTCTTTATAGGAATGGGGCAAGGGGTTAAGGGAGTTTATTGCTAAAGAAGGAAAGTTCAGAGACTCCTTTCATTTTAAAGTTGAAATGTGAGAGCATTGCCAGCTTATTCCTTTAAGAAGCTTCCAAAGAATTTGTCAACTAAGAATAGAGAAGATTTTGCCTTTTAAAATGTCATCTATTCACAAAAATTTTCAGTGAGTTATGTTTATCAAGGGGTGGTTGGCAGGACTTTCTCCTGTTTTCTTGTTGGACCTTCTGTTTCTTTTGCTACCTTAAAAACTAGTGAACTTGGTAAGATGAAAGTGACTAAAACATTGTTAGCTCTGTTCATTATATCTCTTCATCTGTACCCTGTGACCAAAATACTAAGTGAGCTTTAGAGAGAGGTCCGTGGGAGAAAGTTGGGATTGGGACAGAGGAGATATTTTTCTCTGTGGGAGTTTTTAGACGATCTTACAAGTGACAGTGCCTGTTTTGGGATTCAGCAATTTTGCTAAATGCAATTAAAACATAGGTTTTTTTTATAGTCATGTGCAAAACTGATGTGCATCTTAAAATTTCAGTGCTTAAAAGTTTATTTGCTTATTATAATTGTTTTATTTAATAATCTTATGTCACAACAGAGCACTCCTAAGATTTTTTTCATGTCTTTCTTCAAACACTAAGATTTATCTTAGATAACATCATGGTATATACTTCCAATTCTATTTACTCAGTGTCGTACCAAGCCTGCAGACCTCTCCAACACACATATTTGAACCCTATACACACTTTCTTCCTATTTTATTTTTCTTTTCCTATTTCTTTCCTATAGTTCTTTCATTACTGAATTTGCTTCACCCAATTTTATGCTGTCCATTAATTCTGCAATTTTATTCATGGCTTATAATACTGTGCATAAATAATTGAGGAGAGTTAAAGTTTTGAAATATTAACAGATACTTTCTCTTTTCTTTGACCCTCTTGGTCCTTTCCATAAAATTCAGGAAGAGATGACACATCAAAATACAAAGTAAAAATATGTAAAGTCTTAGCTTTTGAGTTTCAAGAGCCCACTCTTCAGGGAAGTCAAAGAACTCACGAAATGGGCAAATATTTGAAAACTACCGAATAAGTAAAAAGTCAAGATATCTTCTTGCTCATTAGATAAAACTTTCTTGGGCTAGAGGCATGAAGAAAGTTCTGAAATAAATATTGAGAGTTTAGAATGGGTGGATCCCCAAGAAAAGAAAAGGACTCATATCCCAGTATCAACAGCTGACTCTAGGTGGATGGGAGAAGGTGCAAGGGGGAGGCTATGTAAGGCAACAGTAATTTTTTAGCAGGATTGCCTCTAAGTCTGAAGGGACTTACAGAGAGCCATGGCTTCAGACAAAGACCCCGAGGTCAGGGTCACGGCCAGGAGGAGAACCTCTGAGTTATCTGGTGTCCTGGGCTACACCACTCAGTTCACATAGACAGTTTGAGTCCTGCCTGCTAAACCCATTCAGGTCTGATGGCTTTCTCTGTTTCCCTTCCTTCCCAAGCTCTTCTTGGATTCCTTTGCATAAGATTCCTAGTCCTGTGCCCACTGGCTGCAATCAACCTTTAGTAAGACTTTTCTTTCCTCCCTTATTTTGCAAAATTGCTACATTTTTAATACAAAATTATGTGAGATCCAGAATTGTATAGTTTTTTTTTTTTTTAACCACTTAATCTGAGTGTGATTTGAATATATGTATTGAGAGAAAGTAGTTTTCTAGATTAACGGAGAATTTCTGGCAAACTGATTGGCCTAGATCCTGCCTACCACTGCAGGAAACATAAGAGATGTAGGTTCAATCCCTGGGTTGGGAAGATCCCCTGGAGGGGAGAGTATGGCAACCCACTCCAGTATTCTTGACTGGGGAAATCCTATGAACAGAGGATCCTGGTGGGCTATAATCAATGGGGTCACAAAGAGTCCAACACGACTGAAGAAACTTTGCAAGCATGCATAGTATTTATTTATTTTTTTCTTTTTTCTTGAGTGAAAATATACAAAGTTCACTGGGTTGAAATGAGAAACAGAGGACTCAAGGAAACTTGTTTTGTTCTGAGTATTCTAAAGTCAGGTTTTTTGAAAGAATGCTTTAGGTTTTAGGTTATTCTTGGCTAAAAGCAAAGATTTAAGGTGAATTCACCTCTGATTCTTCTGTGAAGTGCTCTCTAAACTCTGTTGCAATAACAATTACCTGCTAAAAATTCCTACTCCCCAGGCCCTTGTACCTGCCTGTAGTTCTCATTGACCTAAATGGAGGTTAAATGCATGTTGCTGGAGGGAGAATTCCAGGCTCCAGGGAGTATCTCTCTTGTAAGTGACAGAAGGTTGTGTATGTTTGGTGTGTATGCATCCAGAAGCCACTAAGCCATGAATTTTTACCCTTGCAAGGAAAATAATTCAATTCTGGGAAATGAAAACTAGAATAGATGTCTAATTCCAACTATATAGGACATGTAGATTCACAGAAGAAAATATTTCCACTCTAGTCATTGCTTCCTTTAAGGTATCTGTAAGTTTCCTAAAGATTGTGTGCTTGTGTGATTACTAATTTATGGAAAATGTGTGTAATTAGAATCAAAAGAGGAAAACTGTATTTCCCATAAGTCACATGGCATCAGTGATGCTGTTTACTATCTTTTACTGTGGGTCTAATTTGGGCATTTCTCTTAAGGTAACTATCAATTTAGTCATCCAGGTATAGCATCATTAAATAATGTAAAACACAACTTTGAAAAAACGTTAAATATTTATTGAACACACATTAAATAAAACTACAGCTAGTCAATCTGTATTAAGTACTTACTAATTGCCATGGTCCAGGCATGGGTTGGAAATGAATTTCCAGACAGGAGACAGAATGAGAGGGAAATAAAGTTTATTAGAATGGGAGATGCTGTTAGAACAGCGGGCCAGCTCAAGGGAGAACTGACGTTGAATGGGAGTCTTTAGTCCACTCTTGTACTCAAGGCACAAGGAGTGGAATAGTGGTCTTGTGGGTCATTTGCTGATTGGATGAGGCACATATACTGGGTGGGGGAAAGAATAAGGCAAATACCTCCTCCTTATGGGGTAGGAGGGGAGACAGGTTATACTGTTCCATTAATAGTTACAACATGGGAGAGGGAAGGATGATAAGGGTCTGGTTTTTCCATTCCTGCATTCTAAGACCCTCCTTGGTTATCTGCTCTTTCATCCTTGAGTCATCACAGTAAGTACTGCTGTATCTATACCTTTCGTTTTAATAGTTCCTTGATTTTTCAGGCATGAAATCTCATGTCCTAGAAAAAATAGGGTGGGATATTGTTGTTCAGTTGCTAAATAGTGTCCAACTCTTTGCGACACCATGTACTGCAGCACGCCAGGCTTCCCTGTCCTTCACTATCTCCCTGAGTTTGCTCAAACTCATGTCCATTGAATCAATGGTGCCATCCAACCATCTCATCCTCTGTCATCCTCTACTCCTCTGGCCCTCAATCTTTACCAGTGTCAGGGTCTTTTTCAATGAGTTGGCTCTTTGCATCAGATGGCCAAAATATTGGAGCTTCTGCTTCATCATCAGTCCTTCCAAGGAATATTCAGAGTTGATTTCCTTTAGGATTGACAGGTTTGATCTTGCTGTACAAGGGACTCTCAAGAGTCTTCTCTAGCACCATAGTTTGAAAGGAGTGGAAGTCATTCAGTTGTGTCCAACTCTTTGTGACCCCATGGACTGTAGCCCATGAGACTCTGTCTATGGAATTCTGTAGTCAAGAATACTAGAGTGGGTTGTCATTTCCTCCTCCAGGGGATCTTCCAGATCCATGGATCAAACCCAGGTCTGCTTCACTGCACGTGGATTCTTACTGTCTGAACCACCAGGGAAGCCCAGTTCAAAAGGAGAAATCAGCTAATAAATTGAATTTGTAGAGGAAGTCAATCAACAAGATTTGGTATTTTTAAAATAATTATGTACCAAATATTTTCATTTCATCTTCAGTAGAAAAAGAGAAGTACCTTTCCTAGATGTTCCTCAGTTCAGTTCAGTCACTCAGTCATGTCCAACTTTTTGCAACCCCATGAATTGCAGCATGCCAGGCCTCCCTGTCCATCACCAATTCCCGGAGTTTACCCAAACTCATGTCCATTGAGTCGATGATGCCATCTAGCCATCTCATCCTCTGTCATCCTCTTCTCCTCCTGCTTTCATTCTTTCCCAACATCAGCGTCTTTTCAAAAGAGTCAGCTCTTTGCATCAGGTGACCAAAATATTGGAGTTTCAGCTTCAACATCAATCCTTCGAATGAACACTCGGACTGATTTCCTTTAGGATGTACTGGTTGGATCTGCTTGCAGTCCAAGGAACTCTCAAGAGTCTTCTCCAACACCACGGTTCAAAAACAATTCTTCTGCACTCAAATTCTTTATAGTCCAACTCTCACATACATACATGACTACTGGAAAACCATAGCCTTAACTAATCACCTACACTAGCTTTGTTCATAGTGATACCTCCTAAGGCCCACTTGACTTCACATTCCAGGATGTCTGGCTCTAGGTGAGTGATCACACCATCGTGATTATCTGGGTCATGAAGATCTTTTCTGTATAGTTCTTCTGTGTATTCTTGCCACCTCTTCTGAATATCTTCTGCTTCTGTTAGGTCCATACCATTTCTGTCCTTTATTGAGCCCATATTTGCATGAAATGTTCCCTTGGTATCTCTAATTTTCTTGAAGAGATCTCTAGTCTTTCTTATTCTATTGTTTTCCTCATTTCTTTGCATTGATCGCTGAGGATGGCTTTCTTATCTCTCCTTGCTATTCTTTGGAACTCTGCATTCAGATGGGTATATCTTTCCTTTTCTCCTTTGCTTTTGGCTCCTCTTCTTTTCACAGCTATTTGTAAAGCCTCCTCAGATAGCCATTTTGCTTTTTCGCATTTCTTTTCCATGGGGATGGTCTTTTTCTCCAAATCCTGTACAATGGCACGAATCTCTGTCCATAGTTCCTCAGGTACTCTGTCTATCAGATCTAGTCCTTTAAATCTATTTCTCACTTCTATTATAATCATAAGGGATTTGATTTAGGTCATACCTGAATGGTCTAGTGGTTTCCCTCACTTTCTTCAATTTGGCAATAAGAAGTTCATGATCTGAGCCACATTCAGCTCCTGGTCTTGTTTTTGCTGCTTGTATAAAGCTTCTCCACTTTTGGCTGCAAAGAATATAATCAATCTGATTTCCGTGTTGACCATCTGGTGATGTCCATGTGTAGAGTCTTCTCTAGTGTTGTTGAAAGAGGGTGTTTGCTATGACCAGTGCGTTCTCTTGGCAAAACTCTATTGATGTTTATATGTTCAGGATAATTCCAGAGGCTTCTTCTCAGAGCTGGGAAAAGGCCGTTTATTTGTTTTAAATTCCTGCATATCTTTTTGCACTGATTACTCAAAAGGGAAAAGTGTACTAAATATTCATTCATATTTGGAATTCTTTAAATTGTAGAGGCAATCAATAACAGTTTATTAAAAGAAATAAAAACAGTTACATAAATGCTACATCAGTCTTGGGGAATAGATCAAATTATGAAAAGTTTGAGTTTGTTGTGGTATCGACATTTCTAAAGCAGTCACCATGAAATATAACTTCAAAAGCAGGTTTTAGCAAAGACCACAAAATACGTATTTATATTATACTTTTTCTTAGTGTTTCCTATTGTTAAGGGCATTTGTCCTGCCTTTGAAATTTTGAAAAAGAAAATCTAGGAAGAAAGCTCTATTCTTTGAAGCAAATTTCTTAGATATATGTGGATTTTTTTTAAAGGTTTGTTTCCCTTCTTCCTCTATTTCTTTTCATTTGATACTTATCATTTTAGAAGCACAACTACAATCATTGTTATAAACTGAAAGGAAGTGTCACTTGTGGTCTGACTCTGTGAAAAAGAAATATTCTCAATTCCTGAGGGTGCTCGTATTCCTTCTCTTCCTCGGGAGATAGGTCTTATCTTTGGAGTGGAGCCTTGTCAAACATTATTATCAAGAGGCTGCTAATGGATTGAAATCTCTTCTGACTTGTTCATTACCTCCTTTTTTTCTCTTTTTAAAAGTTTCTTTCCTCTTCATCTCTCCTCCCTCACACTTCCTCCTCCAGTTCTCTGTGCAAAAGCTAGAGCTTCAGTCTTCAATAGTCATGGCTCCCGGCATATAGGGACCATTGTACTGTACATTTAAATGGGATTTAGATAATATCGCTCAGCCTTCCAAACATGTGCCTACCTTTCTTGCTCTTATGAAGGGGTGAAGAAAGTTGAAGCCAGAAGCTGCTAGAGAGATTTGACCTTTTTCCAAAAATATGAAGTTCAGGTATTCATATTGATAATTATGATGAATTTTTAAGATGCATGTGTTATATCTTCTATGCTGTGAAAGGAGAAAACATTTGTTTTGGCTGGAATATAACCAAATCTCATTAAATAAAGTTAAGTATATTCTTAGTCTCAACATGTGGTACTGGAAATATCTGCATTTGTGATGGAAACTTTAAAATATAACTGTAAAATTATTGATTAAGACTGGAATAGAAAAAATTGGTTTTTGATTTATGTCAGAAAATATTAATTTTGGGGGCTGAATTTAATGTATATACCACCATCTTCCACTCATATGAACTATCTATATATATTTTGAAGAAAATCTAGTTCATATAGGTTCATATAATCTTAAGGAAAACAAACTGATATAAATTTCGCATTTGAACTCAGTCTGGATACTATTCATTAATTCATTTGAGACTCTATTCTCAGCCTGTCACTGTTCTAGAATCTGAGGCTCTAAAGATAAGAAAAGTGCCCGTGAGGGGTGTGAGTGGAATGAGTGTGTGTGTATGACAGTGAAAGAGAGTCCTGCATGTAGAGCCTACATTCTAGAGAGTATAGCCTTCTTCAAAGTACTGCAAAGATGTCCAGGAAAATATGAAGAAAAATGTGCAGTGATATATTGCCTAATTAGGAAGGTCAGGAACTACTTCCTGTCTGAAGTCAGGACTGAAGCTGAATGGAGACCTAAAAGAACAGGAGGGGTCCTTGCATGAGAGGATCTTTAGCAGAGGAGGAAGGGAAGGGGAGGAACCCTCCAGGGAGCAAAGACCCAGTACGGGAACGAGGAAGGTGAGATGCGCTATTTTCAATATCCCGTGATAAACCATAATGGAAAAGGGTATAAGAAAGGAATGTATATATGTGTATAACTGAGTCACTTTGCTGTACAGCAGAGATTGGCACAGCATTGTAAATAAACTCTACTTCAAAAAAAATTGCCTAAAAAAAGAAAAGCAGGCCAAGATCAGAGTATGTATTAATATTTTAGCTTTCACACTAAAGGCATTGGGAAGCCATTGATATTTTCCTCAGGAAAGGCAGAAAGGGGCACAATATAATCAGAATTTGCATTTTGAAAGGAATATTCTGGCCATAGTATGGAAAACCATATGTATCTCTGATGGGAGTTTCCTGCAATAATTCAGAAAGAGTGGATGAGAGCTTGGATTGTGATGATGGTGGGAGAAAAGAGAGTAGAAAGCAGTAAGGTGTTACCAAAAAAATCTGAATGAACTTTTTGGCCGACTTAACATATATTTATTATGTAATGGACATGGAGGCTTTGGAGAGAGGGCATTTTACAAAGTGCCCCTGGTTTACTGGCTGTGCCATCCATGTTCAATGGGGCCAGTGGAGAGGTGCTGAGGAAGAGAGCCAGGATTCAAGGAAAACCACGTTTGATTTTGACCTGTTGCCTTTGAAATATCCAAGTGAAAAAAATCCAAGGGGCAGAGCATTACAGGTCTGAAGCTCAGAGGAAAGGTGTAGATCATTGTACAACAGTACAATTTTCATGTGCTTTTGTGTGCACAACCATAATTGGTGTATAAACCTATGGACTATGAATAAAGTTGTCTAAGAAGAGGAAAGAGGGAGAAGATAAGAGGGATATAACAGGCTCAGGAATCTGCACTGTTTAAGTTATGAGAAAAAGTTAACATCAAAAAAAAAAACAAAAAAAAAACAAAAAAAAAACACCACAATCCAATGGTAAGGAAGATGGGAAGAAAAGAACAGAGTCCCATGTTATAAAAGCTGAAGAAAGAGAATGATTCAAGATGGAGGAAAATAAAAACAAAACGGTTCTCTATGTATCCTGAGGCATGACTGAATTGACATTCCTTTATTGAATCTGTTAATAGGTGTGTAAATAACAACAAGAACAAAAATCTAATGACACCATTTTGATTTGAGACAGATAAACAGAAACAGGAATGCAATGTGTGGCATCAGGTGAGGCTTTTTGGGGTCACAAATGAGCAGCACAGGGTTTTATCTTCAGGGCACTTAATGTGCTTTGTAATTATAAGTTTGCCTGCCCTCCTCTCTCTCTCTCTGTACATTTCATTTTCATTGCGGCGACCATGTCTAGTTTCTAACCATTGAGCCTCAGCATCTAGCATTAGTGCTTACATGTACTCAGAAGGCATTCCATATTTGTTGAGGAATAAATGAGTGAATTTCAGTTACACAATAAAGAACAGAAAGCTCTGAATTAGGAAAGAAAAGACTTCAGTCTCCTGCTACTCTGGGTCCTATTTTGTTAAAACATTTACGTGTCTCTCTTTCTTAGTATAGAAAAGCATATGCCTTGACTGGAAGACTTCCAAGATAACGTCTGATCTAAAGTTCAGTGAATTTGCTTACCTAACTCCATTGAAAATTTTGGAGCAGATCTCACTGGTGGTAGGGGGGAATAGCCTTTTGTAAAAACCTATTGCCATCCAGATTGAGTTTCATCTGCACTAGTGAAATCTGAAGAAGGCAAACACCTTAAAGATGCTGTGCCCTATTTCACGTTCTCTAGAGGCACACCTATGAGCCATCGCTGTGGCATCCATCAGAGTTCATGGGGGCCTGTTGGTGTCTGGTCTCAGCTGCATCCTGTTTCTCTTGCTATCTGCCCTGGGCTTCTTTCTTTGCAGCCTCTGAGTAAAAGGCTGCACATGTGCACATCTGAAGGGTAGGGAATTCACAACCTCGAGAAACCTTTGGCCAATGAAGGGTGAGAGCCATGAAGAAATACTTTCCTCCACTCTTGTCTCAGGTAGCAAATTATGGGGTGCATTCCACATGGTTTTGGCAGGTCCTCCAAAACACTGAGACCCAATTCCCACCATGATAGTTAGTTCAACCACACTTTTCCTTCTCCTCTCCTGTTTTGCTCTCTGCATCCCCAACAAAATTCTCTTGGAAGGCTGTTTTCCAGGAAAAACCCAAGTTAAGGGAACTTTCTATTGGATCAATATAGGCACACAAAGTTCACTTTACCCAATTAAGATATTTCTGAATTTTTTTTTAGTATAATTTGAATTGTTCTAAAGCAATATTTTGCTCTTGATTTACATTTCAATTTTAGAAGCACTCTATTGCTATTCTGTTATGCAACTTTAATTGCATGGGCTTGTATGTCTTTTAGTAGTTCGACTAGGATAACTTCCAGCTTTTATAATGAACAAATAATCAAATATTTAAATATACTAGTAACGTAGTTACTTAATAAACTGTTAAGGATAAATAGAGCTTTGCTGGTAAAAGCACAATTACTTACTTGCTAATATGTGTATTTTCATAAATTTTATCTTAGACTATATTTTGTTATGTCGGGTTTGCAAAGATTTGAGTCCTTATTGCTGGTGCCCTTCACTTGAACTTGGAATCCCCCCCCCCCTCCATTTTCATTGTAATGATAATGTTTTTCTCTGATCCACAAATATGTTAAAGTCAATAGTATATACACATAGATGTTTCTCTTTTTATTGGAATAAGGAAAATATTTTTCTTCTGCTGTTCCCTGAGCCCATTAATCACAGTACAATATATGCTATTAATTATGCTTAAATGTAGCTTGCTTATATAATTTGTGAACTTCAAATAACTCAAGACTTTCAAATTATTTGTCTTCCATGTAGACATTTTGATTACTAAAACATTCCTAAAGCTAGTAGAAGGAAGCTAGTAGTAGGATTAAAACTATGAATCACCTTTTGATTAGACACTCAGCAGTCTTTGTTGCTAAATGTTCACTTAGAAGATAACTCTAAGTCTCATTTGAACTTGTAGATTTTAATTTCATATTGATCACCATAACCTGGTGAGGGCAGTACATATTCACTCCAATCATAGTTTGAATTTAAACCGGGATATTAATGCTTTGTTATAACAACAGTGGCCTCTAATTGTGCAACTCTAATGGAGAAGACTGATGGAACAAAGTGGGCAGCATAAAGTGGACAGTTGCATTTGGTGACACTCTCCGTTCAGTGTTGAATTTGATATGCTTTTAAGTTGACCTGTTCACTCAATACCGTGGAATAAACTAGACTTCTGTTCATAAAGGCTTGATTGTGGTAATAGCAATAACAGATACATATATAAGTAGGAGAAGGTAGGGAAAACCACTAGAACATTCAGGTATGACCTAAATCAAATCCCTTATGCTTATAGAGTAGAAATGACAAATATATTCAAGGGATTAGATCTGATAGACAGAGTGCCTGAAGAACTATGGATGGAGGTTCATGACATTGTACATGAGCCAGTGATCAAGATCATCCCCAAGAAAAAGAAATGCAAAAAGGCAAAATGGTTGTCTGAGGAGGCCTTACAAATAGCTGAGAAAAGAAGAGAAGTGAAAGGCAAAGGAGAAAAGGAAAGATATATCCATTTGAATACAGAATTCTAAAGAATAGCAAGGAGAGAGAAGAAACCCTTCCTCAGCGATCAATGCAAAGAAATAGAGGAAAACAAAAAATGGAAAAGACTAGAGATCTCTTCAAGAAAATTAGAGATACCAAGGGAATATTTCATGCAAAGATAGTCTCAATAAAGGACAGAAGTGGTATGGATCTAACTGAAGCAGAAGATAATAAGAAGAGGTGGCAAGAATACACAGAAGAACTATACAAAAAGATCTTCACCACCCAGATAATCATGATGGTGTGATCACTCACCTAGAGTCGGACATCCTGGAATGCAAAGTTAAGTGGGCCTTAGGAAGCATCGCTATGAACAAAGCTAGTGGAGGTGATGGAATTCCAGTTGAGCTATTTCCAATCCTAAAAGATGATGCTGTGAAAGTGCTGCACTCAATATGTCAGCAAATTTGGAAAACTCAGCAGTGGCCACAGGACTGGAAAAGGTCAGTTTTCATTCCAATCCCAAAGAAAGACAATGCCAAAGAATGCTCAAACTATGGCACAATCGCACTCATTTCACATGCTAGCAAAGTAATGCTCAAAATTCTCCAAGTGAGGCTTCAGCAATACTTGAACCATGAACTTCCAGATGTTCAAGCTGGATTTAGAAAAGGCAGAAGAACCAGAGATCAAATTGCCAACCTTCATTGGTTCATAGAAAAAATTCTGGAAAAATATGTACTTCTGCTTTATTGATTAACCAAAGCCTTTGACTGTGTAGATCACAGCAAACTGTGGAATATTCTTCAAGAAATGGGAATATCAGACCACCTTACCTGCCTCCTGAGAAGTCTTATGCAGGTCAAGAAACAACAGTTAGATCTGGACATGGAAAAACAGACTGGTTCCAAATTGGGAAAGGAGTACATCAAGGCTGTATAGTGTCACCCTGATTATTTAACTTATATGCAGAATACATCATGAGAAATGCTGGGCTGGAAGAAGCACAAACTGGAATCAAAATTGCTGGGAGAAATATCAATAACCTCAGATATACAGATGATACCACACTTATGGCAGAAAGTGAAAAAGAACTAAAGAGCCTCTTGATGAAGGTGAAAGAGGAGAGTAAAAAGGCTGGCTTAAAGTTCAACATTCAAAAAACTAAGATCATGGCATCTGGTCCCATCACTTCATGGGAAATAGATGGGGAAACAATGGAAACAGTGACAGGCTTTATTTTCTTGGGCTCCAAAATCATTGCAGATGGTAACTGCAGCCTTGAAATTAAAAGATGCTTGCTCCTTGGAAGAAAAGATATGACAAACCTATACAGCATATTAAAAAGCAGAGACATTTATTTGCCAACAAAGTTCTGTCTAGTCAAAGCTATGGTTTTTCCAGTAGTCATGAATGGATGTGAGAGTTGGACTATAAAGAAAGCTGAGTGCCAAAGAGTTGATGCTTTTGAACTGTGGTGTTGGAGAAGACTCTTGAGAGCCCCTTGGACTGCAAGGAGCTCACACCAGTCAATCTTAAAGGAAATCAGTCCTTAATATTCATTGGAAGGACTGATGCTGTAGCTGAAACTCCCATACTTTGGCCACCTGATGCGAAGTACTGACTCACTGGAAAATCCTAGTATTTTGAAAGATTGAAGGCAGGAGGAGAAGGGGACAATAGAGGATGAGATGGTTGGATGGCATCACTGACAGAATGGACATGAGTTTGAGCAAGCTTCAGGAGTTGGTGATAGTTGGGGAAGCCTGGCATGCTGCCGTCCTTGGGGGTCACATACAGTCGGATATGACTGAGCAACTGAACTGCACTGATCAATGGATACATAAATCTTTCATATACATTATATCATTTGACTTGAAACAAAATATTTTTTGATGTCAGTGGAACAGGTAAAATTATTTCCGCTTAGGCTCAGATAAATGGTGTTACTTATGACCCAACTGGACTTCCCAGGTAGCACTAGTGGTGAAGAAACCACCTGCCAATCAAATAATTGTCATTAGCTCACTCCCTTCAATCTTCCTATCAGTAAAATTAGGAGCACTTCACATCATATTCTAAAAAACTTACTATTAGCTAGTCAAATGGATGCAAACATATTAATATGAGTTCTTAAGAATATGTTGTATTTTATTTTGGGTTTCAAAATATATACCAAACTATTTATAATTTCAAAATAGAAGGTTAAGTAGCAAGGAATCAACTATGAACTCTATCATAATATTGACTTTCATAATTAGGTGTTGAAGACTTTAGTCCTTATGCTTTTGCATACTAGGGATTCTTAAGTATGAAGTCATTTTCAGTAGCCTACTGGAATTCACATGGATGTTCCACATGCGACTCAAACCTACTCAAAATTTAACTCCAACTCTTTCCCCCAAACCCTCTTTCTCTTTTCCTATTTCCCTATTTGGTTATTGGCAATCTCATTCACAGTTCTTGATGACTCTTGACTCTATTTTCTTCCCTAGTATATTGCCCTTTGGTCCCAAGTTCTCTCAGTTCCTTTCCATTACTAAGTGTATCATACTCTGTTCAGTTTTTATGCCTTTTCACACTGATTAATTGATTACAGAAATATTTACTGTCTATGTAATCTATATTAGGCACAGTTGTAGATGCCCAGGATACATCAGGGGATAAAACAGAGTAGTATACTTTGTGGAACTTACATTCCAGAAGGGTTTGACCAGTAATTAACAATTAATATAACTAATAAATATGTATGTTAGGAGATGATATTCCCTAAAAAAAAAGAAAATAGGACATGCCCCATGGGAATGGCTAACTCAATACATATTAAATAAACATTTACATGTGGACGACTGATTGAATGACTAGTGCTTCAAACTCTAGTATGTCTTACGTTCGATGTCCTGGAAGAAATTTATGTTTAAACAAGGGCTTAGTTCATCTCTTTGTTTGCTCTGGTTGGGTGAAGATTTGTTTTGTTATCTGTTTGTTTGTTTTTTCGTTATCTGTTTGTTTGTTTCTTTGTCTTTGGTAGAATTAATGGTAGAATAAATAAATGTCACCATCCTGTCAGAGGATGCTGACAGATTAAAATACCAAATGAATTGCTTTAAAAAAAAAAGATGCATTTCTAATTTGCCTTCCCTTCCTCTCTCATAGCATTTCTTCTTCTCTTCCTTCTTTTCTTTCTTTCATTTAATTTAGCAATAACTATGTAATTTCTCCTGGAGGATGGCATGGCAACCCACTCCAGTATTCTTGCCTGGAGGATCCCATGGACAGAGGAACCTGGAGGGCTATAGTCCATAGGGTCGCACAGAGTCGGACACGACTAAAATGACTTAGCATGCAAGCAAGCATGTAATTTCTACTATGATTCAGGAGCTATGTCTGGCATTGGAGACACAAGCCTTATTGATAAAGAGCCCCTGAACTTAAAGCTTCACAGTCAGGTGTTGGATATACAGTCATACAGGTCAAGGGAAGGCACTCCAGTGGGTGAAAGCCAGGTTTTTAAAACTATATTCTCTGGCTGGACCCTGGGTTACTCTGTCTGTAGGTCTTGGTCATCTTTTCTGAAAAATAGAACTAAGGCTCTACTTAGAAATGTGTGTTAGGATTAAGTGAGTTAATATTTGTAAATTACATAGAAACATACTTGGCACACAATAGTAATTTTTTACTTTTTTAAAATTATAAGTATAATATGCTCTAATAAGTTCAAAGTGAGAAGCATGCCTGGAGATTTTGGAAGTGTATACGTGATAGAACTGAAAATAGAGGGACGGTTCTTCCTTGCCTGTAAGTTGAAATGAGGGTTCCGTAATTGGGATGAGGATCAGGTTAGTTAGGGGGCTCAAGGAGACAGTGAGTTTGGGAATAGTTTTCAATGAAGAATGAAAGGAAGATGTTATAAAGGACAAGGATTTTCAGACAAAACATAACCATATATAATATGGCTCACTATAGAGTCATGAAAAAAATACTGAAGTTTTACTTTAGTATTTAATCTAGGACATTAACATTGACAGATTATTTATCATAAAAGTTACTGTTATCTCTTTAAATTGTAATCATTAACTTTAAAGTGCTAATTGTTTGGTATTTGAGAAACTTGGAATTTAAATTTTAAAAATTATAGCATTTTTGTTGATTTTAGATTTTTAAACTATTCTATAAAATCTTAGGGTTTTTTTACCTATAAAATGGACTTAGTCTGTGAAATCAGGTATATTGTCATTTTAATCTTATTTCTAGTTAGAAGTTAAAGCTATAAAATATCTTGTGTTATAATTTCTGCTGGGCATAATTTCTTAGGGGATATAGTTGAGTTCAGGTACACTTCCATATAATGTGTAATGATAACATTAATTTTAATAAATTAGATAATACATTGCATTGCTGAATTTCATTTGTTGATGTAAAACTAGAAAATAATACATCTTTTCCTAAAAATAGAAGAAATAGTGATTTATTCCCTGACACAAAGTAATCCTAACACACACACACAAATCTATGAAAGCGTGTATTTGTTCTCAAAGAGCACACACACAGAAAAAAAAAAACGATTTGGAAAAGAGGGCAAACTTACTAGGATTTTAAATCAATATTTGTGTGACACCTTTTTATCTACTGCCTGAAAGAAATAAAAACGCATTAAACTTTTTAATAAAAGTAAGTTAGAGTAACTGAGAGCATTTTCAATCACATCATAAAGATTTGTTTCAGACATAAACAGTGACTTTCTGTGAGCTCTACCCTGACATCTAAAGAATTCAGAATGACATTCGCTATCCAACAGGGATTTTCCTTCTGAAAACATCGCCCACTAAGAATCCCCAAACTACTCCGCCTCCTGCGTTGCTATGTAAAAAACACCAGGCAAGCATGAGAAAATGAAACTGGTTGGCTGAGGTTTGGCAAAGCAGCCTTCACAATGGGGAGGCTTAGGAGAATTTTCCTGGATCCCCATAACTGGCAAATCAGGACTTCAGATCCTGGCCTTTTTCTAGCCAGGGATGGGAAGGGGAGAGGAAGGAGAAGGAGAAGATGGTGGCAGGGGAAGGGGAAGGGAGAAAAACCATGGGAAAGTAGACCACATCCCCAAAGTCTGTGCCTATCAACATTCATTAGTTCATTAATTTGATAAATCTTTGCATGCTGGGCATTGTTCTTGGTGTTCAGATAGAATAGTGAATAAAGCAAAGTTCCTCCTCTCAATTCTAGTTCAGGAGACAGATAGGAAACAAAGCTATATGTGATAAATCACATGGCAATATGTACTATGGAGAAAACTAAAATAGAAGGAGAAAGAGGGTATTAAGATGGGTTTAGACTGGTCAGATAAAATATAAGACAGTAAAAAGAGAATTTCAGATAAACATAATTTTTAGTCGAAGTATGTTCTATGCAATATTTGGGAATAATTTTTAGTATAAGTATACCCTCTGTTATATTTAGGTCAATATACTAAAAACTGAACTATTTACTGTTCATTTGAGATTAAAATATAGCTGAATGCCACCCATCCTCAGTCTCCACTGCAAATCTAGTAATTCTGTTTGAATTAGAAAAAGGAGAGTGATTCTATTTTTATATTGAGTAGTCAAGGAAGCCTCTGATTTACAATAAAAGAGCAGAGACCTAAAGGAAGAGAGTGAACTAGGCAGATATTTAGAGAAGTGTCCATGACAGAGTAGAACATGTGAGTGGCAAGGTCCCAAGTTAGACATGTTCCTGGGAGACTAGTGTAGATGATGGGCAAGGAGAAATCAAGTTGAAGGTTGAAAGGAAAAGGACTTGGAGAGTTGGGTGCTGAGCCAGATAATGTTGAGTTTTATAGGATATCATAAGAATTTTGGCGTTTACTCCAAATGAGATTGCTGCTGCTGCTAAATTGCTTCAGTTGTGTCCGACTCTGTGCGACCCCATAGATGGCAGCCCACCAGGCTCCCCCATCCCTGGGATTCTCCAGGCAAGAACACTGGAGTGGGTTGCCATTTCCTTCTCCAATGCATAAAAGTGGAGAGTGAAAGTGAAGTCGCTCAGTCGTGTCTGACTCTTCGTGACCCCATCGACTGCAGCCTACCAGGCTCCTCCATCCATGGGATTTTCCAGGCAAGAGTACTGGAGTGGGGTGCCATCGCCTTCTCCGCCAAATGAGATTAGATATCACCAGAAAATTTAGGTCAGGAAATGCTGTGATCTACATTGAATTTTAAAAATATATGCCTGCCAAATGAGGACTAAAAGAAAGGGTAAAAACTGGAAAACCATTTAGGGGTCAATTGCAAAACTTAAAAAAAAAAATGACTATATTTTTTTGAGAGTGTAGTGGCAATGAAGGTAGTAAGAAGTGGACATTTTAAACCCATAGGATTTATTGACATACTGGATGTTGTGAGATATGTGAGAGAGGCAAGGATATTGGGATGTTCTCCCAGTTTTAAGACCTGAACAATTAGAAGAATGAAAGAATGGAGTGGACATGGGCTGAAGAGAAGGCTATAGGGGTACCAGTCTGAGAGGGTGGTCTGGAGTGGTTTCTTTAAGGAGTTAGGTTACTGGTGGCTTAGTTATCCAAATGGAGATGGCTTGCAGGCAATTATACATCTGGAGCTGAAGAGAAAGATTGGAAATGCAGATATGTTTGTGAGTTGTTATCATAAAGATATTCAATAAAGTTATGAAACCAGATGAAGTCCCCTAGAGAAGAGAGATGGATCTCGGGCACTACTACAGGTAGAGGTGTAATAAATAAACCATTGAGGAGTATTGAGAGATGTTAAAGGAAAGCTGAGGGAGAGTGGTGTCAAAGAAAGCAAGGAGATACTACTGTTTTAAGGAGGAAAGATAGTTATGCTAAATGATAATTGATGTTTTGAACAATAATAGTAACAGTAACTCCAAGGTCTTTTAAACTGTATTAGTTTTAATGAACAAAATGCAGTAAAGGATGAGGGACATGACATGTAACATGGGGTTTGTATCTCCATACTTCTTCCTTTACCTTCATCTTTCTGGATTGGAAGCACTTTGGTAAATAATTGACAATACAAGACCACAAATATGAGCTAACATTTGACAATTCCTGGCTCCCAGTTCACTCCCTGTTTCACTTTCACCTCATCTGGGACTCTCTAGGTCCCCTGCAATTATGGCCACTCATTATCTGAATCTCCATTCTGGATCTACTGTTATTTTCTTTTTTCTGTGCACACCACAAAGACTTGCAGTCTTAAATCAATATATGAATGCAGGGGCAAACTAAAGTTTGACTTTCTTGGTAGTGGCTCCATTTATTATAGTTAATATCTACCTTGGTCGGAAAAACATCTGAGTCATTTATTTTCTTTAAATAAAAACTCCTCTGTGATCCCTCAGTGTTCAGCTAACTAATCTGAAAACCAAATTATGTGTTAAACAATTAATAGTGTAATAGCTTCCCATTCAAAATGTTACATTTTGAAAGAAATCTTCATAGCAGCACATGGTACTAGTTGAAAAAATAATGAATAATTTCTCTAGTGAGGTATGGCCCAACGTAGTTGATAGGGAGAAGGTTTGAGTAGTTCCCTAGTGGCTCAGATAGTAAAGAATTTGCCTGCAATGTGGGATCCCTGGATGAGGAGATTCCCTGGAGAAGGGCAAGGCTACCCACTCCAGTATTCTGGCCTGGAGAATTCCATGGACAGAGGAGCCTGGCAGGCTAGTCTATGGGACTGCAAAGAATCAGACACAACGGAGCAACTAACACATATACACTGAAAAGTAATCCTCAACTCAACTGAAAGTGGGCAGTTGTTCACATTCCAACATGGTGGTTCACTTGTTATATATGAGACAATGACCTTATTTTTTTCCTCAGTTCAGGCTAAATTCATAATTTGTAAAATATTTTGAGATTATTTTTAATCAGTGAGTTTCTGCTTTAGAAAAGTCCTATAAAATATTTCTCTACACATTCCTGTATCCTTCCCTCTTACTTTGTTTCTTGGAGTGGTATGCAACAGGAATATACTTCTTTAACAATAAGAAAAGTTATATTTAGAAGTTGTGTTCACAGTTGCATTTACAAACAAAGCTGTTGTAGAGCAGGATTGTCAAACATCCGATGTGGCATCTAGTTTTGACCAGCGCATCGGTTACTAGACTCATCAAGCCACTAGAAAATCCTGTTCTGGCTCTGCGGTGAGTCTGTCCCCTAATGTGGGGAATCTGCCCTGCCTGCAAGTTCACCTCGGACTAGTCTATGGAGTTAGGCAATAGGGCTATGTGAGTTGTAAAAATGTCACCTCTGTTGAACCCAAAGAACTTTAGTGTCTAGCTTCTAGTTATAATAATAAAATCTGTTGCTGAGTTGCTTATCTGTTTCTTTTTAAATGCTCAGAACCTCACAAGTTAGTTAGTCTGCAAAATTGGGTTGAAAATTTGGCCAGATTTCTAGAACATCCACCCCTGGCATTTGCCAAAAATATCAAAAGAGCAGCCTTTCTTGTGGTACTCAGCTCCTCTGATTTCAGGCCCAGTTAAATACCAGGCACTTTCTTCTTCCTTTCTGGGTGGGAAAATAGGGTATGAGAAAACTAGGCAGAAGACAGAATATTTAGACATTTAAAAATTAATCTTTTCATATTTTCAAATCTTTGATTGACAGTAACATAAATTAATGAGTTTGAATGTTTTTTGTTTGAAGTGAAAAGATCAGCATAGACAAAAAGAAAAAAAAAAAAATTGAGGCATTGCTGTGCCAAGACCAAAGGGTAATTTTGTGTCCTGGCAATTCAAGTTGTGGGTTGCTTCTCCACAACTGTGCTTCCACTGCGATTAGTCTGCTCGGAGTTCTACCCTGACTAGTGACACATAATCTAATAATGAGCAGATGCTCCTGCTGTGCACATGGCTCTTAGATGGTGATTTGGAGGAGGCTTAACTCTTTCATGATACCAGACAATGGAATGAAAAAATGGTGAGTAACCTAATAATTAATGCAACTTTCAAATTTACCTAATGTACAAGAAAGACCTAGATCAACAATAACAGAGAACCGAGAGAGAGCTGTGTCTTAGGAAACTTTCTCTTTTGTTTTCTGCAATGTTTAAGATATGGGTAAGTATATTCAAACTATCCAGTTTTATTAGGGACCATGAATTAAATATAGACACACTGCACAGCTTGTCAGAGGTATGATATTTCCATGTTGTGTATAATTGAATAATATAGGTTCAAAGTTCAAGCAGGAAATTTTAACTGGCTAGATGGTGGCCCCTAGAAGCAAGGTTTGGCATTTATTTTTGAGAAAACAAAAGTGCGTGTAGACTGGTTGGGTAGCTAGAGAATTCCCCCTTTAACCAGAGATCCATGGGCACCTCAGGAACAATAGGTATTCCAGAAAACTCAGGGAATAAATTATGCTTAAGAATTTTGATCCAAACATGTCTCCACAAGGTATAAATTATGAGTTTTAGTTGTGCTGGTTCAACCATCACCTCTCCTAGACTTCACCTCATAATTGTAGAAGCTTGTAGAGGCATAGATAGCTTCCTCTGCTGAAGATGGCAGATCCTTAGTTTGAGGATATAATTATTAATAATTTAAATATTTTTTAAAATTTTAACATAATAAATGGTAATACAAGAGGGTATCCCCAAGATAATAATAAAATTTTCTTCCTACAACCTCATAGGTGAACAGTATGGAATTTGTTTTTGTCTTTCAATTTTTCACAAAGCTATATATTAAATTTTTTGTTTTCCTATAAAATATCATCATATAATACAGTCTTGTTTTCTGCTCTTTTGCACTTAGTATTTCATCTAGAGGGGATTTTATGCTATTAAATATTCTTAAGAACATGCTTTTCAGTGGTTTCATATTAATTTGTTACATGCTAAACCACAAGTTATTAAGTCATATCACACTTAGAGTAGTAATGATGACTCCAAATTTCTACTATTATAAATGAACCACCTTTACATATAATTTTACAGACATTTCTTATGATTTATTTTGCAAGATATTTTTTCTGTGTAAACAGTTTAAAATATATAGTAAATTTTAAGATTTGTGATGTATATTGACAAATTGCTTCCTAGAAACATATGCCCTTTGCAAAATCCCATAGTATGTATGTCTGTGTGCATTTTAAGTCTTTCACAATCCTGTGTTTTCTTTGCTTTTTCCTCACTGAGGCTTTGATCTTTCATAAGGTTTGTATTTGTTTTCCAGTGGCTAGTTTCATAATGAGACCTCATTCAGTTCAGTTCAGTTCAGTTCAATCGCTCAGTTGTGTCCTACTCTTTGCAACCCCATGAATTGCAGCATGCAAGGCCTCCCTGTCCATCACCAACTCCCAGAGTTCACTCAGACTCACGTCCATCGAGTTCGTGATGCCATCCAGCCATCTCATCCTCTGTCGTCCCCTTCTCCTTCTGCCCTCAATCCCTCCCAGCATCAGAGTCTTTTCCAGTGAGTCAACTCTTCACATGAGGTGGCCAAAGTACTGGAGTTTCAGCTTTAGCGTCATTCCTTCCAAAGAAATTCCAGGGCTGATCTCCTTCAGAATGGACTGGTTGGATCTCCTTGCAGTCCAAGGGACTCTCAAGAGTCTTCTCCAACACCACAGTTCAAAAGCATCAATTCTTCGGCGCTCAGCCTTCTTCACAGTCCAACTCTCACATCCATACATGACTACTGGGAGAACCATAGCCTTGAATAGACGGACCTTAGTCGGCAAAGTAATGTCTGTGCTTTTGAATATGCTGTCTAGGTTGGTCATAACTTTTCTTCCGAGGAGTAAGCATCTTTTAATTTCATGGCTGCAGTCACCATCTGCAGTGATTTTGGAGCCCCCCAAAATAAAGTCTGTCACTGTTTCCACTGTTTCCCCATCTAATTCCCATGAAGTGATGGGACCAGACGCCATGATTTTCGTTTTCTGAATGTTGAGTTTTAAGCCAGCTTTTTCACTCTCCTCTTTCACTTTCATCAAGAGACTTTTTAGTTCCTCTTCATTTTCTGCCATAAGGGTAGTGTCATCTGCATTTCTGAGGTTATTGGTATTTCTCCCAGCAATCTTGATTCCAGCTTGTGTTTCTTCCAGTCCAGTGTTTCTCATGATGTACTCTGCATATAAGTTATAAGATCCTTATTCCCCTATTTTCCCAGACAGTGTAACGTTTTTCTACTAGGAAAGTTCTCCTATTTATTGTTGCCTAACAAACCATCCTAGCAAAAAATGACATTTTATTATATATTTTAATTTTGTGGATAAAAATTCAGACAGGGCTCAGCTGGCAATTCTTCTACTCCATATTACATCAAGTGAAATTACTTGCTGATATTCAGCTGTTGGCTTGGCTGGTCTGAAGGTTTTAAAATGATGTAACTTACATATTGATGACTTGGCAGAGATAGCCAGAAGTCTAGGCTCATTCGGGACACTCTCCCTTCCCACGTACTTGTAGGGCCTTTCTGAGTGTTATCTCTATCTTGGCAGTCAAACTTATATGGTAGCTCATGGCACAAATAGTTAGTATTACATGAAACCTGGGTAGACGCTAGAGGGCTTCTTATAACCTAGTGTCAACTTCAGAAGTAGTTGAATGATTCTTCAACTGTCTTCTTTTGAGAAAACAAGTCACTAGATTCAGCTCTGATTTAAGGGGAAGGGATTTAGAGTCAAACTCTCAATGAGAAAAGTAGATGATTATTTGTAGTTATCTTTAAGCTACACCATTCATCCTCTGATTACAAATTATTTACTTTCTACAATATCTGAAAGACTTTAATCTCCTCCCAAGATCTGCAAAAATCTTACCCTCTTACTATCTCAATATGGACTCCAGGATTTCATCATCTAAATTAGGACTATGTGAGAATTTGTATCCTACTGTTGTGTGAAAATTGTATAAATCTTAATTATGTTGAATTGCTCCATGGTGCTTTTCAGGTCTACTATGTCTTTCTACTTCTCTGTATATTCATTCCATTAATTTTTGAGAGTTTGATATTGAAACTCCAATTAAAATCTTAATTTATCTACTTAAAAAAACAATTATATATAGTGGAACTATATGTAACTTTTTTGTGTATTTTCCAAGTTTCCTGTAAATGTGTTATCATACTTTCATAATTTAAAAAATGAAAAAAGTGATAACAATTTTTAAAAGTAAATGAATAGTTCTATATGCTCTGTAATCCCACTCTCACCCATACCCCCACCGACATTGACAGGCTCAAGATAGAATCAGTAGATACTCTGACTGAAAACGAAGAACAGGAGGCACGTAAAAGCCAATGGCTCACAGAAATTCTGAAATTCAGCAGTGTTCATGGTCTAATTCAACTCTCTAATAATGATTCTTTGAGAGCCTTGGCTATACTCTCTGAAGTTCTGGTTTTTCCCTCTGAATCATTTGTCCTTTTCCATTGGAAATTGCCAATATTTGAATCTACATAGTTTTCCCAGCATGCTTTATATCTGTAGAAATTTTGAATTTTGAAGCTCAAATCTTTTTATTTTGTGTGGCTTCTGTTCATTTTGATTTGGCTTAATATAATTAAACTTTTTGATTTCTTATCTATCAATTAATAGTCTACTCCATTAGACAAAAGCTATGTGTACAAATCTCTTTGACATTAGTCCTTGTTCATCTTAAGCTCCCTGTGAGATTGTAGAGGGATGACATCCTCTAGTTTTACAAATGGCATTGTTTATGGATAAAAGCTTTCTTAATAAGCACCCTTCTTGTGGTTCATGTCTTCTCTGCCTCTCAGAACCTAACCCATTCCCTCTATGTTTCTGGAGTAATTTCTGTGCTTCTTCAGTGTGTTCATGGCCACTATCATCAATAGATATAGTCAATATATAGAAGATGTTTTAATCCGACACTTCCTGAGATCTGCCACCACTTTCTCACCCTCTTGTTTTTCATTTTTCACTATCACTCCTATTGCCCCTTTGTGTAAGGATAACTGAAAGGCTTTGTCAATCTCAGCTGCCTAGTTAGCATATACACAATCTGAAACTTATTTTCTAATTTCCCTGGAATGGGATTCATGAATTTTGCAGTTGTTGTTTTCTTTCTAGTATAGTTTTCAAGAGAGGTGGGATCTCAGATCTAATCTTTTGCTATGTTTTTACTAGAATTAGAATTGAATTATTTGTTATAGTCATAAATATTTTTTCAAATGGTCACCATTAGAGATGAATGACAGTCTGGTAAGGGGTAAAATAGAGTATTTTGAAACAGTCAATTTGATTTTACCTCAATTTATGTGGACATAGTTGATTGAGGCCATTTCTGACGTCACAATTTTTATTAACAAGTAATATCTCAAATGATTCACCCCATCCTTCATTTCAGTGATGAGTTCAGATGGCAGTGAGAGCCAGAGATAAGATGAAGGAAAAAAAAGAGGATGAAGAGATAGTTTAAGGAGGAAGACAATATTTAACATTTCATGCTGCTAAGTTGCTTCAGTTGTGTCCGACTCTGTGTGACCCCATAGACGGCAGCCCACCAGGCTCCCCCATCCTTGGGATTTTCCTGGCAAGAACGCTGGAGTGGGTTGCCATTTCCTTCTCCAATGCATGAAAGTGAAAAGTGAAAATGAAGTCACTCAGTCGTGTCCGACTCTTCACGACCCCATGGACTGCAGCCCACCAGGCTCCTCCATCCACTGGATTCTCCAGGCAAGAGTACTGCAGTGGGGTGCCATTGCCTTCTCCTAACGTTTCATAAGAAGTGTCAAAATGAAGTCAAAGCAGCTAAATTCAGAAGGCTAAGTTCCAATGGATATTTTAATAAATATGACATTAATATTGGAGAGGGAAGAATCCCACATTACATTTACATTAAAATAAGCATGCACATATTATAAAATCCAATGTAAAGTTTAAATTAAGTTTTAAGTTAAAATATGAGATTATTTCTGAAGTTCTTTTCAGTCTGATCTTTATGTATCTTGCCTACATCATTCAAGTTTCAACTTAAATATCACCTGCTGAGGAAAGTTAGCCCATGCGTCTGCAGCCTCTTGGTACATTTTATTCCTTATATCACTTTTTACTTTCAGCTGTTTCCTTGTATATTTTTCTTTTTTTTTTTTAAATCAAGACTTGCTCCACTCACCCCAATAAATGATAAAATTTATAAGAATGGAAACTTGTAGGTCTTTTCCAGTGCTATTTTCTCTGCATCAGGACAGACCCTAATGCCTAGTTGGAATACAATAATAATTTTGCTTATGAATGATAGAAATATTACCAAAATTTCATATTGGTAGCAGTATGTTGAAAAGGCTTTAAATTCCAGGAATCTAGTCATTCTTTTCTGCTCTTAGGCATACTGAGATGCAAATAGGACACTGTTCCAATAAATTGACTATTTCTAATATTCAAGAAGCTAAAAATTTTATCATTTTTCTGTTGCACCTGATCACCTTAACAACATTCAATTTTGCTTTAAGGAGTAACTGAATTAACACACAAAGCTTTAAGGATAGCATCTGCTACAGAGAAGCATACAGTATATCATAGCTGTTTATTGTTATAATTATCATCATGATCATTTCCCTCTTGGTTTTATTTGCAGAAGTTTTTCTGTTTTTTTTTATATTTTTATATTTATTTAATATTTCTCTTATCTTTCTCTTTAATAATTTCTGCTTTTATCTTTACTATTATTTTTCTTCTATTTCGCTTAAGAATGTTTCACCAATTTCTTGAATTGAATGCTTGGTTATATATTTTTTCTCATGTAATTATAAAACTATTCCAAGGCTGTAATTTTGTTTCTGAGTATCACTTTGGCTGCATCTCATAAGCGTTAAACTGTAGTGTACTAATTTCAGTATTTTCTAAACCATTAATTTTTACTTCTTCTTGGCCCAAATAAAATTATTTAGCAAAACTATTGTAAATTTCTCATAGTTAGAATTTTTGTTTGTTTTGTTTCTTTAGTGTTTTATTATTATTTATTCTTTTATAGCAGTCAGAGAATGTGCCCTGCATAATTTCTGCTTTGCAAAATATTTTGAATTATTTGCAAAATTATAGATAATATTTTTCTACATTTCATGAATAATATATATATCACATGTTATAGATTTCATATTTAAATATATTATTAATTTAATCATATTAATTGCTTTTTTCAAATGATTTGTATTTTTTTCTTGATCTATGGGAGGCATCAAAGACAGAGAACAATATTAAAGTCATTCACAGAGGTTATGTTTCTATTTTTTACATAGTGTTCTTTAGTGCTATTCATTTAGCATATAGATTTGTGATATTTTTACAATTTTATTATTATTGTAAAGTGCACTTTTTCTGTATAAATGACCTTTTGTAATCTGATTACTTTTTCAAATACATTTTGGTTTTACAGTAATATTTTCATCCATGCAGTTTAACTTATGGACAACTTTTCTGTGTAAAAGTCCTTTGATGAGAACTGAAAAGATCAAAGTCTATAATGATCTCTTTAGAGCAAAGTAAGTGTCCTTATTCTTTTCAAGAAGGACCATCTTTGCCTGAAAATTTTTCTCCTGACATGCAGGTGATAACGTGCAACATTAGCATGAAAACATATAAGAAGGAAGGATTTGCTCTTGACTAGTTAAGAAATAGGCTTAACAATTCACAAATTTCTTATGGGATTAGACTTTAATACCTAGTAATCACCTTTGTCAAGGAAAATGTATTCGACACTGTGGGAAGTAATTGCAATTTATGGAAATGTTTTGAACCAAGAAAGAAAAACCCAATGTCACTATCAGGGGTGATAAGATGGAGTTGGCTCCCTGTGTTAAAAGGAAGAAGTTTCTCTAGCAGCTCATTCTTCTGCTCTTCTTCTTAGACAAGACTTCATGACTGGGAGGCCTTCCTAGCTTTGGTTCAATAAACTCATACTTTATCATCACAATTAAAATCCCTTTGCTACAAAACCTTAAAGAGAGATTGATATTAATTCCTCAGGTGTCTTTTCCTGTTAATCCTTTTTTTCACAACTATCAGTTTCATTTTGTTTTGTTTTACATCTAACTACTTATAGAAATGATTGCTTAATGCTTTTTCATTTGTTCATGTCTATTTTTTCCATACAGAGATCATAAGCTTCTAGAGGACATAAATCTTCTTGAGTTTAGTTTGCTCTGTACTACGCTGAGCACAGATACATGTTTACAAATCTATAAAGGTGTGCCAGCTATCTCTTTTAAACAATTACCAATCTCTACCTTTCCCTACTCTCCCCCCACCCCCTGCCAAAAAAAAACAACATAATAATTGATGCTAATCCAAGTGATAGTAAAAAGGTGAGGTATAAAGATGAAAGAAGTTTTAATTTTCCTTTTTACATTGTCAATCCTTGACCACAGTTATTTAAAAACTGCATTTGACCAGTCATACAATATAAATATGGTTTGAAATGTTTTCAGAAAAGTTGTAATTGCCTAGTTATTTGGGTGCAAGGGAGTAGCAGACAGTTAGGTTAGATGTAAACTGATGCATCTTCTCATCAAAGGAATCTAAGTAGCCTCTTGTCTCAAACTATCTATTAATTTTCATCTACATTTTAACCACTTCATAATTTACTGATTACTGAATGAGCTATTATCTATGTAGTCTCATATTTGGGGGCCTTAAAAAGAAAATTGTCTGGAACATGCAGTACCTGTTAGAGGTTAGAATAAAAAAAAAAGCCAAAATACACTGGCTCAATCTCAGGACAGCTAGGATTGCTGAATAGTCTGTAATTGAGGAGCTGAGGAGGAGTGGTACTTGTATTATGTAAAGGAGGGATACATAATTGAATTAAGCAGTGGAGGAAGGGGAAGAAAACAAAGATCAAAGCTCGAATAACATCAGTTCCTGTTCTTGGCGATAACATTAATGACAAAAGATTTCTTTGTTCTTTCCCATATGATACCACCCTACTTAAAGTGAACACACTATTGCAAAATTTGCAGTTTGCCCAAAGACCCTGACCATTTTGAATGCTAAGAGAAAGCTTTAACAGGTTTAGCATTAGTAGTTTTAGAAATCTCCTCCTAATACTTCCTATGCAGAACTTTAAGGCTGAACATGAAAGTGGCTAACAATGTTAAGAGGGGGAAAAAAACCCTTAAGAGAGAACACTGTTATTGGTATCCGACATATAAACTGCGCAGTTGGGAATAGCCTCAGGGGGCCATTTCCAGGGAAAGCCTCACCTGGTGAGGTCAGAACCTCTGGAGTTTAAAGCAAGTGGCATACTTTATTACAATGTGGACTGGAGGTGAACATACAGATCCCATCAGTCTTTAGAGAAGCTATTTCAAAGCTCACCCAAGAGCTCAGGCATAAATATACAAGCAGGAGGCCCTTTAGAAGGGGTTCAGACAAGTTATAATACTACCTGAACGTGAGCCAGGCCAAACGGCTAGGGCCCGAATTAAAAGGAAACAGTTTATAGGCTGTGGGACCTCTTACCAATACATCTTTTTCACTAGGGAGAAAAAAAATCCCTTTTGCAGAGGTGATGAAAACCAGTATTAAAAGGTGACACAGCAGAAAAAAAAAAATGTAGGCTAAGCCAATTGATTGAGTATTTTAAAAAACAAGGGGGAAAGAGCCAGCAAGATTTTAAAATAAGTGGGGAGGGGAGAGAGGGAGGAAAAAAAATCATGGTATATTCTATGATTAACCCAGGACAAATGATATTTACAGCAAAGAACACTTAGAAAATTCAAGAATTATATTTAGTTAAACCTGTGCTTTTTTAATAGTTACATCTATGAATGTGTTGATGAACTTTTTTCAATGATGTGAGATGTAAGATTTGTAAAATTCAAACACAATGACATATCCCCATAAGTAAATGCAGTATTCTTGATAAGTCTAGAGGGAGAAGTCCAGCCAAAGCATAATTCATAAAACTGATAACTGTTCTTATCTGTTATAGATATTAACCAACAGACAACCTTTGGCACACTTCAAACTCTCCTTCTTATCCCTTCTAGCCCTGGCCACTTACAGATACGTGTATGTGCATGCTTAGTTGATCAGTCATGTCCATCTCTTTGTGACCCCATGGACTGTAGCCCGCCAGGCTCCTCTGTCCATGGATTTCTCCAGGCAAGAATATTGGAGTGGGTTGTCATTTCCTTCTCCAGGTGATCTTTCCAACTCAGGGATCGAACCCCTGTCTCCTGCACTGTAGGCAGATTCTTTACTGTCTAAGCCCCCATGAAAGCCCAAGATATGGTATAGTTCAATCTAAATGATAATGGTTATTACTATTGTCTATTACAGGTTGAAACTTGAATGTACATTAATACATATACCTGTTGATTGTCTTTGGTAAAGTGCCCATGTAGGGTATATCTTATTCTTTGCTGTTAATGTAAAAGGCATAAGAGGATTTGCTAGATGGTTGTATCACTGGAAAAAATGGAAATGTGTCAGATCCCTCTACAAGAAGGGACTTATTGCCCCAAATGCCAGCTGACAGTCTCCATCTATCAGCTCTTTCATGGTTTGCCAAAGTTTCTATGGGTTTTCTCCAAGACATGCTCTTCCTCCTCCCCACCCCAACTCCATCCCTATCTAAAGACTGACTGAGCAGATATAAGCATCCATCCATTTTTTCCCAAGACAGGCCAACTCTGAAGTATATGCCCCAGAGCTCTCCTGATCAAAGCGTTATTGAACTTCCACGGCCATGCTGTTTCTCCTGCCCAACCTTGCTTGCCAAATTCCCTCTCAGTGCCTGCTTCCAGAAAATCCAATCTATGAATATGACCATATTTGTTGAGTCTTTCTAATAAGTGATCTGTGCATCCACCTTATTTTATAGTTTAGGAAATGAAAATACAAACAACAAGAACTTGCTTGGGATGAACAGTGAATTACATATTAGATATCAGGGCTATGACTTTTATAATCTTCTGATTGGCCTCTCATTCTTTTCACTGTGAGTTGGCCAGCTGATTGTAAGTGTTGCCAGGGACATTCAATAAGAATGCCAAACTGGGAAAGTTGTAGCTCCATTGGCAAGTGAATACCTAGGCTGTCAAGTGACTTTAACTGTATATTAAAATTATGTGTGAAGTGAAGTGAAGTTGCTCAGTCGTGTCTGACTCTTTGTGACCCCATAGACTGTAGCCTATCAGGCTCCTCTGTCCATGGGATTTTCCAGGCAAGAGTGCTGGAGTGGATTGCCATGTCCTTCTCCAGGGGATCTTCCCGACCTAGGAATCGAACCCGGGTCTCCCGCATTGCAGGCAGACGCTTTACAGTCTGAGCCAGAATTACCATTAAGTTTTTATCTTTTTCTAAAATATTTTGGTTAAATCTCTTAAATGTTCAGTAAAATTATGTAATCTGAGGGGACCTTGAAAATTAGGGAGTTCACCCTTTCTATTGGCAGATAAGTTGAACCTGAAACTATGATCTTGGAGCTAAACATGAAAAGTAGATAACATGCTCTGACTGAGCCACAAGTAGATAAAACCCCCTAAAGAGTCAATGCATATGTAGTATTGAGGGTAGATATGAGCCATGAAAGCTGTGGCAATCAAGATGTAACTGTCTTTATGCTAATTAGCAAGTTTTGTTAACCATTTATTAATATACATGGACTTATTTTAATATGTAAAATGAGTAATGAAACTATATGGCATATCTTACCTCTTATTTTCATATATTATAAAACTTCAAATTGAAAAAAAAATCCTCATTTAGACCATTAATGTGTATTTAGGATCTGCTACGTGCTAGGCAATGTTTTAGGTGCTGGGATTATAGTGATAGGCAAACACATAAAGTCTCTGACCACTGGGAGCTTAGAATTCTGGTGGAGGAGAAAACAATAATTAAGAAAGTAATTAGGTAAATAAATAACTATAATCTATAAGTTTATATTATAATGTCAAATAAATTATAAAAATAAAGGTTAAATTATGGTAGAGGATAATGCCATTAAACGTTGCTCTAGAACTGTAAATATTGTACTCTGGGAAGTTAATTTCTCATAGACAGGTGAAGGAAGTGACAGAATGGGCCAGGCAAATATCTGGGATACAAGTATTCCGAGCAGAGTATAATTGACTTTAGATGGGAAAGGCTTTGGGGTGTAAAAAAAAATCATCAAAGGAAATGCTGTAGGAATGCAGTGAATAAGCTGAGAGATACGTAGGAAATTAAGTCAGAGAGGTTGCCAGAGGCTAGATTTTGTGTAGATTTAGGAGGTATAATAGTAATTTTAAACCTTATTCTAGGCAAATCAGAAAGGCATTGGAAGATTGAGGGTATGGGCATCATATAATCTGCTTTATCTTTTAAAAGGATCACTGGCTACTGTCTGGAGGTGAAACAGTAGGGAGAAACAGTAGAATCAAATAGTTTGAGGAATAGTGAGGAGACTGTTGCAATAATATAGATGAATGGTCATAATGGCTTGGCTTATGGTGATAGCCCTCGGAATAATGAAAAGTTGTTGGATTTGCTAATGATTTGGATTTTGGATGTGAGAGAATGAGAATAGTCAACAGTGACTCTCAGAGTTCGGAGCAACTACCTGGATGATGGTAACATTTACTGAGGCCACTATTTCAAGAAATAAAATGGTGTCATAAGTAGCATTGACCTATTGCCAGTGTCTCATGCGTGACATAATGGAGTTTTCTAGTCTCATCATACCCAATTATAGCTAGCTTTTAGTTCTTAGTCCTTCATCATTTAGTTGGGACTAAAATAAGTACAAAATAAGAGTGTGACATGCCAGAATGCCAAATGAGGAGAGATGAGAACTGGAAAGCATACAATTGCAGAGAAAGAGAAGCATGTTAGTGGCAGAGCAATTTTTTTTTCTTGGAATGGTTACAACAAAGCAAAAGATATATTCTGTTCTTCTATCAGGAACATGAAAGACAACACAAGGGCTCTTTAAAATTCTGTTATGTCCCTGTTTTTTTTAAAGATGACCTTTCTGATTACAGTTTTCATTTTTATTAAAGTACAGCACTTCACCCACAGGTATATGTTTAGTGGCAAAATAGACAAGTGACAGTCAATCTTCTAATAATCCTCTTTCCTGTCAACTTTTCCTTGCTGGCTTGGGTGGAGGACCATTTTAACTGTGACTTCATGTATGTTTGTGAAAAGGAATATTGGTTGCAGGTATTCAAAGATATATTTTTATTTAGGTTTCCATTTAAATTCCATTCAGTGCTTAAATTCAGTTTGTTTCAAGAAAAAGATTGTAAGGTCATAGCTATGGTCCCAGCTAGAATCCCTTGAGACTTTTAAGACACATGGGGCTGCAGTGCCAAGAGAGTAACATTTTAAAGAGTACCTATTGATTAATTCTACCATCTACCATACAACTTTCATCCAACCAATAACACTAGTATTAGTCGGTCAGACATGTCTGACTCTTTGCAACCCCATGGACTGTAGCCCACCATGCTCCTCTGTCCATGGAATTCTCCAGGCAAGAATACTGGAGTGGGTTGCCATGCCCTTCTTCAGGGGATCTTCGCAATCCAGGAATCGAACCCAGGTCCTTCACTGCAGGCAGATTCTTTACCATATGAGCCACCTGGGAGCCCAGCCAGTAACAGATGCCTACAAAATAAATTCTTTGTTAGTTCTACTGAGACAAATATGCATTTGGCTTGGGAAGGGTTTGTCAAAAGTAGAACATGTTGGTGAGGAGCACTTACCAATATCAACCTCTCATCATTATATCACTGTTGTAATCATTATTTTGGGGTGGGAGGGAAAGAAAATTTGTGATAAGGTGATACAGTTCTTGGACACTGGGACAATTTTCTAATTTCTATTACACTTGTCTTATGTCTTGAAATCTTTTAAAATGCAAGTTCAGACACTAGTAATCATTACAATAAAGCTAAACTTAATTGATGTCCTGCAGTAATATGTAGCTTCAACTAACTCTTATAAAGTGGCAACCAACCTATAGAGAAAAATTCCAATTCTTAATTAATATTACTATAGCTACCTATGTGATTTATCTCTGAAGACATTTCAAAGAGCATTAAATTTTCAATATAGGTCAATTAATGTCATATTAATTGCTGTTATTATGTTGCCCCAATTGACCTATTTCATATTTGTGAGACTCCAATGAGAAGGAAGAAGAGTCAGAATAATAAACCTTTCCTTTTTAGCTGCTGTAATGTCCCGTCTTTCTGCAATTGCATTCAGAGTAAAGCTTTTGCATGAAAGGGCTTCAGGAAGTTACAAAACTCCTTTACATGGCTTGTTGGATCTGTGTACAATTTCCAGCATTACCCAGAATAAATACCAGGAGACTGGTGTGGTTTATACAAGAGTTTATAGAGAAAAAAAAATCCACCCACTAGCTCCCATGCTGAGGATTACAACCAGGTCCCTGCTGCCAAGTTTTGTGTTTAGGTAAAGCATGAGAAAATCTGCCATTTTTTTTTTTTTTTTTTTTTTTAAAGTCACACAAGGGTTTCTATAGTAAGGAGTGGTAAGAAGCTGACAGCTTTTTATGCATAAAAGGCAGCTGTTCCTTCTCAGGTAATATTATTAATAAACCCTAAGGTAATGTTTGCTCTGAAATATGTCTAATTGAAATAATTTACTCTGACCCTTGGAGAATTATGAAACTGTTTTCATCATGTTCACACACAGCAAAATAATTATGAGATGCCATATGGAAAAGCCATCATGTGGTAGATGTCTTTCTGAATCTATATTTTTGAAATGTTTCCCACAGATAAATCATATACCTAATTTACAAAGTAGAGGTGAACAGCCCCTTTTCCACATGGAGATTTGATGTGAAATGTTTGCAGTTCAAGAATATTAACAGGGGTGTTGACATCAGTAATTACTGCAGTTATGAGACATTTTTCATAAAGTATTATGAGAGCAATACTTGATCATATAGGGAGGAAAAAGGTAGGGGACTTTATACTTAACATATAAAATTGTGAGGTATCGTCAGTCTCAGAAAACAGTGTGGGTACATTGGTGACTGAGGTACTTTTTGCCTTTAGAATAAAATCTGTCTGGAAAGTTCCAGCAGTTTCCACTGAGATAGCACATTTGGCAAGATGAGGCTGAGCGTGGTGGTATGTAAGGACTTTCGGGAAAACTTGTCAGCTTTCACAGGGAAAGGTCCAAATGTTTATGGGAACTATGAAGTGGGTTGGGTGGCTCTCAAAGGGATCTGTGGGGTCATTTGGGACAAGGATTTGAAAGCTTTTTTGATTGAAGCTCTTCTGAACTTATCAAAATGGTTAAAAGTCTGGCTGTGAGTCTCATGAGAGCTGATTTTCTTGTGAAATTTCTGGTATGGTACTTTCCTGCTGGGGTGAGAAAATCTTAGTAGGACAGACTTTCTCACCGTATTTTAATTCTTGGGATCCATGTCCCTGTTAAACCCAGGAAATGTAGAATCACAGGAAACTGAGCTTTACTTTCAACCTCTGGGAAGTTAGATTCAGATTTCTCTAGAGTTTCAATTGTTTAATTATGTCAACTGGCCCAATTTCCTGACCATAACCCCCACTCCCAACCCCACCTAAAAACGTGGGGTACAAGAAAAAAAGAAAAAAAAAAAGGCTTTTTAAAAAGCATAATTCACATTTCCATAAGCTTCCAGTTTCTCCTGACTTGTATTAAATGAGAATTAAAATGTGGTAAATAAACTATAGCCTGTTAATCCTGCATTCCCTACCTCTCCAAGGGTGGTGCCAGAAGCTTCTTTGATCCTTAACATTGTCACAGTTATCTGAGGAACCTCCATTTCCAATGCACATATCTGGATTTCAGAGCTCTTGGTCACATTTGCAAGAAATGAGCATTCTCTTCTTAAAACAGCTCTTTTTAGGCAGACGCTGGGATGTGGATTGTGAGTCTGGCCAGAACCGTGTCATCCTCATAATTAGCTAATAGCTGGCGTTTTGAAATCCTAGTTCCAGCCCCCTCGGGTCCATTGTAGGAGCCTCCCATTTGTTTGCCTCATCTTGCTTTAATTCTCAGCAGTCAGTTATCCTTGAATGTTCAAAGAACGTCAAATTTACATAAAAGCTCATGTATGTATATACAGTTCCCAAATATTTAAAGAGTTTCTTTGGGAAACACGTGACAGAAAAGTTTTCCACCTTTTTAAAGTTGTAGTCCTACCTTTAACAAAAAAAGACATGGAATTTTTAAGAAAAATAATGAAATGTAAAACTGGAACCTTGACAAAATGATGAAACTGCTCTTTTCTGATATATTTCAGGTCAGATCCTTGTATTTCCCATTTTTAAACAACTGCCAAGCATTTGTTTTTATATCTACTAGACATCTGTGCTATTGGTGAGCACTTTTTCTAACTATTGACTCTCTAAAATAAAGGTAACATTTTTGTGGGTGATTTATAGTCTATCATTATTATAGTGCAGCCTCTGAGCCCATGAACTAGAGATTTATTGCACACTTGTGTCTTCTCCCTGACTTATGTAATAGTGAAAAGGTAAAATGTCTTGGCTTGTTGAAGGCTTCCTTCTTTAAGCAGCTGTCTTTCTTGGTGTGGTGCTTTTGCAGCTTGATTAAACTATATTGAGAAGGTCAGCGACCAAACTTTGCCTTTAACAGTTTCTCATAACATGTATTCCTCATAGGGAGCTTTTCTCAGCTCAGGTTTTTTCCAGCTATGTTCTCAAACCAAAAGAATGATCTTCGCAGTAAACCAATACATTCCCACTTTTTATCCTTATCTCCCATGTAAGTGATGACAGCATTTCTATTTCTTCTGCTGACTGGGCCAAGAATAACTAGATTAATGATGAGCCTGTTTCTTTTTCCTAAGTGTATTATATTCTTTCTTTGACCTTTCAAGACATGGGAATCTTTAATTTCATAAGACAGCTTAAAAAGGGAAATTCCCCACCCCCATTCCTCTCTACTTCTCATCACTGTTTCCCCCTACTTGGCTGGCTATCAGTGGGAATAATGCATTTAGAACACACACACACATGCTCACACACACTCACACCAGTCCCAACACATTTTCTGGAAATTCCGAGTGTATTGCATAATTATAAAGAAAAGCTTGGCTGTAAGATTGGATTCCCACCTTAGTCCTACCACAAAACTTTTTGGAAGATAGTGTCACAAAAAGATTCTATAAACTGCATGAATGTTGAAAGCACAAAAAGTAGCCCACAGAAATGAATGAAACTTAGGACAGATATTTTGGCACCTAATTTCCCTTTCTGAAATACATGATATTTTATGTTTTATTCCACATTTTTATTTATTAATAGTCCCTGATTTCTGATTATGTTTTATATGTGAATGACTTATAACTGTTTGGAATAGAAACATAAGAGGATGACTAAATTCATAAAGCTAAATCTTACCTAGTACTTCTTTTATATCCTTCAATCAAGCACCAAAGAGCTTGTAATTTTTTACTTTAGATTCCAGAATCTCTTTCTTAGGTCATGCAGACCTCCTATTTTTCCTCCTATTTCCCTCCTGTCTTTAATCAGAAATTTAGCTGAGACTAAGGCAGAAAATTGGTTATGTCCTAAAAAAGAGTATTGACTGAGGGTAGTTTCTTAAGAGCCTGCTAAAAGCAATTGTCTGTTGAGTAATTAGGTCTCTCACTGCTCTCAGAACATCCAAACAAGCACCTGAGTATTGCCTCAAGGTTTCCTTGTTTAGGTCTTCATGTATATTTGTTATCCCAGAATCAGATAAAATACTTTTTAGTAAACTGAAGCAGTCAGTCAAATTATTTTACTCTATAGGAGCACTGTGGTTTAAATGGAATTATTCCTAGAAATTCCATTTCTCCCCCTGTGAGATAAAAGCCACAAAAAGAGTTGGGATCTAACCACTCAGGAGTTAATTATAAGTGAAAAAGAGAGTTTAGAACTACAGGATAAAGATCAGGAGGCTAGGTCTTTCCACAAATCTCTAGATTCCATTAACCATCTGTCAATTAAAGAAATCCACTTTGCTGTCCTATAGGGATCTCACCATGAACCCATCTCAATAAATGGCACTATTATGATTCAGTTTCCCCAAATAGAAAAGCAAGCATCTTCCTTGATTCCTCCCTTTTCTCAACATCTACAAGTTATTTATCGATAAGTCCTCAACTCTGTCCAAGTCTGTTGATCAATATTGCTAGACCCTAGTACCCTGGATTAAACCACCATCATTTCTCACCCGAACTACTGAAATAGCCTCATGATCAGGGTCAAGTCAATGCCTGGTCACTGAACTTTAGGAACATAAAATGTATTCCAAAGGTATTAGAAAAGCTGAAAAGCCAAATATGAATGATATCTCAACTGCAATATTAAGTATATCAGCAAGTCACATCCATTCTTATGAAGAGCCAAAGAATCAGGGCCACCAGGCAGGAAAGGAAATCACAGTGGAAGGGTCTGTTTATGCTCTTGATTAGAGTTAGAACCATGGGAAGATGAGGTGGTACCAGACATTTTGCTGAAGCAGTGGGAGAGTTGGAGCGGAGGGCTTGATTTCTCCTTTTTTTTAGCCCGAAGCTCATATCACAGCTTCATATTTGCCCTACCTGGCTAGAGAGTGGTGGGCAAAAGTAGCCTGGAAATGTTTGCAAAATGCCATTTCCTGGACAACAGAGTAAGTATAAGGAAAGTATCTGTGAATAATATTGTGACTGTCACAATCCACCCCTTTTACTATGTAGTATGCATTCTCTCCAACCATATAAAATTTATTCTCATGTAATAAAAGCTTTATGCTTCCACCTAAGAAAATACAAACCAAACACAAATTAAAACCAGCACACTTCCTCACAAAAAGGGCACATGAGGTCTCATCATCACGCACCATTCACTCTCAAAGTTGAATGTCTCTAGGTGATGTAATACCTCCTTCATTGATCTGCATGTGATTTCTCAATGTATGGCGGCCTGGGAATGAAAATGTAAATTTAAGTATCACCAACAGTTTTCATATATAGAGTGAAGAAAGGGTAGAACATGAATAATTTGTTAATATATAAATGGCAAAAATATGCAGAGCTGATATAACCCTCATTTTTGACTCTAATCATGAGGGCACTTCTTTGATTCACCCTTTTATATTCTTCTTGCCCTCAGCCAGAACCTCAGTTGATTTGATCAGGGTTCTATATCTGACGGTGATCCAAGCCTTCTTTCTCAAAGGATCTGAATACTTCATGGTTCTAGCTCTATCAGTTAATTGTTGTAGATTTTACTACTAGGTTTGGAATTATTAAGGGAGGGAGGTCCCAAGTGGATTCCACCATATCGTTAAGCAAAATCAATATTCACATTTCTTTTCTGCCTGATGGTTCAATGGCAAGAGAAACCCAAACAATCCAAATAGTGGTTTCAACTTATAATTCAATAGGACAATTGTTGTGTCATTAATGAAAGTATTTCTCTTTGGGAACCAAGATTTTTGAACTTCAGAACATAAAGGTGTAAGGACAGGAAGCAAAAATAATTCAAGCATAGATATTTTGGTATAATAATGAAAACAGTAACTCCTATTTCTATTTCTTTGTTCCTAAACGCTTACATATTGCCCATGGGAGAAGTTGTGCTTATACTGGTCCACTTTTCAAAGCAATCAACACTACCAGGATGTGGTCTTCCACAAGTGAATCATCAGTAAGCACTCACTACTCTATTAAGTCAGTTCCCTTTAGGCAACAGGGTACGTTGCAATACAAGTGAATCTCATGGGTGGAAAGCTGCACTTTTTGCTGTGAAATAAGCTTCAACGTCTTACAGGATTCTATGAATGACAAGGTTTTTTTCATAAATTTATGGATGATAGTGCTGGCAGATCACAGCAAGTCTATTTATAGAATAAGTATATATTTAAGTCAGAACTTGATGCCCCTTCAGAATTATAGAGGGTCACAGTCTTCAACCTGCTATCAGGAAGTTACTGATCTCTTTGAAAATATTTCAGTGTGAGGGGTAAAGCACTGGTCACTGAGGTTACACATTGGACTCTATACTGCGGGGGTAAAGGTGAACCCTTGAGAACTTCTATTTCTGGCATGATGGTACCTTTGTACATGGATCCTTTGAATAAGTACTGAAGTGTCTGGGGAAGGATGCTGCCTGATATCCATTGTATAAATTATCTGCCCATCTGATTTGAGAGCTTTCTCAACTGTGGATGTCTTTCAATGAGCATTTAATTTAGGATACAAATACCTTCATGCTTTGTGCCTGTTCTTAGTACATTAACTTTTTCCCAGAACATGTCCACCAATCTTCTAACGCTCTTCTTCCAATTTCTGGCCAACTAGCCAGAAAGCTATTGATGGTCAATGAATCAGGTTTGCCCTCAGGCCATTTATTATGCTGGGTAAAGTAGATAATCAGATTTATTATCTGAAATTTTGCCCATGAGAGAGGATATTCCTTCATCATGTTCTTTGAGTGGGGATTCGTATTCTTTAAGTCAACTATAGAGCTGTAGCAGAACAGAAATCCATGGCTGGCTGGTTCCACTACATCATGCCACCTGTTGGTAATGAGGTCTGAGCTTTTCTTTCTCAGTCCAGTGGTTATAGGAGCTCCCTAATAGGTCACATGTGTGGATTGGAAAAAAAAAAAAGGGATAGTGTAGCATACCTAATCTAAACGTTATTTGACTCCAAAATGACCTTCTCACTGTTCTGGTTCTCTGCTGCTACTGCTACTGCTAAGTTGCGTCAGTCGTGTCCGACTCTGTGTGACCCCATAGACCGCAGCCCACAAGGCTCTGCCCTCCCTGGGATTCTCCAGGCAAGAACACTGCAGTGGGTTGCCATTTCCTTCTCCATGTGGTTCTCTGGGGTTATTTAAATATCTGTTTTTTTCTCAGTCATCACATCTTTTGAACATGAACGTGAAGTCACTCAGTCGTGTCCGACTCTTTGCGACCCCATGGACTGTAGCCTACCAGGCTCCTCCCTTCCACGGGATTCTCCAGGCAAGAATACTGGAGTGGGTTGCCATTTCCTTCTCCAGGGGATCTTCCTGACCCAGGGATCAAACTCAGGTCTCCAGCATTCCAGGCAGATGCTTTAACCTCGGAAAACCTGTGTAGAAAGAGCTTTATACTTCACGTGGGTGGTGGTTTCAAGGCCTGAGAATCATCTGAGTCAAGTATCCCTGGTGAAACACTCAGAGTTTCTGTGTTGTTTTGTTCGTGTAGGTTTGTGACTTGTAGCGTCTTATTTCTTGAATCTGGACCCTGACCTTGATATTGAATTGCTCTGAGGAACTCTATGGCAGAAAGTGAAGAAGAACTAGAGAGCCTCTTGATGAAAGTGAAAGAGAGAGTGAAAAAGTTGGCTTAAAGCTCAACATTCAGAAAACTAAGACCATGGTATCTGGTCCCATCATTTCATGGCAAATAGATGGGGAAACAGTGGCTGACTATTTTGGGGAGCTCCAAAATCACTGTAGATGGTGATTGTAGCCATGAAGTTAAAAAGACGCTTCCTCCTTGGAAAGAAAGTTATGACCAACCTAGACAGCATATTAAAAAGCAGAAATATTACTTGGCCAACAAAGATTTGTCTAGTCAAGGCTATGGTTTTTCCAGTGGTCATGTACGGATGTGAGAGTTGGACTATAAAGAAGGCTGAGCGCCAAAGAATTGATGCTTTTGCACTGTGGTGTTGGAGAAGACTCTTGAGAGTCCCTTGGACTGCAAGGAGATCCAACCAGTCCATCCTAAAGGAGATCAGTCCTGGGTGTTCATTGGAAGGACTGATGTTGAAGCCGACACTCCAATACTTTGGCCACCTGATGGGAAAAGCTGACTCATTTGAAAAGACCCTGATGTTGGGAAAGATTTGAGGGCAGGAGGAGAAGGGAACGACAGAGGATGAAATGGTTGGATGGCATCACCGAGTCAATGGACATCAGTTTGGGTAAACTCTGGGAGTTGGTGATGGATAGGGAGGCCTGGCGTGCTGTGGTTCATGGGGTTACAACGAGTCAGACACGACTGAGTGACTGAACTGAACTGAGGAACTCTTTCAGTAGGAATAATTGTTACATTTATTAGTCAAAGTGTATGTGGATAATGTACAAATAGTGCAAGTGTGCATTAGGTGTTATCTGGGGAATCTAGCTTCTCGAAGTCCGCTTATTTTTTCCTTAGTTTCAGTTTATCTCAGTAATTGTCCAGTGTCTCTACCATTGCTCAAAATTTTATCTTGGGTCAGACAATTTGTATTTTGTAATTCTATAAATCATGAGAATAATTTATTCTAGTCATTTTTAACAGATGATCTGAACCTCTTCCCCCATATGCTCCCAGAAGTCTGGCATGGAGAAAAACTTTGTCTCCCATAGGACTTTAGTAGAAGTGCTGAAGGATGTATATCTGTCAGGATCCTTGATCCAAGCTACAGAAATGAGATCTGGATACATCAAGCAGAAAATGGAGTGTCTAAAGAATATTTTGGAATTTAATGATGGCCAGAGAGCAGGCTCCACCATCTAGAATGTCCTCAGTCATGCCAGAGTTCTGTCCATGAGGACACTGAGTCGCTGCCATTCCCCCTACGCCACTGCGGCTTTTGGTGCTGGATGCTGGGCGCAGCTGAACATGTCACACGCTACCATTTCGGTGTGTGTTTTTTTAGGATCTTCCCAAATACACATATACATTTTTTATTCTATCCAAACTACAATGTATTTTTAAATGTCAACAATACAGTATAAACATTCTTCCTGTGCTCAGAAGCTTTTTATTTCTATTATATAATTTACAGTAGAGCAAATAGATTATCACATAGGTCTATCATAGTTTATTTAACAAATCTCCTATTGCTTGTGCTGTTTCCAAATCTGTATCATCTTATATAATGTTTCAATGAACATCCTTGCATTTGTACTTTATACTCATTTCAGAGTTTTTTTTTTTAGGATAAAATTTATAGGGTTTGAATTTCTGGTTCTGGCAGGCTTCAAGTCTTTTCACTGATATTGCCAAATTGCAGTTCTGAGTTATCTTGAGAAATGGAGTGCAGAGACAAGGTCATTTTTTGAGAAATGATTTGTTATAGAAAATAGAATAGTCTAAATTTTCCTTATTCTCTTATCCCCACTATCATTCTCTAACATTTCGCTTATCTGGATTGCAATCTAATTCTGACTTTCCTTTTTTTTTAAATAAGATTTTGATAAAGATTAAATTATATAAAGAATAAAATTGCTGCTTACCACATACGTTGCATAAACCAAAACTTTGCAGCAGTGAGCTATTATAATAATGTTGTTATTAATTTGTTTTTTTCTCACTTTCCTTATTGATGGTCAACTTTTTATTTTCTGTTTTTTTAAGGACTTTCAATATTCACAATATATGCATTAGGAATTCTACCCCCTGGAAACACTGAGATACAGGTTCAAAATGATATTGTTAAGGTGAAATAATTATAGTTATAAAACAGCATTTTTTTCCTAATTAAATCTCATATAATCCTTAAAGCCTCTATAGAAAGTAATAAAGTGATCTCTCATAAATAGGAAAATATTATTTTCACATATTTTTTGGAAATATTTAGACTAAAAATATATTTTTAATTCATTTTGACAGAAGTAATTTGTTGCAATTACATCACTGACACATTTAGTTATTATATATATGTCACCTTGACTTAATAGTGACCTGAGGAGGAAATTTGTAGGTTTAGCAAATCTCTTCTGGTAACACCCGCAGAACTGAAAATTTATCCCACTTCTTGGTGGTCTTCTGCCCATCCAAAGCTCCCAAGGATCATTAAAAAATATCATTTTCTCTCCTAAATTGCTGTAAAATTATCCTGAGAGACACATGGGAAAATCCTTCTCAGGTTGGGCATTCCATGGAGACTTAATATTCTATATTTTGAAATGTGGCTAGAAGTGGAAATGGATTTACTTCTCATGATCTCTTTGTTTATAATTGGAGATATAAAAATTAAGTTTAAAATGTGAATAAAATATAATTGAAAAGCCTTGATTTTTGCATATAAAATTTCTTTACCAAATGGGTGAGCTGGTGTAACTTATGATGGTACTTAAGATTAAATATCCATGAATGAAACTATGAAATATAAAACTTCTGACGAGCTAGTTCCTAGTAAGAAGGCACATACATTTAACAAATATTGTATTCACTACATATAAGGTATAAGAACTTAAACATAATTCAGTGACAAAATTCGGAGAAGGCAATGGCAACCCACTCCAGTACTCTTGCCTGGAAAATCCCATGGACGGAGGAGCCTGGTAGGCTGCAGTCCATGGGGTCATGAAGAGTCAGACATGGCTGAGCGACTTCACTTTCACTTTTTACTTTCATGTATTGGAGAAGGAAATGGCAACCCACTCCAGTGTTCTTGTCTGGAGAATTCCAGGAATGGGGGAGCCTGGTGGGCTGCCGTCTATGGGGTCGCACAGAGTCGGATACGACTGAAGCGACTTAGCAGCAGCAGCAGCAGTGATAAAATTAGTTGTAATTCAGTAATCATTAGTTATTACTCAATACTCAGTAATAGAGTTAGCAACCACAGTGCAGGTTAGGTTTTTTTTTTTTCTCGTCTGCTTTCTCCTTTTTCTATTGACTTTCTTAATTTAGCTTAATCTCTCATTTAAATATAACCTATGTTGTTCCAAAAAATATTTGTGACAAACATTTTATTATATTCGTTAATAACCTGAGTATTATCTTAGCAGCCTTGTCTTTCATTTTTTGCTCCATTAGTGGAGACTAAATGCTGTGATTTCTCTCTTTCTCTTCTTTAAAACCATGGTTTAGAGATACATACTCCCTTGTGTGTGAAATTCTGTATTGATACGGAATTCACTTTCTTTGATAACCCTTAGTTTGGCTTGAGTCACAGTGATTCAGACTTAGTCAACACATTGACACTTGGTTAATTAGAATGTTCTAGATGATTGGAAACCCTGGCCAGTTGGGTTCTTAGAACTATTTTAGCAGAGACACCACATCCTTTCATTATGAGCTGGAGACATCATGCTCTTTAGTCCTTATAGCAGTTTTCTAGTATCTTATTTTCTCCATTTAAAAAGAAGTAAAGAAGGTTTAGCACTAAAGGTAAATCCAGGGTTTAAATTCAAGTTTACCTTAGCTTATTCGAACAATGAGTGTATTATGTGCCTCATTATGTTTTACGCATTGGTGTAATTGAAGTTGTTAGAAATTATGAAGGTATTATGGTGGTGGAAATGATTCCAAAGTTGCTTTGTATTCTACTATACTGTTGCCAAAAATATTTAGGTACTTCCTTGGTGTTTCCTGAAGATTAGAATCCTAATATCGGAAGTCAAATTTAATTTACAATTGAATCACACATACACTAAACACCAGTAGCCAAATGTACTGGTTGTGTCTACTCTGGCATTGTCATCAACAGTGACAATGTCCTGACATGGTCTGCTTTAGTCTAAGAATCTGTAGGGTCTGGAATATTCAGTGTGGACTTAAGGCAAGCACTCAACTGATATGCTTTGGTGTGGCCATAGCTAGAGGTGGATTTTTATAAAATTAATCATGATTAAGTTTCAGAGGTCCTAGGAGAGACTTTAGTAATGATGATTTTCTTTCTTTCTTTTTTTTAATTTCTGAAAAGCAATTTGTATTCACTTCCTTCTTGAATATATTCCAAATTATATAAATTTTTAGACAGAAAAAATTGTTTATCCACCTCTAGTTGTATCAGTATTTAAAATATTGACCTACTCACAAAACTGATTAATTACTAGCCAAAACCCAAGTCCTTAGGGGTCACCCCTTCCATTCTAGCTCAGAGGCTTCTTGGAAATCACCTGGCTTTCATATTTATGAGCTGGCAACTGAAAGGCTATGCTAGTACAGAAGGAAGGTTGTAGTACTCTACTCCTGGGCCATGGCTAGGATCTGTTTGGTTTGGTTGTTTCTTGTACTCTTATTACTGGTTAAATGTTTTGAATATTGTCTCTTGCAAACCTGAAGATCCAGCTGAACTTCAAACCTCCCAAAGCAATTGAAGGATAGATACAAAGCAATGCCAACTATTTTATCAGGATTCCATTACTTTGGCTTAATAAATGGGTAGAACTTGAACCCAGCTCAATTCTTGATTTTCCTAAGTAATTAAGTCAACCTGAGTCAGGGTTAGAATCAAATTATCATTTGATTCATTATATTTGTTACATTGTGATCTTTGACTCTCAGATTTCAGGATCTGGGGAGAGCAGGAAATTGAGCAGGACTGGATAACAGCTAAATCTTCTCCCTTTCATCTCTTTTCCTGAATAAAGACTTTTTTTCATCCTTCTCAGCCATACATTCAAAGATTAATTTTAAGGCCTGCACTAGTAAATAACCAATATTTAAAATATGACAACACATTATTTATGTTTGGACCTCAGATGGTCCCCCAAAAGAATTGATGGTTGTAAATTGTAATCAACAGTCATAAATCCTTGGTTCATAACACATTAAAATCATTGGTCATGAATGGACCTCTACTTATGAACACACCAATCTAAGAAATGATTCAGTTCTTATCAGTAACTTGTTGTTTAGTCGCTAAGTTGTGTCTGACTCTTTTGTCACCCTATGGACCGGCAGGCTCTGCCCATGGGATTTCCCAGGCAAGAATACTGGAATGGGTTGTCATTTCCTTCTCCAGGGGATTATTCTGATCTAAGGATTGAACCCATATCTCCTGCATTCGCAGGTGGATTCTTTACCACCGAGCCATGAGGTAAGCCCTCAATAGCTTAATACCCTTATCAATAACTAGGGTGACTCTATGTCCAGTTTTCCTGGGACAGTCCCTGTTTAGTATGACCATCCCTATTTATGAACAGTGCACTTCAATCTCAAAATTGTCCTAGTCTTGATGATATATTATATTGTAACTCACCCCTGTGTTTCTTTCTGTCCCATCCCTCAGCCTCGTTTCAGAGGAAAATACTATCCTTAATGTTGTGTTTATTGTTTGGTATTTATTTGCTTGTGTTTTTTTTTTTTTTTCAGTCATATATATGACTATATATTATATTGTTCATTTAAAAGCTTTATACAGAGGATGTCATACAATTCTACTCTTTTGGAACTGTTTTTTCCCAGTCATTACTATGTTTATCAATGTTATTGTGCTTAGAGGTTCGGTTCAGTTCAGTCGCTCAGTCGTGTCCGACTCTTTGTGACCCCATGAATCGCAGCACGCCAGACCTCCCTGTCCATCACCAACTCCCAGAGTTCACTCAGACTCATGTCCATCGAGTCAGTGATGCCATCCAGCCATCTCATCCTCTGTTGTCCCCTTCTCCTCCTGCCCCCAATCCCTCCCAGCATCAGAGTCTTTTCCAATGAGTCAACTCTTCGCATGAGGTGGCCAAAGTACTGGAGTTTCAGCTTTAGCATCATTCCTTCCAAAGAAATCCCAGGGTTGATCTCCTTCAGAATGGACTGGTTGGATTTCCTTGCAGTCCAAGGAACTCTCAAGAGTCTTCTCCAACACCACAGTTCAAAAGCATCAATTCTTCGGTGCTCAGCCTTCTTCATGGTCCAACTCTCACATCCGTACATGACCACTGGAAAAACCATAGCCTTGACTAGATGGACCTTAGTCGGCGAAGTAATATCTCTGCTTTTGAATATGTTATCTAGGTTGGTTATAACTTTTCTTCCAAGAAGTAAGCATCTTTTAATTTCATGGCTGCAGTCACCATCTGCAGTGATTTTGGAGCCCCCCAAAATAAAGTCTGACACTGTTTCCACTGTTTCCGCATCTATTTCCCATGAAATGATGGGACCAGATGCCATGATCTTCGTTTTCTGAATGTTGAGCTTTAAGCCAACTTTTTCACTTTCCACTTTCACTTTCATCAAGAGGCTCTCTAGTTCTTCACTTTCTGCCATAAGAACAAAGCTAGTGGAGGTGATGGAATTCCTATTGAGCTATTTCAAATCCTGAAAGATGATGCTGTGAAAGTGCTGCACTCAATATGCCAGCAAATTTGGAAAACTCAGCAGTGGCCACAGGACTGGAAAAGGTCAGTTTTCATTCTAATCCCAAAGAAAGGCAATGCCAAAGAATGCTCAAACTACTGCACAATTGCACTCGTCTCATATGCTAGTAAAGTAATGCTCAAAATTCTCCAAGCCAGGCTCCAGCAATACGTGAACCATGAACTCCCTGATGTTCAAGCTGGTTTTAGAAAAGGCAGAGGAACCAGAGATTAAATTGCCAACATCTGCTGGATCATGGAAAAAGCAAGAGAGTTCCAGAAAAACATCTATTTCTACTTTATTGACTATGCCAAAGCCTTTGACTATGTGGATCACAATAAACTGGAAAATTCTGAAAGAGATGGGAATACCAGACCAACTGACCTGCCTCTTGAGAAATCTGTATGTAGGTCGGGAAGCAACAGTTAGAACTGGACATGGAACAACAGACTGGTTTCAAACAGGAAAAGGGGTACATCAAGGCTGTATATTGTCACCCTGCTTATTTTACTTATATGCAGAGTGCTTAGAGGTAGTTCATTCATATTAATTTTCTCTGCTGTATTATGTTATATATATATTATATTTATATATTATATTATATTATATATTTTTATATATTATATTATATTATATATTTTTATATATTATATTATATATTATATTATATGTATATTATATATTATATTATGCTATAACTTACTATTTCAGGGTTATTTTTATATGTATTTTTTTTTGCAAGTTTAAGCTATAACAGCCAGTTTTGTTCTGAACATTCTGGTTTGCATCTATGTATACATATATATATGGAGAAGACAATGGCACCCCACTCCAGTACTCTTGCCTGGAAAATCCCATGGATGGAGGAGCCTGGTAGGCTGCAGTCCATGGGGTCACTAAGAGTCGGACACGACTGAGCGACTTCACTTCCACTTTTCACTTTCATGCACTGGAGAAGGAAATGGCAACCCACTCCAATATTCTTGCCTAGAGAATCCCAGGAATGGAGGAGCCTGGTGGGCTGCTGTCTATGGGGTCGCACAGAGTTGGACATGACTGAAGCAACTTAGCAGCAGCATACATATATGTGATACACATATATGAATGGAATTGCTGTATATATGTAGGTTTGTGTATGTGCGTGTGTGTATAGACACACATCATCTGTGTGTATGAGTTAATGAGCATTCAACTTAAAAACCATAATATCAAAGCATTTTGGGGGTACTGGTATTGTTCTGTTTCCCAAAAGTACTTTGATTTAATACCTGTCTACAAAGAATATTTATTGACTGAATATTTAAATTTTACATAGTTGTTAATAATATCATATGAAAGTTGCCAGATATACTTTCACCAAATTTGGAGTGTATATTTAAAATAGTCTGACCTAACAAAATATAGTTTACTTGAAATACGAAATTCCTTTTGTAAGTCATACAGTTTCACAAAGATATAGAAATATTTTTCAGAGTAGCTCATGCAATGCCTTTTTGGAGAAAAATGGTATATAAATACAAATATTAGTGACAGAGAAACCAACCTGTATTTTAAGCACAGACTCCAACTGGAATGACCCAAAGAAGGTAGAATGGAAGACTTTGATGGACTGAGCATCTTCTCATGATGGGCAGGCAGCACTAGGACTCTGGACTCTGGACTCTTCTTGAACTCCTTCACATTCCCCACCCTGCTTTCTTCCTATTTCCTCTTTGGTGGTCTGGTTTTCTGTCTCCTTCTTATCTTGTTTGAAGTTATTCTGGTTCTGTCCCGGCCTCTCTTCTCTTCTCCCTGCCTACGCTCCCTAAGTGACCTCAACATCCTTGTTTTCCAAATGTTCTCTGCAGATTGGTGACCCCTGAACTGTATTCTTTCAGCAAAATTCTCTCGTCTGGGCTCCAGATTTTCTATCTGTGTGCTTATTCAGCACTCCCACTTCGTTATCTCAGGGCAGTTGAATCTTTGTATCTGAAGGTCAGGAGCAGAGGCGGTGAGGAGATACCCCAAGTCCAAGGTCAAAGAAACCCCAGTAATTTGGTAGTTACTGAGAGAGGGCATCAGAGGGCAGACAGACTGAAACCACAATTACAGAAAACTAACCAATCTGATCACATGGACCATAGTCTTGTCTAATTTGATGAATCTGTGAGCCATGCCATGTAGGGGCACCAAGATGGACAGGTCATGGTGGAGAGTTATGAGAACGTGGTCCACTGGAGAAGGGAATGGCAAACCACTTCAGTATTCTTTCCTTGAGAACCCCATGAACAGTATGAAAAGGCAAAAAGACTGGACACTGAGAATGAACTCCCCAGGTAGGCAGATGCCAAATATAGTACTGGAGATCAGAGGAGAAATAACTCCAGAAAGAATGAAGAGACAGAGCCAAAGCAAAAACAGCACTTGATTGTGGATATGACTGGTGATGGAAGCAAAGTCCAATGCTCTAAAGAGAAATATTGCATAGGAACCTGGAATGTTAGATCCATGAATCAAGGCAAATTGGGTGGTCAGACAGGAGATGGCAAGAGTGGACATCAACATTTTAGGAATCAGTGAACTAAAATGGACTGGAATGGGTGAATTTAATTTGGATAACCATTATATCTACTACTGTGGGCAAGAATCCCTTAGAAGAAATGGAGTAGCCATCATAATCAACAAAAGAGTCCGAAATGCAGTATTTGGATGCAATCTCAAAAATGACAGAATGGTCTCTGTTCATTTCCAAGGAAAACCATTCAGTATCACGGTAATCCAGGTCTATGCCCCGACCAATAATGCTGAAGAAGCTGAAGCTGAATGGTTCTATGAAGACCTACAAGACCTTCTAGAATTAACAGCCCAAAAAATGTCCTTTTTATTATAGGGGACTGGAATGCAAAAGTAGGGAGTCAAGAAACACCTGGAGTAACAGGCAAATTTGGCCTTGGAATGCAGAATAAAGCAGGGCAAAGACTAATAGAGTTTTGCCAAAAGAGTGCATGGTTATAGCAAACACCCTCTTCCAAAAACACAAGTAAAGACTCTACACATGGACATCACCAGATGGTCAACACCAAAATCAGATTGATTACATTCTTTGCAGCCAAAGATGGAGAAGCTCTATACAGTCAGCAAAAACAAGACTGGGAGTTAACTGTGGCTAAGATCATGAATTCCTTATTGTCAAATTCAGACTTAAATTGAAGAAAGTAGGGAAAACCACTAGAAAATTCAGGTATGACCTAAATCAAATCCCTTATGATTATTCAGTGAAAGTGAGAAATAGATTTAAGGGACTAGATCTAATAGACAAAGTGCCTGATGAACTATGGACAGAGGTTCATGACATTGTACAAGAGACAGAGATCAAGACCATTCCCAAGGAAAGAAATGCAAAAAAACAAAATGGATGTCTGGGGAGGCCTTACAAATAGCTGTGAAAAGAAGAGAGGCCAAAAGCAAAGGAGAAAAGGAAAGATATACCCATTTGAATGCAGAGTTCCAAAGAACAACAAGAAGAGATAAGAAAGCCTTCCTCAGTGATCAGTGCAAAGAAATAGAGGAAAATGATAGAATGGGAAAGACTAGAGATCTCTTCAAGAAAATTAGAGATACCAAGGGAACATTTCATGCAAAAATGGGCTTGATAAGGAACAGAAATTGTATAGACCTAACAGAAGCAGAAGATATTAAGAAGTGGCAAGAATACACAGAAGAACTATACAGAAAAGATCTTCATGACCCATATAATCATGATGGTGTGATCACTCACCGAGAGCCAGACATCCTGGAATGTGAAGTCAGGTGGGCCTTTGGAAGCATTACTACGGACAAAGCTAGTGGAGGGGAAGGAATTCCAGTTGAGCTATTTCCAACCCTAAAAGAGGATGCTGTGAAAGTGCTGCACTCAATATGCCAGCAAATTTGGAAAACTCAGCAGTGGCCATGGAGCCAGAAAAGGTCAGTTTTTATTCCAATCCCAAAGAAAGGCAATGCCAAAGAATGCTCAAATTTGCACTATTGCACTCATCTCACACGCTAGTAAAGTAATGCTCAAAATTCTCCAACCAGGCTTCAACAATATATGAACTGTGAACTTCCAGATGTTCAGGCTGGTTTTAGAAAGGCAGAGGAACCAGAGATCAAATTGTCAACATCTGTTGGATCATGGAAAAGCAAGAGGGTTCCAGAAAAACATCTATTTCTGCTTTATTGACTATGCCAAAGCCTTTGACTGTGTGGATCACAAAAAACTGTAGAAAATTCATCAAGAGATGGGACTACCAGACCACCTGACCTGCCTCTTGAGAAATCTGTATGCAGGTTGGAAGCATCAGTTAGAACTGGACATGGAACAACAGACTGGTTCCAAATAGGCAAAGGAGTACATCAAGGCTGTATATTGTTACTCTGCTTATTTAACTTGTATGCAGAGTACATCATGAGAAATGCTGGGCTGGATGAAGCACAAGCTGGAATCAAGATTGCCAGGAGAAATATCAATAACCTCAGATAAACAGATGACATCACCCTTATGGCAGAAAGCAAAGAACTAAAGAGGAGAGTGAAAAAGTTGGCTTAGAACTCAACATTCAGAAAACTAAGATCATGGCATCTGGTCCCATCACTTCATGGCAAATAGATGGGGAAACAGTGGAAACAGTGGCTGACTTTTTTTTTTTTTGGTCTCCAAAGTCCCTGCAGATGGTGATTGCAGCCATGAAATTAAAAGACACTTCCTCCTTGGAAGGAAAGCTATGACCAACCTAGACAGCATATTAAAAAGCAGAGACGTTACTTTGACAGCAAACGTCAGTCTAGTCAAGGGTATGGTTTTTCCAAAAGTCACGCATGGTTGTGAGAGTTGCAGTATAAAGAAAGCTGAGTGCCGAAGAATTGATGCTTCTGAACTGTGGTGTTGGAGATGATTCCTGAGAATCCCCTGGACTGCAAGGAAATCCAACTAGAACATCCTAAAGGAGATCAGTCCTGGGTATTCATTGGAAGGACTGATGCTGAAGCTGAAACTCCAGCTCTTTGCGAAGAGCTGACTCATCGGAAAAGACCCTGATGCTGGGAAAGATTGATGGCATGAGGAGAAGGGGATGTCAGAGGATGAGATGGTTGGATGGCATCACTGACTCAATGAACATGAGTTTGAGTGAACTCCGGGAGTTGGTGATGGACAGGGAGGCCTGGTGTGCTGCGATTCATGGCGTCGCAGAGTCTGACATGACTGAGCTACTGAACTAAACTGAACTGAAATATTGGTTCTCACTCTTCAATCTGTTCCCATGCTGTTTTATTTTCCCATCTTGGTCGATAGTGCTTAGTTGTTCAGGCTGGCTGCCTGCATATTATTTTTGATCCCTTTGTCTCTGAACTTTGTCTCCTTGTTTCCATGTCGACTCTCATCACTGGTGCTAGTTCAAACTGTGTCATTTTCCACCTGGAATAATGAAATATTTTCCTGCTAGTTCTCCCTATCTTGACACTTTGCTCTTTTTAATCCATCATTCACTATGCAGGCAGAATCATCTTCTGAAAAAGTGCATCTTATGATACCTCTTGCTGCTCAAAATCCTCAATAGCCTCACAGTAAAAATTAAAATCCTCACCATAGACCATAAGATCTATATAATCCAGCCTCTGGTAACCTTTCCAGAATTTTTTTCCATCCCCCCCCATCTTTATTGCTTTCCTATCACACTTGTTTTACTTCAGTTCTTCAGTGTAGCCTTTACTTTCTTTTTTCCCAAAATGTTTTTATTCACTCTTCTTTTGGTAATTTGTGATTACCCTTTGGGTTTTAAGAAGGTGTCAGTTCCTCTGAAAACTTTGCCTCATCCCATAGTCCGTGAACATTAGATCTCTTCACTTAGAATATCTGCTGTTCTTCCTCCACAGCACTGATCACCAGTTGTAATTTTCCTCATGGTTCTGTGATTTTTGGCTTACTGTTTCTTCTGTCCTGAAAATATATATGCTACCTAGGGCAAGGAGCTATGACAGTTTAGTACTTGGTCCATAGAAGGTGCTTAATAAATTTTGTTAAATGAATTAATAAATAAAATATTTATTGAGTATCTTCTGTTCAGCACAGTAATTATCTTGAAGGAGGAAGAATACACATTAATGCAAAATAAGTAAAAACTCCTAAACCACTAAACCTTTAAATAATTAGAGGACAAAGGAAGACAGTATGCAATTAAGTGTGAAAATATGTGGTACGGAATGAAACTGCTAGAGGAATGCAAGCAAGGAAGAGAGATCTGGGGCTTCAACAATTGGGGGTGTCTTCTTGGGAGTGGGTAGCACTTCCATGGATATAGGCTTTGGTCACTTTAATCTACAGATATAAATTTGTAATCTCCCATAGCCCAGCCTTAATTATAATAATTATTAGTATGTTTTCTACAGCAATTTTTTGGTTGTTGTAAAGGAGCTCATAAATATGTTATTATTTAAAATTCCTTTCTTCATGTTGACATAGTCATATGTTTCTCTGCTTTTCCTACCACCCGTTTGAGTGACATCAAGCAGTGCTGCGTTCGCTCTAGAGGACTGTCCCAAATTGGAGTCTTCAGCAAGAATGGTGTTCATGGCACCAGAGTGGCACTCCCCCCACCCCCAGCAGCAGATGAAATATTTCAAAGGGGACATCTGCCACCACCACTGAGATTTTATGGAGTACCCACACATGTAGACTCACTAAAGTGGGCATGACAGCTGAAAAATATTAAAAGTGTGTGTGTTTTTAAAAACAACTTATGGTTAGGAATTAAGAAATGACTTTTAAATAAGAACAGAATTTTTTTTTTTTGCAAGCATGTAGTTTTTTCTTTTTCTTTTTTTTTGAAGACCCCACACTTGCAAAATCTTTTAGGTCATGTGTTTGCTTTACAAAACATTTGGCAAGTAATAGGTGCCATGGGAATATATCCACTCCATCTGGAGTCAGCAGATCCTCCTGGTTCCACTGTACCTGTGTTACCACCAGTCCCCATGGCTCACAAATGTTTTTGTTTTCTTTCTTTAATAAATTTTGGATGCAATAATTAAACTGAGGAACCTTACTGAAGTGAGTTCCTCCCTCAATTTTGTAAGGCAAATCTAAAGGGAGAAAGGAAATGTATATTTGCCAATTTGATGTTTACAAAAATTAAACCTGCATAGAATGTAATTACTTCTTTTCCTGGTAGAGCATTTCCTTTCACAAAACAAGGCCCAGTGAACACACATTATTTCCGACCTAGTTTTTTTTTTTTAATCCCTCCAGTGAAAACTTTTTAGAAGCTTTTAATTTTATTTCAATAATAGCAAGTTATGGGTCATGTTGTCCTAACTTTCGTCTTCCTTTTAAAAACTGAGGAGATATTAAAACTGGAAAAATGATTGGGTTAATCTCATTCATTTATTGTCAGAATAAGATTGTTTCTTGCTATATCCTTTATTATTTTCAGTTTTTGTCATCAGCTGAGAATAGTTATATTATTTCACAAAGATCCTTCTGGATTTCCCATTTCTCCCATCATTTTATTTTGTTTTATTTATGTTTTATTTTATTTTAAAGGGGAGGTCATGTAGAAAATCAGGCTTATAATCTCACAAATACAGCATCCCTTGTTTGATATTTGGATCTTTCTTCTTTCACTTTGGCAAGAAATACTGTGGGAATAAGTTTTTCTGCCAAGTATCAGTTATTTAAATATTTCATTACCTCACAAAATAAAAAAGAAGATGGAAAAAATTAGCTTCCCAAGACAATTGGACAAAGACAAATTCCTGATTTATCAGAAGACTATTTTTTAGAACAACACTAGAATTTTTAAATCCTTTTTTAAAAATTTCTAGAGGTATTTATACTACTAAATTAATTCAAATGTTGACAACTGAAAACATAGTTTTCTAAGTAGGAAACATTTGGTATCAAAAAAGAACTTTTTCCCACAAAAGCAAAAACAAAACAGAATAACAGCAAAGCATCAGTTTAAATATGTTATTAGAAGAAAGGAAAACATACATACATACCCACCCACGCACAAACAGTTTTCTGTGATCTTAATGCCTCCTGCCATTTTCTTGTTAACCTTATATTTCTAATTAAAAATTTGCAGTGACAGTAGTTACAAGAAGAGCTTGGTGGTGGTGGTGTGTGTGTGTGTGTGTGTGTGTGTCTATGAAAGCAAAAACTGAGCAAAACTAGAGATACTATATAAAATTAACTGCTTTTTATGTGCTAAATTTTTTGTTTTAACTTTTATAAAGTACAACTTTGTTTTTGGTGGCAAGCCACAAGCCTAAAGATTTTGGTCTTTAAACTTAGTAGAATTATAAGTTAACTAAGAAGATCTAAATTTACTCCTCAAAATATATTATCTGATTGATCTGGCAAGAAACAGTCAAATCATTTCAAGTGAAACACACACTGACAGTTTCATGATGATTTTACCCACCACTTTATAAATGCGGCCTCAACGTCTTTATTGACAAGCCTGCTAAAAACATGACTTTGAAAAAAAAAAGAATAAAAGAAAAATAAAAGACTAATGTATTTTGCAAAAGGAATCCTATTAGGACATTTCCCACAATGATGGGGTATTTAAGATTGTTTCTTTTGGACCTAGATCAAGGTTCTTTATTACTGATAGTTTCAGAATATCCTTGCTTTAAATCCACGTCAGCCATCTGACAAACCCATAGCAAGGAAACCATATTGTCAAGTTTCAGTATATTATTATTTAATTATATTTTAATTTCCTAATGACAGATGGAATCTCCTTTATGCCAAATTACTTTATGCCTGATTTTAAATTTCTATGTTGAAATAAATTCCTCCATTTCAATCTAGAATAACCAATTTCTGAATGAAAAGCATGACACCGCTGAGAAACTGGAGGTAGTGATAAGTCTAGGATGCACTTCTTGTGCAGCTGAATATAATTTGAACCCTTGTAGGTTTAGGTTAGACATTGGTTCTATGTCAGATTTACGGATCTGACTTTAATGGGTAGAAAGATCATATTTTTAGACATTATCGAAAAGAAAAACCTTTCAATATCTTATCAACTACAATTAAAAAAATTTTATTGCAAGATGTTTGCTGTATAATATGTGCTGGTTTCTGCCATACATCAACATGAATCAGCAGCAGATATACATATGTCCCTTCCTTCTTGAATCTCCCTCTCATCTCCTGCCCTGTCCCGCCTCTCTAGGTTGTCACAGAGCACTGGGTTGAGCTCCCTGCATCATACAGCAAATTCCCACTGGCTATCTATTTTACATATGGTAATGTATATGTTGGGGCTTCCATCTTAGCAGTCGGTAAAGAATCTGCCTGCAATGCAGGAGACCTGGGTTTGATTCCTGGGTCAGGAAGATCCCCTGAAGAAGGAAATGGCAACCCACCCCAGTATTCTTGCCTGGAGAATCCCACGGACAAGGGAGCCTGGTAGGCTACAGTCCATGCTGTTGCAAGAGTCAGACACTACTTAGCGACTAAACCACCACCAGCACCACCAAAGTATATGTCTCCGTGCTACTCTCTACATCCGTCGCACCCTCCCCGCTCACACTGTGTCCACAGTCTGTTCTCTGTTTTTCTCTATGTCTGCATGTCCATTGCTGTCCTGAAAATAGTTCTTCCCATCAGGTGGCCAAAGTATTGGAGCTTCAGCTTCAGCATCAGTCCTTCCAATTAATATTCAGGGTTGATTTTCTTTAGGACTGATAGGTTTGATCTCCTTGCAATCCAAGGGACTCTCAAGAGTCTTCTCCAATACCACAGTTCAAAAGCATCAACTCTTCAGTGCTCAGCTTTCTTTATAGTCCACCTCTCACATCCATACATAACTAATAGAAAAACCATAGTTTTGACTAGATGGACCTTTGTTGGCAAAGTAATGTCTCTGCTTTTTAATATGCTCTCTAGTTTGGTCTATGTCCTAGCTATTGTAAAAAAAGTCCTGGAATGAACACTGGGCTACATGCATCTTTTTCAGGTGCGGCTTTCTCAGGGTATATGCCTAGTAGTGGGATTGCTGAATCTTATGGTAGTCATATTCTTAGTTTTTTAAGGAATTCCCATACTGTTCTCCATAGTGGTTGTATCAATTACATTCCGACCAGCAGTGCACATCCTTGCCAGCATTTGTTGTTTGTAGATTCTTAAATGAAGGCCATTCTGACCAGCATGAGGTGATAGCTCATTGCAGTTTTGATTTGCAGAATGGGAGAAAATAATTGCAAATGAAGCATATGACAAAGAATTAATCTCCAAAACATACAAGCAGCTCATGCAGCTCAGTACCAGAAAAACAAACAACCCCAAATCAAAAAGTGACAGGATACCTAAACAGACGTTACTCCAGAGAAGATAAATATGTGAAAAATGCTCAACACCACTCATTATTAGAGAAATGCAAATCAAAACTACAGTTTTTATATAAGATGATACTGTTAAGATAAAAAAAATAGACAATTATATTAGAGGTTAAAGAACAGATCCCAAGCATAATATACCAGTGACTTTAGCTGATAGTTATAGGGTTTCTTCTCTAATAATTAGTTTTGGGACTATCCTCTGAAGGCTAGTTAAATAAACAAATAGGACCTAATTAAACTTAAAGCTTCTGCACAACAAAGGAAACTATAAGCAAGGTGAAAAGACAGCCTTCAGAATGGGAGAAAATAATAGCAAATGAAGCAACTGACAAACAACTAATCTCAAAAATATACAAGCAACTTATGCAGCTCAATTCCAGAAAAATAAATGACCCAAGCAAAAAATGGGCCAAAGAACTAAATAGACATTTCTCCAAAGAAGACATACAGATGGCTAACAAACACATGAAAAGATGCTCAACATCACTCATTATTAGAGAAATGCAAATCAAGACCACAATGAGGTACTATTTTGCACCAGTCAGAATGGCTGCAATCCAAAAGTCTACAAGCAATAAATGCTGGAGAGGATGTGGAGAAAAGGGAACCCTCTTACACTGTTGGTGGGAATGCAAACTAGTACAGCCACTATGGAGAACAGTATGGAGATTCCTTAAAAAACTGGAAATAGAACTGCCTTATGACCCAGCAATCCCACTGCTGGGCAGAACACACCAAGGAAACCAGAATTGAAAGAGACACGTGTACCCCAATGTTCATCGCAGCACTGTTTATAATAGCCAGGACATGGAAGCAACCTAGATGTCCATCAGCAGATGAATGGATAAGAAAGTTGTGGTACATATACACAATGGAGTATTACTCAGCCATTAAAAAGAATACATTTGAATCAGTTCTAATGAGGTGGATGAAACTGGAGCCTATTATAGAGAGTGAAGTAAGCCAGAAAGAAAAACACCAATACAGTATACTAACACATATATATGGAATTTAGAAAGATGGTGACAATAACCCTCTATGCGAGACAACAAAAGAGACACAGATGTATAGAACAGTCTTTTGGACTCTGTGGGAGAGGGAGAGGGTGGGATGATTTGGGAGAATGGCATTGAAACATGTATACTATCATATATGAAACAAATCACCAGTCCAGGTTTGATGCATGATACTGGATGCTTGGGGCTGGTGCACTGGGATGACCCAGAGGGATGGTACTGAGAGGGAGGAGGGAGGGGGGTTCAGGATGGGGAACACGTGTATACCTGTGGTGGACTCATGTTGATGTATGGAAAAACCAATACAATATTGTAAAGTAATTAACCTCCAATTAAAATAAATACATTTATATTAAAAAAAAACTTTAAACATTTTCCTATACTAAAGATCAGGGAAATTGTGAGTCAGATTAATTCAGTTCTGTTAAGTTCAGTTTAGTCGCTCGGTCGTGTCCGACTCTTTGCGACCCCATGAATCAAAGCACGCCAGGCCTCCCTGTCCATCACCATCTCCTGGAGTTCACTCAGACTCATGTCCATCGAGTCCATGATGCCATCCAGCCATCTCATCCTCAGTAGTCCCCTTCTCCTCCTGCCCCCAATCCCTCCCAGCATCAGAGTCTTTTCCAATGAGTCAACACTTTGCATGAGGTGGCCAAACTACTGGAGTTTCAGCTTTAGCATCATTCCTTCCAAAGAAATCCCAGGGTTCATCTCCTTCAGAATGGACTGGTTGGATCTCCTTGCAGTCCAAGGGACCCTCAAGAGTCTTCTCCAACACCACAGTTCAAAAGCATCAATTCTTTGGCTCTCAGCCTTCTTCACAGTCCAACTCTCACATCCATACATGACCACTGGAAAAACCATAGCCTTGACTAGACGGACCTTAGTCAGCAAAGTAATGTCTCTGCTTTTGAATATGCTGTCTAGGTTGGTCGTAACTTTTCTTCCAAGGAGTAAGCGTCTTTTAATTTCATGGCTGCAGTCACCATCTGCGGTGATTTTGGAGCCCCAAAAAATAAAGTCTGACACTGTTTCTACTGTTTCCCCATCTATTTCCCATGAAGTGATGGGACCGGATGCCATGATCTTAGTTTTCTGAATGTTGAGCTTTTAGCCAACTTTTTCACTCTCCTCTTTCACTTTCATCAAGAGGCTTTTTAGCTCCTCTTCACTTTCTGCCATACGGGTGGTGTCATCTGCATATCTGAGGTTATTGATATTTCTCCTGGCAATCTTGATTCCAGCTTGTGTTTCTTCCAGTCCAGCGTTTCTCATGATGTACTCTGAATATAAGTTAAATAAGCAGGGTGACAATATACAGCCTTGACATACACCTTTTCCTATTTGGAACCAGTCAGATTAATTACACCTCTCAAATTCTAGATGATATAGAACATTAAACTAAATATATATCAGTGCTCTTGATTTTATTCATAAAAACAGATTTTAATGGAATTTAATAATTTTTAAATATTTGAAAGTAGTTTATTCTCTGGTATAATGACTCAGAAAGTGTTCTTCAAAATTAGCAATTTCTAAGATCTTTCCTTTTGTAAAATTTGGTTTTAGTGACTATTGGATTATCTCCTTTTCTTGAACGACTTGGCTTAGTCACAGACACAGACACACACACACACACACACACAAACTTGTCACCTTCAGTTCAGTTCAGTCGCTCAGTCGTGCCCGACTCTTTGTGACCCCTTGAATTGCAGCACGCCAGGCCTCCCTGTCCATCTTATCAAATACATACATTTTAAATTCTGTTTCCCTGACTGATACATTTGGTCGTGTATTCAAAGTCTGGGACATGGGCAGAGGTAGATGCACGTTTTTAGACCGAAACATATACAATGGGAGGGGGACCTTCTCCTTGAGAAAAAGAATGCAAAATAACAACCAAAAAAATATAGGTTCAGGATCTTGAAAGGCACTGTTGGTAGTGAGGTGCCAGAATCTTATGCTTTATTGGCCTTTCAGAAATATTTCACTTAATATAGGCCATAGATTGGGGCCTGTATGTGAAATTTCAGTCCCCTGTCTAATCTCCTTGTTCTATTCTGTACTTGATTCCCAAAAGGAAAGGTTAATGTTGACAGTCAGACATTTATGAGATTAACATGCTAATGTGCTAATCTCTCTGTTTTTGTTTGTCTCAGTCCCTCTATTCCTCATTTTCTCTCTTTTTCTTTCTTTCTCTCTCTCCTCAAACTCTCTTTAGTCTTTCTAGAAACTCTCTGCTATCGCTCCTTCTTTGTGTGTTCTTAGATTGAGACAAGTCTTGAGAAAGCCTATAGGGGGCAATCATTTTGTTTTTATTGAGTAAGAAACCCTTACTTTCCCCCTTGTCTCTTGAAGTATTTTTTTCTCTGAATTCCTTCTCCCTTGTCATTGATGTTCTCAGATAGAGAAGGCCAAGACTTAGGTAGAGAGTTTAGGTCAAATGTATCAAATGCATAGCCAATTAGGTGATGAAAATGGGCAATGAAGACCTTTAGGGTCTGGGTATGAGACACAGCAGTGAGTGACAGAGATTGGAAGTTTTGCCTCATAGAGTAGCAAAGCTTCAGCTCTGGAAAATGTTGCAGATTTGCCAGTATTTCCTGGGGTCTAAATCTTTTTCTTTCTTCTCCAGAAAAAAATAACAATATGGTTTTGAAATATAAAGTCTTCTGATTTTTAAATGTCTGCAAATCCCCGTTTAAGAATACGGGCATGCTATCTCTTTAGTCGTGTCCGACTCTTTCAGACCCCATGGACTATATAGCCAGCCAGACTCCTCTGTCCATGGAATTCTCCAGGAAAGAATCCTGGAGTCAGTTTCCATGTCCTCCTCCAGGGGATCTTCCCAACCCAGGGATCAAACCTGTGTCTCTTGTGTCTCCTGCATTGGCAGGCAGGTTCTTTACCTCTAGCGCCACCTGGGAAGCCCTTTAAGAATACATTGAGGGCCAAAATGTATATTGACCATGAGTCTGTTCCAACTCATAGTCACCAGTTCATAATTTCAGGTCTGTAGGATATGGGTGAACAGGGCTGGCATTCCAATTAGGCTGGAGGCTATTTAAGTCTGTATATAGCTTAGGGAACAGGAGCTTTCTTCTAGTCCAGCCTAGGTTTTCAGGGAATTTCCTACTGCATTGGAGGAATAAAGAACATTTATTTGTTTAGCCATAGCCACTGAATGTATATCTCTCCTCCAACACTTCATATTGTGTGAATATCGAGTTAGACACTGATAGATGGTTGATAGTGGTTGATGGCCAATGTTCAGAAATTCATGATCCTGGATTTCTAATAAAATACATTTCTATTTTACCTTTAAGATTATTAACATGGCATGTGCTTTTCCTTTTACAAGATTCCTGTAACTTCCCCTTGGACTTTAGAGTTTTTTTTAACTCTGTAGCTGTGGCATTTTGTGGTTTCAAATCCATCCAGGAATGCCGTGCTATTGAGGATTTTCCTATTCCCACATTAAACACGAGAGCAGCATGATTATACAGAATGCATTTCCTGTCATTTGGCCTCTTGACATTTCCAGTATGCTCTATAGCTGAGCCTGGAAGGGGTTTTTATGTAGTTGAAATCTCTTGCACACACACACACACACAAAAGCAGGTCTGGAATCTCATTTCTTTTTTCTCTAGGGAACATCCATGCTCTCAATTGACATCAACACATGATAGAAATTGGTCATTCCCTGATACAGTCATTCAGGAATGTTTGCTATTTTAAGGCCTAGTATTATTTCCAGCAGTTGCTACTTCATCATTCAGCAAAATATAGCCATCCCGAACTTCCTGACATATCGGTAGTCCTGTTCAGAGCCTTAACTCCCCAGTAGCCAGCATTGTCACTGAATGCAGACATGCTAGGGGCAAGAGCTCATGGGCTTGGCTCTCACACACAATGTGGTCCACTGGGCCTCAGCCCTTGCTCTTTACTTTCCCGAGGAGTCTAGGTTTCAGCAGCGTTATCTAAGTAAAATCAAGGAGACTTTGAGACTGTACCCTGTTTCTGCTACTCCAGCTGCATCTGCAACTTCTTTTTGTGAAAAAAAAAAAAAAAAAAAAAAGAAGGATACAAACAATGATGAAAACAGAGCAGAAAAATAAACATGTAGAGTTAGCTGCAAAATACACAGGAGCAGAGAACAGAAAAGATGAGGAAGAGAAAAATAGGGGACTCATAATGAGTCAAAGGAGGCAATTAGGAAGACATGTATGCTCAGTTTCTAGCTGCTTTTTCTGCTTTGACTTCTAGAGAGTATTTGAGTGTCTCATAGTACTTCAGTTTTACAGGAAGAAACTCAATGGGATGATTTTGTTAAATTACAGGGGTTTTTTTTTTTTCCCATTATGCTGATTTACTATAGATTTTATAACCATCTAGTTGCTAAATTAATGCTTCATCGGATGTAATGCTTGCTGATAGCCTGATCTTCCATTCTTCCTACAAATGCCTTTGTTTGATGTTTGAGGTTTTTGAATCTTTATGATTTTAAAGTATGGGTAACTAAAGATTCCTTAACTTAAGCACTATTAAGTTTCTAGACAAAGTTTTGTATGGATATAGCTTTATATACATAGAAGTTTAACCAACTTCAGATAATAAAATGTTTTAAATCAACTGAGCATAGCTGGAAAGGGTATGTGAGTTCTCTGCAGCTGTGAGGATTTTTTTTTTTAAGCAATTGAAAAGAGGTCATTTTCAACATAGTTTGGAGCATTATCAGTTTGTAGTAGGCAGTACAGACTGATTCTGAGCTGTTGTTTGCTTCGATGACTAAGTTGTCATTTTAAATTAGCTTTTGTTTTTCTTAAAGGCTAATTGCTTTTTTGAAAAAATTCAAGGTTACTTGATTGCCAATGACAAGAGTATTATGGTTACATTAAAAAAAAAATTCCCAAACCTACCTAATTGTACAGAACTATATTACTTTTGATTCGTCTTACAACAAAGTATATATATATATATTTAAAACCAGAAAAACACATGTTTGCTAATGATATTAGTAAAGTAAAATGCCTTGTTGCTGGCAAGAGGATCACTTCTAATGTGTTTAACGAAACACAAACAAATATTCATGGCTCTCTCAATTTAAAATATGTTTTTACCTCCTTTTCTTATGACTATCATGGACTTTCTGGACCAATGCACTCTAGCAATTAAATGCTTTTACTGATACCTGTTGTTGGTGGGTATATGCTACAAGGATTTTCCCCTTTCCAGATCACACCATGAAGGGTGGGCGCTGTGTCATCCACATTTTCTTATTGTTGTAAACACTGTATACAGTGTTTAGTGGAGGGATACCAATACGGTATTGCCACTGGCTATAGAAATTATTTTTTTCTACAGAGCAAGTTGGGTCAAAGATTAAATAGCTAGTTAGGCTTGTTCCTGTTCTTGGAAGCAGTTAGTAAAATTAAGTACCTCAGAGCCCTAATTGAAATCTCCTGGACTGCTTGCTGTGGGCACGTGTTCTGTGCACCTGCTGTATGCTGGGCACTGTTTGCAATGTGAACAAAACAGATTAAAAAGCACTGTCCCCAGGGGGTGCAGATTCTGGTGGGAGAAGATAGATTATAACTAAGATGAGTAAGTAAATTAAGTAGAATATTAGAAAGCTGTTGTGTGCTATGAGGAAAAAGTGAAACAGGAAGGGAAGGTGTGCAGGCAGGTGTAGAAGAAGCATGATTTTAAGTAGATAAGCAGGAGATGGTTTGACTACAAAGACGATATTTAACAAAAACTTGAAGAAAGTGAAGAAATGAGCCATAAGGATGCTTGGGGAAAGCATGCAGATAAAGACAATGATGGGTGACTTCCAGGACTATCAAGGCCACTGGAGTGCAAGAAGACTGAGCCAAGGAAGGGACACAGGAAGTTAGGTGAGAGCGATGCAAAGTGCAGTGGGCCTAGGAGGGCCTGTAAAGTCAGGGAGAGATCAGGCTTTCAGCTCTGAAGCAAATGGGAGGGGCGCTGCTAAGGGGGAGGATGGCAGAAGCTCACTTAGGGTCCACTAAGAACACTCCATTTAGCAGTGAATGGATGGAGGGGGAAGGAGCTGGGGGCATGGGGGATCATATAGGAGGGTATACGGCAATGGCTGAGGCATAAAGAGAGAATCTCATCAGTTACCTTTAACGTGTCTTCACTTCTCACAGTTGAGAACTTTAGCTACCTACCCTCAAAGAGAACACTGTAGTCAGGCATTGAGAAGTTACTTGAAGCTGTCCACGTGGCTCCACTCTTCACATTCTCCCCATCACAGAAATGGCCATAAGGAGAGCCTCCCATTAAACTCTGTGACATTCTGGTAGATATGTACTTATACATGCAACATCTTCATATGTTCTTTCAGCGACCAATTAATATAAAGCAGATGTGCAGTGAGCCCGAATCTGCTCTGGAGGTTGTCTGGGGAAAGGCAGGACGTATTGATTTAGATTGCACACCTGCACTTCTTGTTGCCATGTGCTGCTCCTGCTGGAGCTTTGACATTAGCTGCTGAAGGAAAGCCTCCGCTTCCAAGATCCCCTCTTGTTGATTAAGTAGAGGAACTCTGGGTCAACAAGGTCATCTAATGACCTCACTGCAAAGCACAGAGCACCAGGGCATGGCATCTTCCTATAAGAAGTCCCTGACCCCTCCGTGTTTAACATGATCTGCTCTAGAGTGCGCTTGAAGCAATCACTTCTTGTTATCTGTAAAAATAAAGACTCAGAAAAAAATGTAAGAACAGGTAGGGAGTATTTGAAGGGTTATGAGTAAAAATGTAACCTTGCTCCGTTCTCCCAATAAGTCAAGAAATACGAGCTTTTGGTTTAAGCTAGATCATGTATGAAAGAAAGATGAAGAAAAATGACTTTATTAAGTCAACAAATTGTCAGAAGAAAAGGATGAAAATCTTGGGATGTAAATTATTTATGAGAATAATCCAAAACCAGAGCCAAACAAAGCAGTAAACATAGCTTAGATAAAAAGTGTTTATGTTGTTTTGTAAATTTCCCTGTTTAAGTCTGAGTGGAACTTTATAATTGGTGAAATATGGATAGTTAGAACATTATTCTTAAATATTAAAAGTCCAGTACTTACTGAGGATATCAGCGATAATTCCATCTCTCGAGCTTTGATTTTTTTCCAGATGTTATTTAGGTTCACCAAAATCATTAATATGAAATTTTTACTTCTAATGTTATTTTATTAATAAATATTTTGTTAACCCATCACTCATGTTTTATTATCATTGGCTCTTCCCCTGTATAAAGAAATTCCAATTTTACATAAACCATACAATGTCCAACGTGGAGTAATTTATGCACTTAGCAAGGCAAGCAATTTCAGTTGCTTTTCCTCTTGGTCAGGATGAACTTGTCTTCCCTCCTTTTAATCAATAGACCAAGAATATTGGCGATGGAAGTGACTGGCTCAAAAAAGACCTTAGTTTTAGGTGATGGAAGAATCATACTCATAGAGATGAATTGTAAATGGGATTGTGGACTACTCACTTCCTTTGGAAAGTCAGAGTTCTTTTCTGTGCAGTTCAATCCTCTTGACATAGCTATGGGTCCTGAAAAGAATGCCCAGCATGCTGAACTTCTCTTCTTCCCTTAGTGGAAATCCCTTGGACCCTGTGTTTTTCCATTTCCTCTTTTAATAAAGACATCTTCTTCCACAAATATTAAGGGTGATAAAATGATAGTGCTTTATTTTTTAAATCTCTGGACAAGATATATGACTCAAGGGCAAGGAAATGCCTGCTTTTTCTTTCTTTCCTTATCCCCCCCGCTTTTTTTTCTTATTAAAGAAAAAGGAATGAACTAATTTCATTTGAAGTAACCCAGATGTCTTCAAGATAGAACCTGTCTGCCAAAGGAGTTCTTTAGAAATTCTCTGATGAGTCAAAATTCCAGGATTCTTTCCCATGTTGGCTTGTACGGTTCCCTAACACTGCTTTGAGTTAGGTCAGAGTGATAAAGTGTCTCTCACTAAACTGTTCCTATAATCCTCTCAGTAGTCACTTGATTCTGTGAATCCAGAATTTCTCCAGAATCTTATCCCAAGAAGTCATTTTTCATTTCCCACTATGTCTGTGCAGATCCATAAACTAGACGATGAAGAAAATAATATTTGTATGAATACTGATTGATCCAACTACTAATTGGTAATATCTGTGTGCAGTTGTTTCCTTCAATATAATTTATATTATATTTAACTAGTCTCCTGTCTAAGATATCAGCCGTTATACATTAGGACAATATTTGTTATACTTGGTTTAATTATCTTTTATAGATTATCAATAGAGTATTAAAAAAAAAATGAATGAAGTGTTTGCAGAGTGCACTCCATAGCTGAATGGATGTGTTTAATTTTCTCCTTGGTAAAATTTCCCAGATATCCTTCTCTGGAGTAGTCATTTAAATGATAGTGATCTTTGGATGATGCTGTTAAGATTAGATAAAAAGAGTATGACTCATAAACATGTCATTTAAACATGGGAACAAGTAACTAGAATCCACTCTCTCTAGCCAAAAACCTCTCCTTTTTATGGCTTTTCCACCCCCACATGAATGGCATACACCTCCAGCCTCTAAACTGGCAGGTTTTCTTAGAAAAATGACCCATTCTATGATGAAGAATACCTAAATCCCACAAGTAAAAGAAACAGCCTGTTATTACTCTTCCTGTTCAGCTCATGAAAAGCAGAAGTACGTGAGAACCAGACCCAACCTGTAATTTGGTAGCCAAACAACTGATCTGTGCTGTAACAGGAAAAATAAAAATACAGCTCCATTTTGGTATTCTTGGCTGGTCTACTCTGGAGGAGTGAAACCTTGATTTCCTCATTTCCAGAACAATGTTCTTGTCTGTCATTAGATTCCAAATAGAGAAGCTTGTGCACATGGGGAGTTCAATGTTTGCTTCCATTCCAAGGACTGAGATTGAGAGTATATAGTTTGGGTTTCTCTTTTACATATATGGTCTTCCTCTACTGCACTCTTTTCCCTTCCTTCTTGCTTTTGTCTTTCTTTCTTATTTTTTTAATTAAAAAAGAATGAACTAATTTCATCTGAGGTAACCCAGATATCCTCAAGATAGGTTCTGTCTGCACTCAGGAGAAGGAAAGTGCATTTTAGGGTTGGACTGTTTTAGGCCTTTTTTTTTTTTTTTTTTTTCCTTTAAGCAAGTGATAAAAGTTAAACTGAAATATATTACAATTTTCAGGAGTTTATTTGTGCATATATGGATTTGAATTTGGCAGTGCCAAACCAGAGGTGGTTAGGAGCACTCCACCCATAGGAGAAAAGGGATAGGTTTTTATACAGAGGATAAAAGCAAAGGAAGAAAATTATTTGACTGGCTAGAGTTTAAGCAGTTGCCTTATTTAGGAAAGCTTATTTGGCTGTTTGTGGTTGTTTGTTTGCAACTGTCATCTTTGTGGATTTGAGTTCATTGGCTCTGGCTTAGATTTCAGTTTGTTTTCATAGGCTTCCAAGGCATTAGAGACCTCAATTTGATGGCCTTTTGTTTAATTACTTTAACACAAGGAACACAGTTACCTCACTATTGAAGTAATCAGAGTTCCTCATATCCTTGACTTGTGAGAGTGCTTAGGGAGAGAAAGGACAACTCTTCCTAGTTCTGTCTATAATGCAATAAATGGAGACTGATGAGAGTTCTTGTTTTATCAATACCACTAATACATAATAAATACACACATAAATATATGTACACCTATATACACATATATGAATACATACATATGTGTGTATAATTTAACGGGGAATATTCATATTTTTCTTGGCCTCTATAACAACAGCAACAAAAGTAATGAAGATAGTGTTATTCTATAACTGTCACTGAAGACAAGATTTTGTCACAGATAAGTGAGGAAAGGGGAATTTGACACTGTTGTAAGAGAAATAGCTTTTAATTGACAGAGTCCCCAGAGCACAAATCATTCCATCAAGATGCTGGGAATCTGAAGCTCAAAAGAGAGGCTTGGTCACTTATCTAGTAAGTGATCTGAAATCAAACCAGAGATTTGATTCTTAGGCCAGTGAGTTCCTCTTTTTCCAGGTTGCCTTGTAACTCGAGCTGTTTAGATCCCAAGTGTTACTGGTTTCTTATTTCTCTAGCTTTTTACTCCTTCTGCCCTTTTTATTGAGTATTGTGTATACTAATAGAACCCTGACATTCTAAAAAATATGTGGAATCGTTTCCATCATTAAATAGCAATACCAACTTCATTCTACAAATCTGAGTGTATATGTGTTCATAAGACAGTATTACAACATAAACAGAATACTTTCCTGTGAGATGTTTAATTTAAATAATCTTTTTGGTGGATACATTTGTTATGGGAAGAATGTCACTAATTTCATCCAGTCTCTGTATTGAAAATATGTTAGTTGCTGCTGCTGTTGCTAAGTCACTTCAGTCGTGTCCGACTCTGTGTGACCCCATAGACAGCAGCCCACCAGGCTCCCCCGCCCCTGGGATTCTCCAGGCAACAACACTGGAGTGGGTTGCCATTTCCTTCTCCAATGCATGAAAGTGAAAAGTGAAAGTGAAGTCGCTCAGTCATTTCCAACTCTTAGCAATCCCAGGGACTGCAGCCTACCAGGCTCCTCCGTCCATGGGATTTTCCAGGCAAGAGGACTGGAGTGGGGTGCCATTGCCTTCTCTGAAATACGTTAGCAGGTTAAGACAAAAACTAGCTTTGTCTATTCTTTCCCTAGCCTTACCCTAATTTGGTGTTGTTGACGTCTGTGTTAATGGCTAAGCTGCCGTTGCTTTCCCATTCACCTCTGGGATAAGGAAAGAGGAGTATGAAGAAGTGAAAGACTTGTATTTCAGGACCATTGGAGAGGATTAATGAGAACACCAGAACTCAGCGTGTGCTTTGAGCTGATGAGGTTGTATGACAAGGAGGCATGGGGAAAAAAGGTGTTTTCAGGATATTGGAAGTCTTCTCAAGGCTGGAAAGCAGACTTCTTATCTCCGCAGCCCTAAGGCGATCTACATGTCTAACCCTGTGAGATGCCTGTATCCCGTAAGTGGTGGTTTAGGGCTTGTAAATGTGGGGGCTATTCAGGAATGACTATGTCCATGAGGGTCGCAGGGAAAAGTACATGTGCCCAGCGAGAAGGCTCCTAATGGTCTCCTATGACGAACGTAACAGCAATGTCCAGTATTCACTGGTGACCAGCTTCCCTGCTCTAAATGATCCCAGAAAACATCATGACTAAATCACAGCTTCCTTCCAGAAAAACAGAAGGAAATTCCAAGCAGAATGTTTGATGAGTAAGAATTTCTTGTTGAAGTTGAGGACCAAATTTCATTCACATGACAGAAAGTCTAGCACACTCAAATGGGTTCTCTTCCCCCTTTTTGTCTATGTGTGTACCCTTCATCCAGACTTCGAGGTGAGAAAGACGAGTTGGGGGGAAAAAAAAAACAAACCCAAAACCATGAAAGTGATTTCCTGGCATCTTACCTAGGAATGAGTGATGAATAGACCCTAGAAACAGCTTTAAAAGCCATTTTCTTTGCTCATGTGAGGTCATGAGGTTTCTCTGTGCAACTCTCTGGGCACTAGAATGAATGAAAATGGCCCTAAACACACTCAAGGTCTATCATTGATTTAAAGTGATTGATGGCTGGTCTTGTCTGATTGTGCTATATTGTCGAACCATCCATCATTCCAAACAAACCCTGTACTCCATAGTCCAATATACAGTTACTTGTGGCCACAGAGTTGAGGATTTATTTATTTATTTTTCCCGGAGAGCTGTTGGTGGTGGGATGAGGGAAAAGAGGACGTATCACTCCCTATTACAAAACTACAAAGTAGTTGTCTGTTAGGAAGAAAGTACTCTGATGACACATGCTACATTTTTGTTAAGTTTATGTAGGAGTGTGTTCATTTCCATTGAGCAACCCACATTTCCTTCATTCCCCACACTTTCTTCAGGTTGTGTCTTCCCCAAGTTTTTTCACAAGACTTAATATTTGTCCTACTTAGAAAACCAGGCTTTTCTGATTCCTAGCCAATCCTGCTTTAAGACAGGAAGTTCACTTTTTAAGATTACCTGAAATGATTGTAAAAATATTTCATCTGTATTATCTAAAACATAGAAGATAGAAGTTATGAAGAAAGAAAGAAACAGACATGACTCCCTCTTATCCCACATCCTAGAGGATCTCTGTTCTTTTCTTCCAAGGTGTTTCCTAGGTTTTGTGTCCTTTTCCCCCATGCAATGTTATATCTTGAGTGTTTCAGCTAAGGTCATTGCAAAACCTTCCCAGGCATGATTCTTGGGGCAGACAGGGAGTGTTAGCCTCTCCTGACTCACTCTGCTGGATTAATAGGACTGCACAGGGCTAAGCCCACCCGTTCTGAATCACCATCGCTGCTTATCTCACCCATGACATGGCATCTCCTTCTCACCTCTGGGCTTCAGAGTTGAGGCCAGAATCTGGCTTGCCATTCAAATCCTGCAGTGCTTCCAGTCTCATGAAATCTTAGGTCTAATCCTGCTAGAGGTGCCGTGGTTCCTAGAACTTGTTTTTTTTCTTCAGTCATCACTGAGGCTTCTATCTTTATATAGTAATTAGAAGCTGGCTTTGCTCTTACCAGATACAGCAGCTTCCTCCATCTCTTTTCTGTGCACCTATCCTTCTAGAACCTAGAGAAGAGGGTTGTTTTGCCTTGACATCTGCATACCACTAGCTTAGACCTCATCCCATCCCTCCTTGCTTCCTTGATGCTATATTATGACTGTCTTTCAGCAAGTTCCACTGTGTCTTGGTCGCTTGTACTAAGAGTGCATTATAAATATGTGTGACTGTATTCATTGGGAGTAATTCCTTTTCCTAGTTGTTAACTTCAGCCAGGCCTTCTACAATCATTAGCTCCTAAGTCCAAAAGAAACAGACTTGCTGTGGCTTCAATAGCCGAAAGCTAGCTGCGGGAAGGAATTGCTCTGGGCTTCTCTTTCTCCTATTCTGTTTAACACTTCTCCTCTAACGAGTTTCTTTGATACCTGAATTTTCCTTCTTTAGGGAGCTCCTTTAAAGTGACATTTAATCTGGATTTTACGTGAATTTTAGGATGCAAATCTCCTGAGTTTCTTGTCTTGGCTCACTGTTTCAAACCAGTTGTTCTTGATTGGGCATAATTTTGCCTTACTGGGGACATAGAGCAATATCTGGAGATATTTTTGATTGTTCTAAGGGAGGAATGCTACTGGGATGTGGTGAGTAGAGGCCAGGGATGCTGTTAAACATCCTACGAAGGATAAGACTGCCCACACAAGAAAGAATGAACTGGCCTAGAATGTAAAGAGTGCCACATTTGAGAAAACCTACCTTAGGCTGTCCACATAAATTCTAATAAACATACACTCAACTCTAGTGGAAGGCATGCTGAGCCTTCCTTTCTCTGTGATCTTGGAGAGACACTCAACACCCATCTACCTACCTAACTTGACTGTATTGGTCAAATTATTCCAGGCTCTAAGTTCTCTGTGTTGAAAATAAACTGCCAGAAAATCCTGAACTCTGTATCAGTATAGAAAAGGCACCAAACTAGGTATTGTGGATCAGATAGACTCTCCATACTTCAGCACTTTTAGGCCAACATGGAAAATACAATGTGTCCACAGATGACCACATAACATACATCAGTATATCCCAACATGCTGCTGTGGCTACGCTGCTTCAGTCGTGTCTGACTCTGTGCTACCCCAGAGACGGTGGCCCACCAGGCTCCCCTGTCCCTGGGGTTCTCCAGGCAAGAACACTGGAGTGGGTTGCCATTTCCTTCTCCAATGCATGAAAGTGAAAAGTGAAAGTGAAGTCGCTCAGTCATGTCCAACTTTAAGCGACCCCATGGACTGCAGCCTTCCAGGCTCCTTCATGCATGGGATTTTCCAGGCGAGAGTACTGGAGTGGGTTGCCATTGCCTTCTCCGATATTCCAACATGAATCTCTCCAAATAATTAAGTATGTGGAATATGGTTACTGCTAGTCTCTTCCTACCCTTCTAATTCCAAGAAATATCTTCAATTCTAGATAGGCACTCTGACACAAAATATTCTGAATAAAATTCAAATAATGTCCAAAAAATACTATATAAAAAACACTTCAGTTCAGTTCAATTGCTCAGTCGTGTCCAACTCTTGGTGACCTCATGGACTGTAGCATGCCAGGCCTCCCCGTCTATCACCAACTCCCAGAGTTTACTCAAACTTATGTCCATTGAGTTCGTGAGGCCATCCAACCATCTCATCCTCTGTCGTCCCCTTCTCCTCCAACCTTCAATCTTACCCAAATCAGGGTCTTTTCAAATGAGTCAAGTGGCCAAAGTATGGGAGTTTCAGCTTTAGTATCAAATCTTCCAATGAATATTCAGGACTAATTTCCTTTAGGATGGACTGGTTGGATCACCGTGCAGTCCAAGGGACTCTTAAGAGTCTTCTTGAACACTGCAGTGCGCAGAGCGCATCAATTCTTCAGTGCTCAGCTTTCTTTATAGTCCAACTCTCACATCCATACATGACCACTGGAAAAACTATAGCCTGGACTAGATGGACCTTTGTTGGCAAAGTAATGTCTCTGCTTTTGAATATGCTATCTAGGTTGGTCATAACTTTTCTTCCAAGAAGTAAGCGTCTTTTAATTTCATGGCTGTAGTCACCATCTGCAGTGATTTTGGAGCCCCCAAAAATAAATTTTGACACTGTTTCTACTGTTTCCCCATCTATTTCCCATGAAGTGATGGGACCAGATGCCATGATCTTCGTTTTCTGAATGTTTAAGCCAACATTTTCACTTTCCTCTTTCACTTTCATCAGGAGGCTCTTTAGTTCTTCTTCGCTTTCTGCCATAAGGGTGGTTTCATCTGCATATCTGAGGTTATTGATATTTCTCCAGGCAATCTTGATTCTAGCTTATGCTTCATCCAGCCCAGCATTTCTCATGATGTACTCTGGATATAAGTTAAATAACCAGGATGACAATATACATTCTTGACCTACTCTATTCCTGATTTGGAACCAGTATGCTTTTCCATGTGTAGCTCTAACTGTTGTTTTCTGACCTGCATACAGATTTCTCAAGAGGCAGGTCAGGTGGTCTGGTAGTCCCGTCTCTTTAAGAATTTTCCACAGTTTATTGTGATCCACACAGTTAAAGTCTTTAGCATTGTCAATAAAGCAGAAATAGATGTTTTTCTGGCACTCTCTTGCTTTTTTGATGATCCAGTGGATGTTGGCAATTTGATCTCTGGTTCCTCTGCCTTTTCTAAATCCAGCTTGAACATCTGAAAGTTCACCATTCACGTACTGTTGAATCCTGGCTTGGAGAATTTTGAGCATTACTTTGCTAGCGTGTGAGATGAGTGCAATTGTGCGGTAGTTTGAGCATTTCTGGCATTGCCTTTCTTTGGAATTGGAATGAAAACTGACTTTTTCTAGTCGTCTGGCCATTGCTGAGTATTGCAAATTTTCTGGCATATTGAGTGCCACACTTTCACAGCATCATCTTTTAGGATTTGAAATAGCTCAACTGGAATTCCATCACATCTACTAGCTTTGTTCGTAGTGATGCTTCCGAAGGGCCACTTGACTTTGCATTCTCGGATGTCTGGCTCAAGGTGAGTGATCATGCCATCCTGTTTATCTGGGTCGTGAAGATTTTTTTTGTATAGTTCTTCTCTGTATGCTTGCTACCTCTTCTTAATATCTTCAGCTTCTGTTCAGTTCAGTTCAGTTCAGTCACTGAGTCATGTCCGACTCTTTGCAACCCCATGAATTGCAGAACTCCAGGCCTCCCTGTCCATCACCAATCCAGAAGTTCCCTCAGACTCACATCCATCGAGTCAGTGATGTCATCCAGCCATCTCACCCTCTGTTGTCCCCTTCTCCTCCTGCCCCCAATCCCTCCCAGCATCACAGTCTTTTCCAATGAGTCAACTCTTTGCATGAGGTGGCCAGAGTACTGGAGTTTCAGCTTTAGCATCATTCCTTCCAACGAAATCCCAGGGCTGATCTTCTTTAGAATGGACTGGTTGGATCTCCTTGCAGTCCAAGGGACTCTCAAGAGTCTTCTCCAACACCAGAGTTCAGAAGCGCCAATTCTTCGGTGCTCAGCCTTCTTTACAGTCCAACTCTCACATCCATACATGACCACTGGAAAAACCATAGCCTTGACAAGATGGACCTTAGTTGGCAAAGTAATGTCTCTGCTTTGGAATATACTATCAGGGTTGGTCATAACTTTCCTTCCAAGGAGTAAGAGTCTTTTAATTTCATGGCTGCAATCACCATCTGCAGTAATTTCGGAGCCCTCCAAAATAAAGTCTGACACTGTTTCCCCATCTATTTCCCATGAAGTGATGGGACTGGATGCCATGATCTTTGTTTTCTGAATGTTGAGCTTTAAGCCCACATTTTCGCTCTCCTCTTTGACTTTCATCAAGAGGCTTTTTAGTTCTTCTTCACTTTCTGCCATAAGGGTGGTGTCATCTGCATATCTGAAGTTATTGATATTTCTCCCGGCAATCTTGATTCCAGCTTGTGCTTCTTCCAGCCCAGTGTTTCTCATGATGTACTCTGCATATAAGTTAAATAAGCAGGGTGACAATATACAGCCTTGATGTATTGCTTTCCCTATTTGGAACCAGTCTGTTGTTCCATGTCCAGTTCTAACTGTTGCTTCCAGACCTGCATATAGGTTTCTCAAGAGGCAGCTTCAGGTGGTCTGGTATTCCCATCTCTTTCAGAATTTTCCACAGTTTATTGAGATCCACACAGTCAAAGGCTTTGGCACAGTCAATAAAGCAGAAATAGATGTTTTTCTGGAACTCTCTTGCTTTTCCATGATCCAGTGGACATTGGCAATTTGATCTCTGGTTCCTCCGCCTTTTCTAAAACCAGCTTGAACATCTGGAAGTTCACGGTTCACATATTGCTGAAGCCTGGCTTGGAGAATTTTGAGCATTACTTTACTAGCATGTGAAGAAGTGAAGAAGAAGTGAAGTCACTCAGTCGTGTGCGACTCTTTGTGACCCCATAGACTACAGCCTGCCAGGCTCCTCTGTCCATGGGATTTTCCAGGCAATAGTATTTTAGTGGATGCCACTTCCTTCTCCAGGGGATCTTCCCAAACCAGGGCTCGAACCCAGGTCTCCCACCTTGTAGACAGATGCTTTACCGTCTGAGCCACCAGGGAAGTCCTAGTGTGTGAGATGAGTGCAATCATGTGGTAATTTGAGCATTCTTTGGCATTGCCTTTCTTTGGGATTGGAATGAAAACTGACCTTTTCCAGTCCTGTGGCCACTGCTGAGTTTAGATCTGTACAATTTCTGTCCTTTATCGAGCCCATCTCTGCATGAAATGTTCCCTTGGTATCTCTAATTTTTTTGAAAAGATCTCTAGTCTTTTCCATTCTATTTGTTTCCTCTGTTTTTTTTGTATTGGTCACTGTGGAAGGCTTTCTTATCTGTCCTTGCTATTCTTTGGAATTCTGCATTCAAGGGTATATCTTTCCTTTTCTCCTTTGCCTTTGCTTCTCTTCTTTTCACAGCTATTTTTATGGCCTGCTCAGAAAATAATTTTGCCTTTTTGCATTTCTTTTTCTTCGGAATGGGTTTGTCACTGCCTCCTGTACAATGTCACAAATCTCCGTCCATAGTTCTTCAGGCACTCTGTGTATCAGATCTAATTCCTTGATACTATTTCTCACTTCCATTGTATAATTGTAAGGGATTCGGTTTAGGTCAAGCCTGATTGGCCTAGTGGTTTTTCCTACTTTCTTCAGTTGAAGTGTGAGTTTGGGGTTCATGATTTGACCCACAGTCACGTCCCAGTCTTGTTTTTGCTGACTGAATAGAGCTTCTCCATCTTTGGCTGCAAAGAATGTAATCAATCTGATTTTGGTATTGACCATATGGTGATGTCCATGTGTAGAGTCTTTTCCTGTCTTGTTGGAAGAGGGTGTTTGCTGTGACCAGTATGATCTTTTGGCAAAACTCTATTAGCTTTGGTCCTGCTTCATTCTGTACTCCAAAGCCAAATTTGACTGTTACTGCAGGCATCTCTTGACTTCCTACTTTTGCATTCCAGTCCCCTATAATGAAAAGGACATCTTTTGGGGGTGTTAGTTATAGAAGGTCTTGTAGGTCTTCATTGAACTGTTCAATTTCAGCTTCAGTATTACTGGTCAGGGCATAAACTTGGATTACCGTGATACTGAATGGTTTGCCCTGGAAACAAACAGAATCATTCTGTCATTTTTGAGACTGTATCCAAGTACTGCATTTCAGAGCCTTTTGTTGATTATGATGGCTACACTATTTCTTTTAAGGGATTCTTGCCCACAGTAGTAGATATAATGATCATCTGTGTTAAATTCACCCATTCCAGATCATTAATGTTTGCTGATTCCTAAAATGTTGATGTTCACTCTTGCCATCTCCTGTTTGACCACTTCCAATTTGCCTTGGTTCATGGACCTAACATTCCAGGTTCCTGTGCAATACTGCTCTTTACATCATTGGACTTTAGTTCCATCACCAGTCACATCCACAACTGGGTATTGTTTTTGCTTTGTCCCTGTCTCTTCATTCTTTCTTCAGTCATTTCTCCACTCTTCTCCAGTAGCATATTGGGCATCTACCAACCTGTGGAATTCATCATTCATTGTCCTATCTTTTTGCCTTTTTATATTATGTGATGTTCTCAATGCAAGAATAATGAAGTGGTTTGCCATTTCCTTTTTCAGTGAACCACGTTTTGTCAGAACTCTCCACCATGAGCGATCCATCTTGGGTGGCCCAACATGGCATGGCTCAGTTTCATTGAGTTAGACAAAGCTGTGGTCCATGTGATCAGATTGGTTAGTTTTCTGTGATTGTGGTTTTCAGTCTGTTTTTCCTCTGATGGTGAAGGATAAGAGGCTTATGAAGCTTCCTGATGGGAGAGACTGACTGTAGGGGAAACTGGGTCTTGTTCTAAAGGGCGTGGCCATGCTCAGTAAATCTTTAATCCAATTTTCTGTTTATGGGCAGGGCTGTGTTCCCTTCTTGTTATTTGTCCTGGGGCCAAACTATGGTGGAGGTAATGTAGATTATGCTGACTTCCTTCAAAATGTCCCATGCAGGTACTGCTACACTCAGTATCCCCAACCCTGCAGCAGGCCACCACTGGCCCAGGACTCTGCTAGAGAGTCCTGGGCACTCACGGGCAAGTCTGTGTCAGTCTCTTGTGGGGTCACTACTCCTTTCTCCTGGGTCCTGGTGAGCAGAAGTTTGTGTTTGTGCCCTCCAAGAGTCTGTTTCCCCAGTCCTGCATTAGTTCTGGTGGCTCTATGGTGGGGTTAGTGGCAACTTCTTCCAAAAGCCAATCCAGTAATTTCATATGGAAGCCATACTCCTTATGCTGCCAAAATTCTTATCTGTCAATATCCTTTACTTTGCCATATGTTCTAACGAATGGGAAAATGAAACAGATTGGTTCCTGTCTTGGTGCAATGTATTTTTATTCTCTGTTACCATTGTCCTCCTTATCACCCTTGGTTTTTCCTTTACTTGTGTACTTCAGCTGAATCCAGAGAGGCTTATCTGAGTCAAATCTCAGCTTTTCCCTCAAATTCTTTTTCCCTGATATCCTTTCAATCACACCTCTCTCTGGTATTTACTAATTTTACTTTATTATTTTTTGTCTCCTCAACAGTTTACTATAAGATTTTTCTAACATAAAGATAAGTTTAAAGGACTATACATTGAACTGCTGTTCAATCACCACCTAGACTGTGTAATACTGCTTTGTTTTTATACATAACTATTTATCCATCTATCCTCCTTGAGTTCTGATGCACTTCAAGGAATGTTCCAGTTATCAGTGTACTTTATCCTTAAACTCTTCAGTCTGCATAGCCTTACTAGAATTTATATCTAGTATATCTTTTCACACATATTTTGATAAAATGTATATGCAGTGAAAGAATGCTCAAACTACCGCACAATTGCACTCATCTCACATGCTAGTAAAGTAATGCTCAAAATTCTCCAAGCCAGGCTTCAGCAATACATGAATCGTGAACTTCCAGATATTCAAGCTGGTTTTAGAAAAGGCAGAGGAACCAGAGATCAAATTGCCAACATCTGCTGGATGATGGGAAAAGCAAGAGTTCCAGAAAAACATCTATTTCTGCTTTATTGACTATGCCAAGGCCTTTGACTGTGTGGATCTCAATAAACTGTGGAAAATTCTGAAAGAGATGGGAATACCAGACCACCTGACCTGCCTCTTGAGAAATCTGTATGCAGGCCAGGAAGCAACAGTTAGAACTGGACATGGAACAACAGACTGGTTCCAAATAGGAAAAGGAATACATCAAGGCTGTATATTGTCACCCTGCTTATTTAACTTATATGCAGACTACATCATGAGAAATGCTGGACTGGAAGAAACACAAGCTGGAATCAAGATTGCTGGGAGAAATATCAACAACCTCAGATATGCAGATGACACCACCCTTATGGCAGAAAGTGAAGAGGAACTAAAAAGTCTCTTGATGAAAGTGAAAGAGGAGAGTGACAAAGTTGGCTTAAAGCTCAACATTCAGAAAACGAAGATCATGGCATCTGGTCCCATCATTTCATGGGAAATAAATGGGGAAACAGTGGAAACAGTGCCAGATTTTTTTGGGGGGGCTCCAAAATCAGTGCAGATTGTGATTGCAGCCATGAAATTAAAAGACTCTTACTCCTTGGAAGGAAAGTTATGACCAACCTAGATAGCATATTCAAAAGCAGAGACATTACTTTGCCAACAAAGGTCCGTCTAGTCAAGGCTATGGTTTTTCCAGTAGTCATGTATGGATGTGAGAGTTGGACTGTGAAGAAGGCTGAGCACTGAAGAATTGATGCATTTGAACTGTGGTGCTGGAGAAGACTCTTGAGTGTTCCTTGGACTGCAAGGAGATCCAACCAGTCCATTCTGAAGGAGATGAGCCCTGGGATTTCTTTGGAAGGAATGATGCTAAAGCTGAAACTCCAGTACTTTGGCCACCTCATGCGAAGAGTTGACTCATTGGAAAAGACTGTGATGCTGGGAGGGATTGCGGGCAGGAGGAGAAGGGGATGCCAGAGAATGAGATGGCTGGATGGCGTATCTGACTCGATAGATGTGAGTCTGAGTGAACTCCGGGAGTTTGTGATGGACAGGGAGGCCTGGCGTGCTGCAATCATGGGGTGGCAAAGAGTCGGACACGAGTGAGCGACTGAACTGAAACTGATAGGCAGTGAAATGCACACACCTTAAGTGTACTATTTGATGAGTTTTGACAAATGCATACACTTGTGTCACCCAAACCAGAAAGACATTTTTTTTCTTTAAACAATAAAGTTGATCTCATTATTCATTTAGTTTGACCTCAGTTCCATGTTCGAGTAAATTCAGCACAACATAATCTGCTGCAGTGATTCACATATCTGGAACTATCTGAGGTATTGTTTTAAAAACGTAGATTCCTGTCTTTAAACCATGATTCAAGCAGCCCAAGATAGGGCCCAGAAATCTATGCGTCTTAAAGTCTCTCTAGGTTAATTATGATAATTAGTTAAGTTTGAAACTTCTCTGAGAAGGTAGTATGCCCCAAACTTGTGTGATAACACTCATCCAGGGTGTGCTTGTTAAATGTGCAGATTACTGTTCCCCCCGCTCCAATCCTTGAAAATTTTGACTCAGTAGGTGTGGTCAGGACTTGGAATTCGTGTTGTCATTTGCTTTGTTGTTTTCTTACTAGCTATTCATTCACTTTCTCATTTATTAAACACATATGTTCTGAGTGCCTATTATGTGTCAGGCATCTGGACAGTTATGAACTTCGGGCAAGTGTGGAAATCACTCTATAAAACATCAAAATGATGTCATGGTTAGAGATAAAATATGACTTGGAAGTATTGAGTGTTAATTTTAATCACCACCACCCTCGTAGCCCTTCCTCTCCCTCCTGCACATGCAGCAGTCAAATGAATGCTGTAGAAAGTGCATCTGAGAAGTGAAGTCTTATCCTGAACTGTCCATCACTCAGCCCCTAGCCAGAAGACTGAGTTAAAAGAAAGACATTCTATTGTCAGGTTACAGAAGCGTAATCCTGAAACTTCTTGGCCACATCTACAGCCTCAATATCTACTGACTTTTTGAAGGGTGTTGGGTCCAAAATAAATTCATGAGCTGTACAATCTCCTGAAATGTTGAAAAAAGTCTGTAGTATTTTTCTAATTATTTGGCCATGCCATTGGTATTTAATACAGCAGTGTCCATATCTATTTAAGGCCCTTGCCTCCCATCATCTTAATGTAAACCTGTGAAATGGGCAGGATGGAACTAGGGCCCCAAAGAACTGAACTGATGTTACCTACAGGCCAGGAACTGTGATTCAGGTTAATTGAAATGATAGATAATTGTGCAGAAAAGTAGCAAGATACTTCTTACTTGATTGGCTCCATGTCAGGGCTGCCTCCTCTGTGGGGAATGCAAAAGGCTGTGCCCAGCCTCCCAGCACCTCTATGTGTTTACCAACTCAGACACTCAGGTATTGTCCCCACATTAAGCAGAATGATGGGAATTATAAGGTGGCTATTTCCAAACTACGATGGAGGTACAGATGGGGACATTATACAATTATCTGAGATTGAATGCACTTATGGTGGAAGTGATACTGGGTAGAAGAATGATCTAGCAGAAGGAACAGGCATGGGCAAAGGCAGCCTTGCAGGGGAGTATATGACATATTTAGAAATGAAAAGTTATATGTTTTGATTGGAGTGTAGTGGGTGTGAGAAGGATCAATGAGTAGAGAGGCTGGAAATGTAGATTTGGGCCAGATTATAGTAGGCTTTGAATTTTAAGGCTAAGGGTTTAGGCTTTATTTTATGGGCAATAAGGACCCATTGAGTTGAGTGTTATAATCAAAGCTGCACTATAGCTAAATTACTTTGGCAGCAGCTTGAAGGATAAGAGGGAATACGGACTTAAGACTCAGAAGAAGACTAAAGCTATGTGTGAGACATGCCATGTAACAGCTGAGTGAACTAGAGTAGGTCACCAAACTTGTCTTTACCAGTTTCCTCATTTCTAAAATGTGTGTAGCAATAGTTACCGTGCAGGGGCTCAGACATGGGTTTGAGATAATGGCTTTAAAATACCAGTACCAAACTTGACAAATATAGACAACCAGTAAGTGCTCACTGAAAAGGAGGTGACACTGAAGAGGGTTTCTCTACAGTTTGACTGGAAAATATAAGAAAAAAGAGAGGGAATGGATAAAAAGAAAGGAATATGAGATAATACAAAAGAAGAATCTCTAGATCTTTTAAGAGTGTGGAAAAGAATAAATGATAAATGATATATTGACAACTGGTAACAGCAAGGATGATGCCATGTCAGAAGTCAGAGTAATAAAGAAAGGTATTTAATAATTTCAGTAAGAATCAGAAATGACATAGAATTTAGTTCCTCAAGTAGTTATTTCCGGAAATAATAGTAGCTAAGGAATAAACAACAATTGCCACATAACTCTCCATGGCAAGTATTATATTAGAGATCATAGATTATTCCTATTTTAAAAATTAAAAAACTGAGGTTCAGAGAGACTAACTAAATTGCCTGAGGTTCTACAACTATTAAGTTTCTGAACCAAGCATTAATCATAGGCACTCTGACTCCAGAATTAGGGAGCATCTCTATGTTATATCAAAGGGTAATCTCTATGTTATACCCAAGGGAATTAACATCCTAGGATAATTTCTAGACAACTCAGCTTTGGTGAAGGACTGGTCAGACCTGGCTGGTCTGTTGTGGAGAACTATGAAGATATAGTGTGCTAATGACTTCCTGTTCAAACAATACAAACTTTAGTCAGCAAATTGAGATGCTTATTTTTATTTTATTTAAATCAGTTAAAATCCAACAAAGTCTCTTATTCAAACCAATTTGGTTTTAGGTAAAACCAAAATTTGTGGGGATTTCTCCAACCATTAGTCATTATATTACATGTTGCTGAGTCTATGTACAATATATACTGTTGTACATAGCTGTGTCCAACTCTTTGTGATCCCATGGACTGTGGCCCACCAGGCTCCTCTGTCCATGGGGATTCTCCAGGTAAGAATACTGGAGGGGTTGCTGTGCCCTCCCCCAGGGGATCCTCCCAACCCAGGGATTGAACTCAGCCCTGTCACATTGCAGGCAGATTCTTTACTGTGTGAGCCACCAGGGAAGACCCTATACTGTTTGAAGTTCCATGTATACCAGCCTACATAGGCACCCTCGAGTCTAGTGCGTCTGCAGCTCCCAAGATCCTTAAAGACAGGGAAAGCTGGAGAGATTCTGGGAGTTCAGACTTTATGTCCAGTGTCTTTACTTATATCATATCTTTTCTGTAACACGTTGGCCCCTCCATGGGACTACGCTACAGTGCCTGATACTCCTAATCTCTCCCTAGTTGAGGAAAGTATCTTCTCTTCCTTACCTGCTGCTTCATTCAGAAAAATTCTCCTCCTTAGCTTCCCACATAAAGATACCCACATAAAGAAAAAAAGATAATTTTTCAATGAGTTTGAGTTTTACAAATAAAGCAATAATGCCTCCACTTTAGATCTGCAAAAATACAGTTTTTGTCATACAGGGGTAACACATAATAAGTAAAGAGGTTGAATCAGTAATTTAAAGCTTTCCTACAAAGAAAACCCCAAACCCAGATGGCTTCACTGATAAATTATATAAATGTTTAATAAGAATTAGTATCAATCTTCATGAATTCTTCAATAAATTAGTATAGAAGAGATTTCCCAGTTTATTCTGAGGCCTGTATACTCTGACACCAAAGCTAGACAAAGATATCACAAGTAAACTACAGACTAATAGAGATGAAAAACTCATCGATAAAATACTAGCAAGCCGTATTCAATAACATATAAAAAGGATTATATACCAGGAATACATGGGATTTATATCAGGAATACAAAGTTGGCTTAATATCTAAAAATCAATAATGGAATACACAATGCCAACAGAACAAAGGGCAAAACTATATGATCGTCTCAACAGATGCAGAAAAAAGCATTTGACAAAAAATTCAACACTTTATCATGATAAAAGCACTTAATAAAATGGAATATAAAGGATCTTCTCTAACTTGATAATGGACATTGATGAAAAACTCATCACTATCTCCATATATAATGGTGAAAGACTAAATGCTTTCTCCATAAAACCAAGAACAAGACAAAGATGTTACTCTTGCCACTTACATTTAGCTTTTTACTGAAAGTTCTAGCAAGGCTAATTAAGAAATAAAAATAAATGCACCCTGATTGGAAAAGAAAAAGTATAAAACTATCTGTATTTGCAGAAGCAATGATCTTCAATGTAGAAAGTCCTAAAGAATACACTATAATATTCAGACCAAAAAGTCAGACACAACTGAAAATGCATACATAAATAAATGAGACAAACTAGGGTTCAGGGTACAAGATCAAATTACAAAATTCTACTGTATTTTTATATACTATTAATAAAAAATCTGAAACAAAAGTAAGAAAAAACTTCCATGAAAAATACTTAGAAATAAAGTTAGCAAATGCAGTACAAAATCTATACTCTTAAAACTGAATACATTTATTAAAAGAATTTAAGAATGGTTTGGGCTTCCATGGTGGCTCAGATGGTAAAGAATCTGCCTGCAATTCGGGAGACCTTAGTTGGGAAGATCCCCTGGAGGAGGGCATGGCAACCCACTCTAGTATTCTTGCCTGGAGAATTCCATGGACAGAGGAACCTGGCAGGCTACAGTCCATGGGATAACAAAGAGTCAGACAGGCACACAGCACACACACACAAGAATGGTTTATGTAAATGGGAAAACATCTGACATTCATGGGTCAGAAAATTTCATATTGTAAAGAAGGTAATACTCCCAAAACTGATCTACAGATTCAATACAATTTTTATCAAAATCCCAGTTGTTGTTTTGTTTTTTTTTCACAAACTGGTCCTAAAATTCATTCAAAGGACCTAGAATAGTCAAATCAATCTTGAAAAAGAGGAACAAAGTTGAAAAATCCACACATCTTATTTTAAATCTTTATACAAAGCTACATTAATCTAAACAGTTTGTAGTGGCATAAGGACAAACATATAGATAAATGGAATAGAATTGAAATCCCATATATTATTCTGACAGGAAAAGACAGGGGTGGGGACACAAAGCAAAACCTAAATTTCTATCTTAAAAGAAATAATTCTATATATAATCTTTCTATCATGCCATGATTTTATTTTCATGATTCTCTATGGAATCATTTGAATGAGTATAATCAATGAGAATAAATGTTTTCCATTTGGCAATTGAACAAATTTGTTGCTGCAAAGAAAATAATCAGTATTTCTGTTCTTCACATTATTCCCTACCCACCTCATTCACCCCTGGCCCCATGGTCAGTCGCCTGGTGAACTCTCTGAAAAGGACGAGTACTGGCTGATTTAAATACACACTGAGGTATAAACTTTGCCAACAAAGGTCCGTCTAGTCAAGGCTATGGTTTTTCCAGTAGTCATGTATGGATGTGAGAGTTGGACTATAAAGAAAGCTGAGCACAGAAGAATTGATGCTTCTGAACTGTGGTGTTGGAGAAGACTCTTCAGAGTCCCTTGGACTGCAAGGAGATCCAGTCAGTCCATTCTGAAGGAGATCAGTCCTGGGTGTTCTTTGGAAGGAATGATGCTAAAGTTGAAACTCCAGTACTCTGGCCACCTCATGCGAAGAGCTGACTCATTGGAAAAGACTCTGATGCTGGGAGGGATTGGGGGCAGGAGGAGAAGGGGACGACAGAGGATGAGATGGCTGGATGGCATCACCAACTCGATGGACATGAGTTTGGGTGAACTCCAGGAGTTGGTGATGGACAGGGAGGCCTGGTATGCTGTGATTTATGGGGTCACAAAGAGTCGGACACGACTGAGTGACTGAACTGAACTGAGCTATAAACTATTCATATCCCAAATTTGTGTGAAGCTCACAAGTCCTTGGAGGTTTAGTGAGCCAGAGTATCCCACAAGAAATTCTTCAGCCTCTTCTTCTTTGGAAGGAATGATGCTAAAGCTGAAAGTGCAGACAGGTCTGCAGACAGACCCAGGCGAATCACCATGATATCTAGGATTAGAATTAAGAGCATTTCAGGTGAATTACCTAAACTCCATTAAAGTTACTATAAAGTAGCAAGTGTTATAAAAATTGTGTCTTGAACCAGAACCAGGGGTTATTATTTTAGGAGAGTTGGGAGGATTTCAGAAAGAAGTGAGGGACATTTTAAGGTATCGACTTTGAGAAAGTATTAATAAAGGAAAAATGTTCTTTTTAAGAAATTAAAAGTAGGAAAATGAGGTGGATTTCTCTTGTTTCAGAAGGGGCAGTGAAGGGACAAAACAAAACCAATAATTAATCTTACAATATATGAGACTGAAGGAAATTAAAGTAAAATGAATACGAGTGACTTGAGTTTGTTTTGGAATAGAGACCCTATTTAATAATGAGGCAACTGCCCAGACTGAAGTGAAATGTTTTGGGAGGGATGAAGAAAGTTTATAAAGGCCAAATTTATTGAGCTCTTAAAATATGATCATGTTGGAGTGATTTTCAGAAGTTGTGATTATTAAAACTACTTACTATTTCTCTTCATTTTTATGCTGCCAAATACTAGCAGTTAAAGAGCGCACAAGTTAAAGCTATTGTAACAGAGTTGATAGATTCCATAAAACTTCATTTAATCCCCCCAAAACACACTGAATCTACAAAAATCAATTCTGCCTACCTATCAAACATTACTTTCATCTTGAAGTGTCTGTAAACAGTGTCTGTAAACTCTAAATATAATAGAGTTGTAATGAAAAGAAAAACTGTTAAGTTGCAATTGTTCTGAAGATACTGTGATATTCATCTCCAATAAGAAAATATTTCCCATCCATACCCCTCCTTCCCCCAGTATTCTAGCAGATACAGATGATATGTGCTACATGGCTAGAAAAGCATAATCTAAATAGCTAAACATAATTCTTAAAAAAAAAAAAACTAAAAAACTAGAAATGTTTCTTCCTCTAAAAGAGAATATACCAACTTGGTGGTAAGAGTTGGGGAAAGAAAGATGGAAAGTCAGGACAGAGGCACAGTACTGCTGTAGATACACTGATGGACTAACAATTAAAAAAAATTAAATGGCAATATATTTAGTGCAATTGCCTGCATACTTTTACAGGAGAAGGTTAATCTAAAATGACACCAGTTCTGAAAATGTTAACTGTCACACTCAATGGCAGGGACATACAGTTGTCCGTGGCTACCTAAGGGGAGAAGTTGGTAAATCACTTTCTCCAATTCATGTACTTTCCAGAAAGACCAGCTCTTTGGTGTCTCTTTGGCTGGCCTGCATTAGGAAGGCTTCCCCTCCCATGGAAGGTTTTGTTAACCTAGCTAGCAGCAGGTCCTGATTGGTCATGGGAGAATCTGGGCTAAATGGTATACATTTCCGATGATGTAAAAGTAAATTAGAGAACAGGGCAAGTTATTACACCAGAGAACGAGGGGCAATGGGGAATAATAAAAATCAGGCTACTCTAATTTCCTTTGAACAACTAAATATATACAGGTCATTATTTCCTGTAATCCGCAGGCCTCCCAGTGCAAGTCTTGGCCCTGCCTTAAAGCCTCCGAGACAAAAACAACAAAACGCAGCATGGAGAGAAATGGAAAAGGCTGTAATGCTATTTAAAGAATGGATTAAGTACAGTTTTCAGACGCTGAATTTCTTCTCCTATTGGAATGTTAGATTAGACAACTGAGAAGGAAAACTCACCTTGCTTGAAAAATTCAGATGTTTCCCTAATAATTTCCATTTATATTCCCTGAGGTCTGTTCCTGTACATCACTGATGTAACTGAGCCACATTTAAACTTTTCTTTGCCAAAGCTAGATCATAAAGGGAATCACAGTTTCTTCTTGATTGGGGTTTAGGCTATACTTAACATTATTTTTCTGGAGACTAAGCTTAGTTCTTAATTTCAAGTCTATGCCAAAATTGGTCTATTTTCGCAGGACACACACCATGCCACTTTTATACGAATGAGGGAGTCTCTTTCTCAGTCTTAGGTAGGTCTATACATCCCTGCCAATATAGGAAGCCTCCAAGGCAACCAGAAGAGGCTTTCATAGGCTCTTGGCCTCCTGTGTATTGGTAAGAGAATGACTGAGAAAGATGAACCCTTTACCAGTGCTTCCATTTGTAGGGACCCTTTATATCCAAACTGCCTGCAAGGTTTATTAAGCATGTTGATTTGGGGGCATTTACTCAAACCTGCTGAGGGGGTGGAAGCTGGGAACCATTTAAAGTAACGCCCCCAGGTGATTCTTAAAATAAATACTAAGGTTTGAAACCCACTCACTGCCAGTGATTCCTTACATTTTCACAAAACTTATACAAAGGAACTGCCATGAACTTTCTCTATCATAGTTGTATCTGGAGACAGCTACAACCAAATTCATCATGGCTATGCCAAGTTTTTACAGTATAATATCGTGGAGAATAGCATTTTTCCCCATGCTACTAAATTCTTGTTTCTACTAAGTCAGCTTCTAACAGCGTCTTACTGCATTTTCACATGTCCTTATTGTTTTTACTCATGAAACAAAGAATAATCCATGAAGTTTCCTAATGTGGAGATTCTTGGCTCTCAGGCGACTAGACTAGGACAGAGGGGATAGTGAATGATGGTAGAGAGTTCTCACTCTGGCCTGCAGACACCAAAGTTTCACCTGTTCCCAGTTACTCTATCTGGAAAGATTGGAGGATATTTGGTGATAGCAAAGGTTGAGTTGAGAACCTAGGAAGCTAGCAGTGTTGATCCAGGAGTTTAGCTTAAATGAATGGGGCAGTAAATGAAAAAGGCAAATGGAGTAGCCTGACCAAGAAAAGAAAAATCCAGTCATCTAATGTCCAGTATAGTCCTTTATGCAAGGTTTTGCTTTCTGTCATATTACTTACCCAGTTTGAAAATATTAAGTGGGAAATTTCAGAAATAACCAACTTGTAGGTTTTAAATTGTGTGATTTTCTGAGTAGCATGGTGAAATCCTCAGCCCTCCTGTTCTGTCCACTCAGGAGGTGAATCATCCCTTTTTCTAACATATTCTGCATTAGTCACTTAGTAGACATCTCCGTTATCAGGTTGACCTCTGTGAAATCACAGGGATTGTGTTCAAGTCATCATCGTTTTACTTAATATTGGTCTCAGAGTACAAAGTCATGGTGCTGGCAACAAGGATATGCCAATGAGAAGCCTTAAAATGTTTCCTTTAAGTGAAAAGGTGAAAGTTCTTGACCTAACAAAGAAAGAAAAAGAATGATATGCTGATGTTGCTAAAATCTGTGGAATGAACAGATTTTCTATTCATGAACTTATGAGAAGGGAAAAATAAATTTGTACTAGTGTTACTGTTACACCTCAAAATGAAAAAGCTATGGCCATACAGTGAGTTAATTGCTTAGTTAAAATGGAAAAGGCATTAAATTTGTACAAGAATATATTTTAAGAGACATTACATTCACATAACTTTTATTACAGTATGTTTTAATAAATTGTTTTATTATTAGTTATGGTTAATCTCTTACTGGGTCTAATTCATAAATTAACTTTATCATAAGGATGTATATATAGGAAAAAACATAAATAAAATTTGGTGCTATCCTTGAACTTGTGACATAAGAGTGGCAGGTTTGATCCCTGGGTTGGGAAGATTCCATGGAGAAGGGCATGGCTACCCTCTCCAGTATTCCTGCCTGGAAAATTCCTTGGAGAAAGGAGTCTGGTGGGCTACAGTCCACGGGGTCGCAAAGAGTTGGACTTGACTGAAGTGACTTAGCATGCACATCATGCATGTGGTTTCAGGAATCCAATGGGGGTGTTGGAATATAAAGGGGCTTGGAAGAAAAGTGATGACCAACCTAGATAGTATATTCAAAAGCAGAGACATTACTTTGCCAACTAAGGTCCATCTAGTCAAGGCTATGGTTTTTCCTGTGGTCATGTATGGATGTGAGAGTTGGACTGTGAAGAAGGCTGAGCGCTGAAGAATTGATGCTTTTGAACTGTGGTGTTGGAGAAGACTCTTGAGGGTCCCTTGGACTGCAAGGAGATCCAACCCATCCATTCTGAAGGAGATCAACCCTGGGATTTCTTTGGAAGGAATGATGCTAAAGCTGAAGCTCCAGTACTTTGGCCACCTCCTGCGAAGAGTTGACTCATTGGAAAAGACTCTGATGCTGGGAGGGATTGGGGGAGGAGGAGAGGGGGACGACAGAGGATGAGATGGCTGGATGGCATCATGGACTTGATGGACGTGAGTCTGAGTGAACTCCAGGAGATGGTGATTGACAGGGAGGCCTGGCGTGCTGCGATTCATGGGGTCGCAAACAGTCGGACACGACTGAGCGACTGAACTGAACTGTATGTCTAAACATGAATTTCTTTACTATCAAGCATTTAGATAAATACATAATGTGTCTCGTTTTACCTGAAATAGTTCTGGCTTAGGCCTTTTGTCCCAGTTCAATCATCAATTATTCCATTTTCACTCTGAAAGGTGTTCAGTTTGTATAAAAATGGTATATATATGTGGCGATATCTAATCCTCCCATTACCTTTGCTGGTCTCAATAGGAGGACATATATTCACATTCTATTATTAAAAGATTACCATCCCTTTAGAGTTTTACCTTTTAGCATTACATAGCCTCAGAGCAAGTTTTAGTGAGATAAGAGAAATCATGGGTCCATTGTTACTAGATGTTGAGTAAAGGGTAGCATCTAAGAGAATGGTGTTAAAGAAGAAGATTGAGCATAAGTTTGTGTCTGATCTACTGAAGACTCCATTACTTCTGAGAGTTATTATTTTTTTTTCTAAAAATGTTGTCTTCATAATTCAGAGCACATAAAATGGAATTCTCCAGGCAAGAATACTGGAGTAGTTTGCCATTCCCTTCTCCAAGGAATCTTCCCGACCCAGGGATCAAAACCGTGTCTCCCACACTGCAGATTCTTTTCCATCTGACCCACGTGGCTCAGATAAAATTTAGAAATTTTCTTTTTATCAAACCATTAAATATACTTATTTTTCTAACTTTTCTTGATTATTAATAATATTGAATATTAAATAATAACATTTTAAAATCTCACTTTTACTCCAATTTATCTAGTATTAATACTTCCAGAAACAGTTTCTAACTTTTCTCACCTTACCATCTTTGGTAATAGCCTAAATATTATTAAAGACATAGTAAAGAAAAAAAAAAGTCCTTTCCAGAAGATGGAATTATGCTAAAAATCACAGAAAATTGGACATTATTGTTCAAAGAAAGATATGGGTTCTATTAGATGTAAGAGGCATAGAAGTTAAGCAAAAAAGGGGGCTAATATTTAGTATTTTGAAATCAGGTGGTGGGCGGGAGAACAGAACTCAGAGAATTGAATTCTGCTGTCACTACCAGAAAGTGTCTCTGAGAAAATACACATATACACCCCCACCAAATAGAAAAGTGAGAGCAGGATATTTTTCCCTCTCTTAATTTGCCATTTGTTTCTAAAAAATAATCCACCCCCACGTAGATCAGTTGGAATACATTTTGTCTACATCCTGGACAGCACGTAGGGAGACAGAAAAAAAAAAAAAACAAAAAACGCCTGGGATCTGAAAGAGGAATGTGGTAGGGCATGGGAATTGCAATGTCGTGATGGTCACCAGAGCATATTTTGGCTTGTGTTAAAACAAGCAAGCACCGTTGGGCCTTTGGAATAGAAGCAAATTAGTCCTGCTATCAGGCTACCTATCAGAAGCTGGCTGCCTGAGAAAAACTGTGTGGGTCTGGAGCGGCAGCCCAAGGCGCTGGCAGGCCCTCTGTCAGCCCTGCCTGCCTTCTGACTTGCAGTACTATTCAGCGACCTCTGCCCCTATCCGGTGTACTGTTACAGTTCATTTCAATAATTAAACAGTTCGGGGATGGCCAGACTTTTATGTTGTCAAGAGAAAATCAGGGCAGTGGCTTTTTCTTAATACTGAAATCAGGAGTGTTTGGGTTTAATTATATTAGCTAGGGCCTGTTCATTAATTTTCCCAATCATAGGAAGACATGTTCGCAGAAAGATTGGCAATGGGTTAAAGTGGTTATTAAGGCAGGGCATTTCAAAGGAGAGGGATCCGAACTCTGACAAAATCAGATGTCTGAAATTTCAATCAAGCTCCCTCGGTTCTGATGGCAGCTTTACTCCTTGAAATAAGACAGCTTCTCTCGCATCTGGAAGCATCTGGAATCCCAAGTCTCTCAGCGCACTGGACTCAGTCATTGGATCCCAGCCCCAAATATGCTGAGTTCTCAACGCCAGAAATATAAATGGCTCCATTCAAACTCCAAGTCACTGGTTCACGGTACCACTTTGGAAAAGTCTCTTACATCCTCACTTACTATTACTCACTGAAGCGTTCCCACATCCCCATATCAAGAAAGAGAAAAAAAAAAAAGGCTACGTAATGTGCTTTAGTGAAACCAGCAAATTTACCATTTTTGCTACTTTAGCAGAAGTGTTAATACTTCAACTTTTTGTTGGGATGTCTTGGAAATTTTGCTTATTTTTTTCTCTCTGGAGAGTTTAATGTGTACCTTTATGCCCCCTTTCATTATTGGCCTGGCCTCCTTCCCAGCGCTTCCCTGCTGACTCCAGACCTATCTTGGTTATTTTGCAGCGGTAGCTGGCTCCTGGTCATTCAGACATGTTTGTGGCTTATAAGTGTATCAAATTAGATGCTACAGTTTCCTAGGTCTCCTCCCTATGCTCTGAGAAAATTTGCGTTGCTCACAAATCTTTGCTTGCCTCCCTATACTTTTTTTTTTTTTCCCATCATCTATTTCCTTTGTGAGCTTGAGAAATGCCCCAGCTTGCCTCTACTCACAATGAAAATGGGCAAATTATAATAATTCAAAGGTGTCCTACTAACCCTTTTTAATCCTTGAGGATACAGTTCATCAATGAATAGCTTTGGTGTTAAAGCTTGCAGCCAGTTGTGTTGATTATACGAAGGCTCTAGAGAATGAAGTGATGGCTATAATAACCCTATGTTTCTTTTGTGACTAGCTGAAAATTCCTATAGCGATAACCATTAGGATCTGTGCAATATTTCTCATATTTAGTTCTGCAGGGTTTTATTTTAGTTTGGCTCTAATTCCTATAGGCTCTTGAGAGCTATGCAGCAGAGAGTTAAGAATATGGATTTTGGAGCTAGATAACCTAGGCTCAAATCCTAATCTTGTTTCTTTTTCTCTGTAAGACTCTGGGCAAATTACTTGAGGTCTATCACCATTTTCTCATCTGTGAAATGGCCTTTATAATAGCATCTATTTTAGAGCATTGTTGAAATTATTAAATAATACATTTATAGCACTGAGTCTGTCACAAGGTAATGCATTTCATTTCTTAGCACCACCAGCCTAAATCTATTAGAGCATCTAAGATTCTGACTTGTAAATTTTATTTATATGCCTTTGTTCCTTTGTAAACTCTAAGAATAAAGACTTGAGTTCTTTCCATGGTTGTGTCCTTAGTGTAGGAACACAGTGCCTTGTGCAAAGTTACTTAACGCTGTCAAATGGATGGACAGATGGAAATATGGACATCTAGCATTGGGGTTGGTCCTAAGCCATTATTTTAAGGAATGAGGGGTGTCTCTAATGATATCTTCTTTCTATCATTTTATTTATCTGTTCAGATCATGCTGCCTTTCCAAGCTTGGACATGCTCCAAGCCTTGTCTCTCCTCCACTTTCCTATCACAGTTTTCCTCCCTTTAGTCTTTTTAAGTGACTGATTATCTAGTCTGATCAGTAAGTGAAAGGAGCTTTATGTGCCATGACTTAAGATAGCTTGTATATTTTATCAGATAATTTTCTTTTCTCACTGCTTCATTCCAAGGTAGTGACTAATATGGGAATTTCAATAAGGCTGTTAGAAAAAGTATTTTTGTAGGATGTTTTTGGAGTTTAAAAAATCATACCCTATAAATATATGCCTTCTTTACCTGGGGCTAAGGCTGACACTGAACAGTGCTTTGTTCCAATATAGGAACGGCTAATAAATTCATATTGGATGAAAAAGTAGGGGGTGGATATTGAAAGACTGAGAGGCCACCAAGAAGCCCCTGTAGCATAAGCTGAATTATAGTTTAGCAAGAGGTTTAACACATGTAGTTTAGCTTCCCCCTGCAAACCCCAAGGGAATTGAAGCTGGAGTGTCAACATGAAATATTCAAGCCTCATATTTTCCAGGTGTACACAAGCCAAATCTTGCAATGATACTGGCGATGTCTCAGAGTTGCAAAATAATGGAGATATTTTCAATTGAATGATTTTCTGGCTTTTTAAAGAATATCTTTTATTTCTACTTGTTCTTTCAAACTTATTATTTCAACACTGGTGAAAGGTCAAAGTGGAACTCAGACAAGTGTCACACATGTTACTGTGGCAACAAGTATAAAAGCTAAATATAATGCATGAAATGAGAGTTGAAAGAAACTTTGAAATTTAATATTTACACTATTGAGGCATTTATCAGCCAGGTTGGGAATATGCCATTATCAGTTTTCCAAATGCCTGAATAATGAATAATGGTTACAAAAATGTTGAGAACACTGTTGGGAGGGGCCTCAAACTACAAAGGGAAGTACAAACTGCTGGTATCACCTTTTCATTATAAGCAGTATCCACCTTGTGGATGCCCTGAAAACAAGTTTGTAGAAGAAGATGCAGAGGGGAAAAGGGCAGGGTGTCTTGAGTTCACTCATGGTGAAAGGGTGAGGACTGAAGGGGACCAGTATAAGAGGTGAAAAAGGAGCAGTCAAAGAGGAGAGGGGAAGACTGGTGAATTTAATCCTACAGATAATAAGGGAGAGAAATAATGATCACTGAAAAGTATTACCTGCAGAAAGATCAAACAGTGTGAAAAATGAGGAACAGAAAGAAGATATGTTTATTATTTCCCTAATATATTCTGAGCAGAGTTGACCATGATCTACCACACAATTAATCCTCTAATGTAGATACTTTTGGTCCCCAATTCATAAAATAATAAGTTAGGGCTCACTGAAGTAAAGTCACATGATTCATGTCAGTGCTAAATAAAATCCTAGATTCTAAGACTTCAATTCACACTGTCTGGCCACATCTAAATATTTTTTTTGTAGTTTGTGCACTTTTCCCTGGACTTTTTCTGCCTCAGGGAGGGCCTATAATTTGTTCCTTAACTTCTTAGGTAGAAGTGGAAACTCTAGAGTGAGTAGCATGATATGGTGAAGACAAAGCTGTTATGGGAATGATGGGCCCCTTGGTTCCAGTACAAGTTTTGTTGCTAACTAGCTATGTCCTTTTAACCAATAGTCTAGGTTACTTTCTTCCTCATCTGTGACATGGGGGGCTAGGGACTCAGTGTTGTCTTAAGGTAGCTTCTGGTTTCAATAATCTGTGGTTCAATTAAGTTAAATGGAAGTGAACATAACTAGACAGGGGCTGGGCTTCTAAAAATAGTACATCAGGGTACTCCTTAGCAAGTCAATGTTGTTAAGGTCATTTAAAAACTACTTCAAATTTAAATTCCATTTAGAATAGCATGTTAGTATATGCAAAATAAATTACATGAGAATACTGAACAAATATGAAATTCAAAAGACAGATATTTCAAAACTTTTTGGAAAGCATTTGAAGGGAAGAAAGAAGGGAAGTCGGTAGGAGAAAGGTTGATTCAAATATTTCCCCCCTTTGGGGAAACAGCTGCACTACCAATGTTCTCTCCTCATACCAGAATCATGTACTTATTTCAGAGTATGGAACCACTTGTAGAATTTTTTCCCTATGCTTAATAGTTTAAGCAAGTAGATTATAACTGGGTCATCCCATATTCTTTGTTTCTATTATAATTTTCTCTAAGTGCCTTAAATATTGATGATTAATCTATCTTTCTATTGCATTCAGAGACAACTAAACTAAATTAATACAAGTTATAATCTTACTCTGCCTAATCATCAGACCTTAAATCTCTAATATATTTAAACATTTCTAAGCTATTTTCTATATAACAAGACCTCTTTAGCTCTTTTATGCAGTAAGAGTGGTATGAATAAATAGATTAAATTATAACTACACTATGAAATTTCATTTTCACACATTCTTATGAAGGAGATAAAGCAGATTTATTATTTTCAGTTATAGATGATAAATCTGAAGCACATAGAGGTTAACACACTTGCCTGAGTTTCTTCAGTTAATTAGTGGGAAGATGAGTCTAGAACCCAGGTACTGACTGTAATTCCTAGTCACACTTTACTCCCTTGATGATGGCCTGCTTAATACTCTGTTCTACATTCTAGTTAGTCTTGGGGACATCATAAAACAGAGACATCAGACATTGGAGAAATAGAATAGAAGACAGAAAATAGGATGAAAACAGCTTGCTCTGGTGCCAATGTGAGCTTCACCACTTAGGAGCTGTTTGGCTTTGGGCAAACTTACTCAACTTCTCTGAACTTTTTCTTCATTTGTAGAATGCGAATGATTACATATAACTTGAAAGGGTGTTGTCTGAAAGAAGTAAAGATTATCTCTTTGAATATAATTTTAATAATACTTTTATTATTAATAAAAATGTTGAAACTAATTTAATAATTTTACACTTAATTTACATCACCTATAGTCCTGTGACTGTAAAGCCAAATCTTTACTTATCCTTGTTTCTGTCATATAATAGAACATATACAATTTAAGTAATTCCAAGTTTATTCACTTTTAATTTTAATATAATTTGTTTTTTTGTAATTAGGTATATAACATAGTCATATTATCAGAAGGAAAGCATTTAAAAATAAATATGGTCTTTCTATTCCTAGATCTTTCATTTCTTCTTGTGCCTGCAGAAAACAGCACACTTCTTTGATCAGTGGTTCGTATTTTTACTTAGAATATAATTGCTTTACAATGTTGTGTTAGTTGTACAATGAAGTGAATCAGCAATAAGTATGCATAAATCTCCTCCCTCTTAAGTCTCCCTCCCTACCTCATTCCTCCAGGTCATTACAGAACACCAAGGAGCTGAGTTCCCTGTGCTATACAGCAACTTCCCATGAGCTATTTTGTATAATGTCAAAGCTACTCTCTCAATTTGTCCCACCCTCTCCTTCCCTGCTACTGTGCCCACAAGTCTTTTCTCTATGTCTGCATCTCTATCCCTGACCTGCAAATAGGTTCATCAGTAATTTTTTGAATTCCACATATGTGTGGGTGGGTGGGTGTGTGCATTGCTCAGTCATGCCCGACTCTTGCAACTCCAGAGACTGTAGCCTGCCAGGCTCCTCTGTCCATGGGATTCTCCAGGCAAGGATACTGGAGTGGATTGCCATTTCCTGCTCCAGAGGATCTTCCTGACCCAGGAATCGAACCTGGGTCTCCTGCATTGCAGGCAGACTATTTACCGACTGAGCTATGAGGGAAGCCCATTCCATATATATACATTAATATATGATATTTGTCTTTCTCTTTCTGACTTACTTCACTCTGTATGATATACTCTAGATTCATTAAAAATCTGTAAACAATAATTGCTAGAGAGAATGTGGAGAAAAGGGAACCCTCTTATACAGTTGGTGGGAATATAAATTGATACAATCAATATAGAGAACAGTATGGATGTTGCTTTAAAAATTAAAAATAGAACTACCATTTGACCCAACAATCCCACTACTGGGCATATACCCTGAGAAAATCATCATTCAAACAGACACATGAACCTCAGTGTTTATTGCAGCACTATTTACAATAGCTAGGACACAGAAGCAACCTAAATGCTCATCGGCAGATGAATGGATAAGAAAAATATAGTACCTGTATACAATGGAATATTACTCAGCCATAAAAAGTAATGAAATTGAGTCATTTATAGTGATGTGGATGAACCTAGAGTCTGTGATCAGTGGTTTTGAAGGGTGGTCCCCAACCAACAGAATCAGCACCACCTGGGAACTTGAAAGAAAAGATGAAGTTTCTATGATCTCTTACCAGACCTACAGAATCAGAAATTCTGGGGTTGAGGTCTAGTTATCTGTGTTTTAAAAAGTTTCCAGGTGGTTCTGACTCATGTTAAGATTGGAGAACCAATGCTTTTGATTAGTATAACTACTAAAGTTCAGTTCAGTCACTCAATCTTGTCTGACACTTGACAACCCCATGGACTGCAGCACTCCAGGCTTCCCTTTCCATCACTGACTCCTGGTGCTTGCTCAAACTCATGTCCAGCAGGTTGGTAATGTCACCCAACCATCTCAACCTCTGTTGTCCCCTTCTCCTCCTGCCTTCAATCTTTCTCAGCATCAGGATCTTTTCCAGTTTGCATCAGGTGGCCAAAGTATTGGAATTTCAGCTTCAGTATCAGTCTTTCAAATGAATATTCAGGACTGATTTCCTTTAGGATTGACTGATTGGATCTCCTTCCAGTCCAAGGGCCTCTCAAGAGTCTTCTCTAGCATCAATTTTTCAAAAGCATCAGTTCTTCAGTGCTCAGCTTTATGGTTCAGCTCTCACATCCACATCTCATATCTCACATCCACTGGGAAAACCATAGCTTTGACTAGACAGACCTTTGTTGGCAAAGTAATGTCTCTGCATTTTAATATGTGGTCTATGTTGTTCATAGCTTTTCTTGCAAGGAGCAAGTGTCTTTTAAATTCATGGCTGCAGTCACCATCAGCAGTGACTTTGGAGCCCAATAAAATAAAGTCTGTAATATTTAAAATCAGTTCAGTTCAGTTCAGTCACTCAGTTGTGTCTGACTCTTTGCAACCCCATGATTGCAGCATGCCAGGCCTCCCTGTCCATCACCAAGTCCTGTAGTTCACTTAAAGTCATGTCCATCTAGTCACTGAGGCCATCCAGCCATCTCATCCTCTGTTGTCCTCTTCTCCTGCCCCAATCCCTCCCAGCATCAGGGTCTTTTCCAATGAGTCAACTCTTCACATGAGGTGGCCAAAGTACTGGAGTTTCAGCTTCAGCAGCATTCTTTCCAAAGAAATCCCAGGACTGATCTCCTTTAGGATGGATTGGTTGGATCTCTTTGCAGTCCAAGGGACTTTCAAGAGTCTTCTCCAACAAAAGCATCAATTCTTCTGTGCTCAGCATCAAAAGTTCAAAAGCATCAGTTCTTCTGTGCTCAGCTTTCTTCACAGTCCAACTCTCACATCCATACATAACCACTAGAAAAACCATAGCCTTGACTAGATGGACCTTTGTTGGCAAAGTAATGTCTCTGCTTTTGAATATGCTATCTAGGTTGGTCATAACTTTCCTTCTAAGGAGTAAGCGTCTTTTAATTTCATGGTTGCAGTCACCATCTTCAGTGATTTTGGAGCCCCCCAAAATAAAGTCTGACACTGTTTCTACTGTTTCCACATCTGTATCCCATGAAGTGATGAGACCAGATGCTATGATCTTAGTTTTCTGAGTGTTGAGCTTTAAACCAACTTTTTCACTCTCTTCTTTCACTTTCAACAAGAGGCTTTTTAGTTCCTCTTTACTTTCTGCCATAAGTGTGGTGTCATCTGCTATCAATAACCAATATCAGGTTATTGATATTTCTCCTGGCAATCTTGACTCCAGCTTGTGCTTCTTCCAGCCCAGGGTTTCTCATGATGTACTCTGCATATAAGTTAAATAAGCAGGGTGACAGTATACAGCCTTGACGTACTCCTTTTCCTATTTGGAACCAGTCTGTTCCATGTCCAGTTCTAACTTTTGCTTCCTGACCTGCATATAGGTTTCTCAAGAGGCAGGTCAGGTGGTCTGGTAGTCCCATCTCTTTCAGAATCTTCTACAGTTTATTGTGATCCACACAGTCAAAGGCTTTGGCATAGTCAATATAGCAGAAATCGATGTTTTTCTGGAACTCTCTCAGTTTTTCGATAATCCAGCGGATGTTGGCAATTTGATCTCTGGTTCCTCTGCCTTTTCTAAAACCAGCTTGAATGTCTGGAATTTCACAGTTCATATATTGCTGAAGCCTGGCTTGGAGAATTTTGAGCATTACTTTACTAGTGTGTGAGATGAGTAAAATTCTGCCATAGTTTGAGCATTCTTTGGCATTGCCTTTCTTTGGGATTGGAATAAAAAGTAAGTCCTGCCAAATCCATAAATATTCAGAGAAGGGCTACTAAAGGTAAGGTACTGGGCACCCAACTATAGAATTCAAATATAAAGGTGATCTTGTGATTCCTCATTCTGATTTTTTTAGTCTAGAAACAAATAGGGAAGGGGAAAGGACTGTGACAAGTACGCAAATATGTAGTTTAAAGCCCACATCATCCACCAAGTCAGAAATGGCAATTCACTGCAGGATCCAAGGGTGGCCCTGCTCTGTAACAGTGGAGACTTATCCCACATGCCCGAGAACCGGCCTTTGACAGGATATGTTTCTCTCCTGCCAGCATCATGGATCAGGAACATGCCTCAGAACAGTCAGAAGAGGCACAGGGAACACAGTATTTGTGCAGTCAGAAGACGTCTCTCAGGAGAGAAGGTGATACCTTTTGTGCTTAGCTCCTTGAGGAAACATACATTAGAGGAGGGATGATAAAGGAAAGGGACAGGCCAAAAGAAGGAGGCAGAAGTGGTGGTTCCGTGTAGATCAGGTGAAAACTCCCTCTGAAGACTCCCCAGCCCAGTGGCAATCCTGTGGGGGGTGTCTCAGTAAGTGGGAGAGACAGCTGCCACTACCCGGAGGGAGTTCCCTGAGTGTGCATCACCAGAAAGCGGTTCAGGAACAGAGACTTCCCATTATTTTGAAGTCATAAAAAGTTGGGGTTACACTCTCACAATATATATTTGTTTGAGTATTTATTTTTGTAACTTTTATAAATATGCACTCAGGAAGACATAGACAATAGCACTTAAAGGATAAGCGCATGCCAGTAAAATGGCTAATATTGTCTTTACACAGCCCATTGGTCTGCCCTGCTCACTTCACTGTGGAAGTTCCTGATTCTGACTAAAGTGAAAAGAAGTTGGGTTTGCAGTGGGAAAGAAAAGATAGGTTTGCTCACTGTATCCTCAAGCAGAGGTGATCCAAATAGATGTGTAAAGATTGCAGTTAATAAGTGTATGAATTTGCTTGGTCCTCTATATACTAACAGTATAAAATAAACTTTCCCCCATCCTGATGCTTTCTCACCAGGTTCCTTGAGAATCCAGCACAGCTTTGTCTAGTGGCGGGGTGATCACCATGGCATGTGAGGACAGGAATGTCTCTAAAGGGCCTTAAACATATTTAGCTGACACATTACCCCTTTCCCCATGACTCACAAACCCACAGTTCCATAAACAAGACAAAACAAAATGATATAAAATTAGACCTGTGTTTGTGGGTGCCTTGGAAAGGTGGGAGGGTGTTAAGTTACTTGGAGAAACCCAAGGAAGGTTTAAAGGTAGATTTTTAAAAAGCAATTCAGTAAAGAAGAATTCAGGGAACACCAGGAATTGGAGCCAGATATGACTCATAATCATTTGAAGAAATCTTGAGTAGGTTTTGGAATAATTTCTGTTTCTGTTAAGTGTGTGTGTGTGTGTGTGTGTGTGTGGTTTATCTGCAGCAAGGTCAGATACATGAAGAAGGTGGTTTTGTTGGAGGGAAAACAGCAGGAGAAATAAGTCAGTTTGATCTGGAAATAAGAGCCAGGCAGTTCAGAAGGAGCTATTAGGTTCTTTAAGCTGGGGATTTAACCTATCACAGAGAGAATATCCATATTATTTATAATCACGAAACCCAAATCAGAAAATCAAGAGGCTTCCCATGGTATCTATTTTTGGGCTGAATATCCTCTTTGTATAATGAACTGCCTAATACTATCTTACTTTACGGACAGGATCAACATTCAAATCCTTCTCCCCATGTCCTTTCACATGTACCTTGTGAGTACTCACCTTAATGTGGCAAGCATTGTCATGACTACACGTAGTCACTTGCTGTGACTACATGGTCAAGATCAGGATGACTAAATCCTTGCACACAATCATTTATCTCCATTGCATGAATTTTAGGAGTTTATGTAGAAAAGAGAATATGCTCAAAATATATATGCTTATTAGTAATTTCAGATGGAAACCAATGATAGATGTAGTCTACTTGTTGTGAACCAAACTTGACTATGTATGAGCCTCAAGGATTTCTTTGGTTTGTTATTAATTAGAATGAAGAAGACTCCAAACCCCACTAGTATTGTGAGAGGGAAAAGTGAGATGGGAGGTGGTCTAGTTGACAACATACCCCAAAGAGAGCTTTCTATATAGAAGTAACAGCTTCTAACACTGTCTCTCTCCTCTCACAAGTGAAAATCACTTGTGAGACACTAGTATAGGTCTTGAGGATAGAATGTGAGCAGGGGGAAGGGGGACAGGGCCTATATTGCTTTTCATAATTTACAATAGTTTACTTTTTTGTTTGTATGAAAATGATCACTTTCAAAAATCATTCAGTTCAGTTTAGTTCAGTTCAGTCACTCAGTCGTGTCCGACTCTTTGCGACCCCATGAATCGCAGCACACCAGGCCTCCCTGTCCATCACCAACTCCTGGAGTTCACTCAGACTCATGTCCATCGAGTCAGTGATGCCATCCAGCCATCTCATCCTCAGTCGTCCCCTTCTCCTCCTGCCCCCAATCCCTCCCAGCATCAGAGTCTTTTCCAATGAGTCAACTCTTCACATGAGGTGGCCAAAGTACTGGAGTTTCAGCACTAGCATCATTCCTTCCAAAGAAATCCCAGGGCTGATCTCCTGCAGAATGGACTGGTTGGGAATCCTCAAATACTCAGTTCAGTTCAGTTGCTCAGTCGTGTTCAACTCTTTGTGACCCCATGAACCGCAGCACACCAGGCCTCCATGTCCATCACCAACACCTGGAGTCCATCCAAACCATGTCCATTGAGTCGGTGATGCCATCCAACCATCTCATCCTCTGTCATCCCCTTCTCCTCCTGCCCCCAATCTTTCCCAGCATCAGGGTCTTTTCAAATGAGTCAGCTCTTCCCATCAAGTGGCCAAAGTATTGGAGTTTCAGCTTCAACATCAGTCCTTCCAATGGACACCCAGGACTGATCTGCTTTAGGATGGACAGGTTGGATTTCCTTGCAGTCCAAGGGACTCGCAAGAGTCTTTTCCAACACCACTGTTCAAAAGCATCTATTCTTTGGCACTCAGCTTTCTTTATAGTCCAACTCTCACATCCATACATGACCACTAGAAAAACCATAGCCTTGACTAGACAGACTTCTGTTGGCCAAGTAATGTCTCTGCTCAAATACTGAAAGTGAAAGTGAAGTCATGTCCGACTCTTTGATACCGTGGACTGTAGCCCACCAAGCTCCTCTGTCCATGGGATTCTCCAGGCAAGAGTACTGGAGTGGGTTGCCATTTCCTTCTCCAGGGGATCTTCCCGACCCAGGGATCGAACCCAGGTCTCCCGCATTGCAGGCAGACGCTTTAACCTCTGAGCCACCAGGGAAGCATTTGAGGAGTAAATATGAACCAAACTGAAGATACAATATCATCTTCTAAAATAATCTTGATTTGACAATCAGCTTTACTGTCATTATTGGAGCAAGTATATAAATATGTTCTTCACACAATTCAGAGAAGCATTTTGGAAGCCTTCTGGATCCTTAAGTTTTCACATTCTTAACCAAGGGTGCAAAAACCCATTTAATCTCACTTCTCAATTCTGCTCTTAGTGGTGACTTCTTGAAATACATGTTGAAAATAATTCCTATACCATAAAATTTCCATAATTAACTTGCAATTTCTTCCACCGGAGTAGATAATGGGAATGGAAGGATGTATTCATGTGTTTGACATTCAAGAAGAATGGGAGTAGGAAGTGAAAAGAGTAAAGAAGAATAACAAAGGCTAGTGGATATTTATAGTGTAAACAGAAAGTGAAATAGGCAGAAATATCATATGAAGAAAAGGAAATTCCCAAGGAAAGGGCAAGGTTTATGCTTCAAGATCACACAGCAAGCAAGTACCAGATAATTGATATAAAACAATTTCATTATGTTATTATCAAAAAACCTCAAATCTATGCATCCTTAAAAGATACTAAAAACAGGCTCTAATAAGGACAACTCTGTGACTCTTTGATGTAGGACAAATTCAGGAAAGAGGCTTTGGAGCTCTGCGAGTGAATTTTCCCAAAGCATTATAAAAGGCTGCAGTCCTGGGACAGTGCACATTCCTTCTCACGGTCTCTACCTTTTTTCTGCTTCCTTTCTGCTGCTGCTGCTTGTTTATGGCTGATCATTTAAGGCTTCTTCCTTTTAATGAATTCTTTAGCCTTTGACTTGCCTGTCACCCCTGAGTTTTATGTCTTTGTTATAAGGCAGTGAGCTTGCTCCACACACAGTCCAAATTGAGCAAAACCCCCTTTAAAAGCCCCCCAAATGATAGTATTGTCCTTTTTAACATATACTTAGAGAATGAAACAATCTGTTTCATCCCTTGTGTTAGAACAGCTGGAATGAAATGAATAGAGGGGATTGAGCAGTTCTGCAAAATCTTTGATAATAGAGAAGTACAAGTGTTCCCCATCAGCAGTTGAATGATAATTTCTCTGGTATGAGTGATGTAACCAAGTGGTTGTATATTATTGCCCCATTCTTTCTTGTCCCAAGACACCCTTGGAAATGCGATGCTGCATCTCAATGGGATTTTCCAGTACAAAAATTCTTTTCAAATAACATAATTGTGGATATACACCACTCCTACAAAGGTAAGTATACTAAAGATGTGCCAAAACATTAGGACAGAAATTCAGCTCCCATGGCACACAAACAGGAATCTAACCATTTGCTGCAATAAATAAATTTTTGTGGACTCATAGATTATAAAGTATACACTCTCTATATGACTCAATTTGCTTGTTCATTTGTTTTGGAGTAAAACAACCTGAAGATGAAGCAAGAGAGAAAAATATACAGGAATACAGATTTTTTTTTTTTTTTTGCTTCACAGCTGGAATTAGTATATTTCTATTTCTATCTACCATAGGAAACCCCTAGGTGTGAGTAGTGATGTAAAGAAATAATTTGTTGCTACACATTGAAAGTCAAGTTCTTCCTTGATTTTCAGAAACTGTGTAAATTAAGCAAAATAAAAGCAGCAAAAACAAACAAACAAACAAAAAAACACAAAAACTTCCAATATGAGGTTCAACCAAAATGTTGTTCAGGGAAAAAAAGTGGTAAAATAATTGGAGAAAAAATAAACATAAGTAAATAGTTGGATGTAAAATTTCTAGAAAAAATGCTATATACATAGCAGTTGCATAAACCTGCCTTTAGACATATGAAGATCTATTATGTACAACACAAAATGAAGATAACCTGGATGAGTTTAGAAGGAAAATTTAGAACCAGTGGGTTACACATAGAGGGACAGATACCAACTTAAGAAAGTACATTTTAACTACATCTACTCTACAGTAATGATGATCAGCATCACTGGGAGTTCTTCAGCGGAGATAGTAGTAAGGAAAACCAAAGGACTTCCTGCCATCATTCCTAAATTTCCTAGGTGTGATAATGAATCTACAATGGTACAGTTTATACTTGAAGAAGCTGATTCACTTAGGAGCAACATGAAGAATGAAATATAATGATTTCTTCTGTCTTCTTCTGTTAAGAAGTGGGAGGTAAGGAAGGGTTGGACCATGGATCACTCTCCAGAGCTATAGGCTTCACTGGATACTTGTTTTGATCTAGTGCTCATTCCTCCCCTCTTTTGAGGGCAAAAGCAAGACTGATTTTTTTTAGGAAAAAATCTCTCATTCCTTCCCTCTCTTGGATAAAAGTCACCCTGGTTTTTAGGAGGGAAAAAAAAAAAGAACCAAGTCTCTCTCTTATTCTTACATCATTCAATTGAGGTTCACATCCCTCAGTTCTAGAAGAAATCTTGACATGGGTTTCCTCATTAAAATAATGACTTTCATGGCCACAGTGATTGGTTAAGCAATGAATGTGCAATTCGTAACCTGGCCAATAGGGTTAAATGAGGAGTCTCTATGCTACAGTTGCTGAGAGGTTACAGCAAAAGCCTAGCACTTCTGGAAGCCATCTTGGTATCATGACTGAAGAGCCGATATTAAAGTCAACTCAGGTTGAAACAGCTGAGATGGAGGCAAAGTACAAAATGGTTAAATTATGTGTAAGCTTTTGAAAGTGGCCATGTTAAAACTAACTCTACCCCTGGAACGTTTGTTCTTTGAATTCTTCTCCGCCTAAATGACTGTTGTTCTTAAGGTTTTGTGAGTGAGTTTTCTGTTGTGTGCGTGCTGTGTTTAGTTGCTCAGTCATGTCGACATTTGTGATCCCATGGGCTGTAGTCCACCAGGCTCCTCTGCCCATGGTGATTCTCCAGGCGAGAATACTAGAGTAGGTTGCCACCCCCTCCTCCAGGGGGCCTTCCCAACCCAGGGATTGAACCCGGGTCTGCTGCATTACAGGTGGCATCTTTACCATCTGAGCTACCCGGGAAGCCTGAGAATACTGGGCGGGTAGCCTGTCACTTCTCCAGGGGATCTTCCTGACCCAGGAATTGAACTGGGGTCACCTACATTGCAGGTGGATTTTTTAAAAAGCTGAGCTACCAGGGAATGCTACCAAAGTGTTTTGATTACTATAGCAATGTCCAACAAGAAGCATAGTGTCAAGTCCTTGAAGAGCCATCAGTCACCAAGGGCCAGGAAAAAAGCAATAACAAATTTGGTCTCCTCACAGTTTCTTTAGCATCTGGTGCTGAATAACATCAGAGAAGGCAATGGCACCCCACTCCAGTACTCTTGCCTGGAAAATCCCATGGACGGAGAAGCCTGGTAGGCTGCAGTCCATGGGGTCGCTATGAGTCGGACACGACTGAGCGACTTCGATTTCACTTTTCACTTTCATGCATTGGAGAAGGAAATGGCAACCCACTCCAGTGTCCTTGCTTGGAGAATCCCAGGGATGGGGGAGCCTGGTGGGCTGCCGTCTATGGGTTGCACAGGGTCGGACATGACTGAAGCGACTTAGCAACAGCAGCAGCAGCTGAATAACACACACTACTGATCTAACCAGATTCTCTCTTCACATTATTAATTAAATTTTAATTTTTTCTCTCAACCTCTGCTAAATAATTTAGTTTTCTTATACTTTTTCCAAACTGATCACATAAGATATCCTTTATTCCAGATTTCAGTCCATCTTACATTTTTATAGGCCCAGATATGCAGATGTAATTTGGTGCAATTTAAAAAGTTGGTAATTAAATTGATTGAAAATATTTACCTGTTATTGTCTTACTGTATTCCACCCTCTACATTTCCTTATTCTTGTATTATTTATTATTTTTTATTATTATTGAGTTTTGTGTTATCTTTGCATTTCATTTTACATACTCTAGAAAGAGGGAATTGTTATGAATGCCTACAATGATGTAGTATTTATACAAACACTTTATGTGTATTTTGATATTTGTAAATTTTAAATTTTCCTTAAAATACTTTGGTCAAGCCCCTGGTAAATATTGTTTTTATTTTCAATGGAATTTAATTCAATTTGATTAGACACAATTTCTAATACATAATGAATCCTTAAGCAGATGTATTTTCTTTCTGTTTTGTTTCTGATAGAGCATGCCTTGCAATGAAGAAGACAGTGTGATGAGGAAGCTCAAGAAGTAGGAAAATGAAAATTTAGGATGTCAGGGTCATGAGGTAGGTAAATGCTATGAGTTTTTTAATTTCTCAACTTTTTAAGATTTATTTTTTATTGAAGCATAGTTGATTTATAATATTGTGTTAGTTTCTGGTATATAGCAAATTGATTCAGTTATACACATATATGTATATTTTTTATATTCTTTTCCATTATGGTTTATTACAGGATGTTGAATATAGTTCCTAGTGCTATACAGTAGGACCTTGTTGTTTATCCATTCTGCATATAATAGTTCACAGCTGTTAATCCCAAACTCACAATCCATCCACCCCTCACTCCCTCCTCTGTCTTGGTAACCACAAGTCTATTCTGTATGTCTGTGAGTATATTCCTATTTCATAAGCAAGTTTGTTTGTGTCATAATTTAGATTCCACACATAAGTGTTATCATATGGTTTTTGTCTTTCTCTTTCTGAATTCTCTTAGTATGATCATCTCTATGTCCATCCTTATTGCTGCAAATAGCATTATTTCATTCTTTTGTTTAATTGCTGAGTAGTACTCCACTGTGTATATATAACACATCTTTAGCTATTATTCATTTGTCCATGCACATTTAGGTTGCTTCCATGTCTTGTCTATTGTAAATAGTGTTGCTGTGAACATAATGGTGCTTGTATATTTTTGAATTATAGTTTTTTATGGATATATGCCCAGGAGTGGCTTTGCTGTTCATATGGATACTCCATTTTTATTTGTTTGAGGAACTTCCAAGCTGTTTTCCATAGTAGTTATACCACAACTTCTCACTGTTGACTGTTGGGAGAAAAAACCTAGGAACTCATCTCTTATGAAATAGTGAAGAAAGGAAATTAGTACCTTTTTATGATTGCAGTGCTTCTTAATTTTTCAATAATAATACATGTATGGAAAATAATAATACTTTCTGAATGCCAAAGTTAAAAGACAAGATTGCTGTCATTGGGGGAACTGGCCCAGCTTCTGGCTCATCTAGTCTTATCTGACTAGTCTTAGGGCAGAAGAAAGCAACAATTTGTGTTTACTTTTAACTTAAAATAATCACCGAAATTAATTATTCTGAAGTTTTATTGCTTTTAGTAACCAAATGATTCCAAGAGGAGCAGAACTCGTGTTTATTTTCCCACTCAATTCCATTTCAAACCTTTTCAGTAAAGAGAGAGTGAGAAGATCATTTTAGTATTGCAAATGCTTGCTGAGATAAGAATAATTTGTTCATATGTAATTATCCCACATAGGCATTTTTTTCTTTTAAGAAGAGCTACCATGTACTTCAGTGGTTTAGAATCTTGTTTATAGAAGGTTTTAACATGTGTCTTTTCTTGCATTCATTTAATCATTTGTCAAATATAAATATAACAGCTAGGACCTCTGACTTTGTATAAGAATGTACTAAATCTAGAAAGTTACAGTTGAAGGTTATACCTGCAAGAATGTAAAAATGTTCCTTTAATCTGAGGAACAGTATAGATAACATATGCAAAAGCTATTAAATAAAAAACACACACATTTTTTTTTTCTTTATGGTCTCCCTAAACACTTTATTAATATAAAACCAAACGGCCAACATAAAGATCAACTTGAGGTTTAGAAAAAAGAATATTACATTTGCATAGTTGAGAGAAGTCTGATTGAGAATTCAGGGACTATGGGATTTAGCCTGGCTTTGACTCTATACTCTATCCTCTGCCAGAAGACAGTTTAGACCAAAAGTGCTCAGCTTAAATGATTGTGGGAATCACTGGTCAGTCTTGTTAGAAATACAGATTCCTGAGTGGTCCCTGCCCTTAGAGATTCTGACTCAGCCAGTCTGGTGGGAGGGGAGGGTGGGTGAGAGGCATGTATTCACATTCCAGTGAAGCTAATGTGCTGACTCTTGAAAATTCAGTGTTCTAGACCTCAGTTGTCCTCATCTTTATAACATAGAGATCTCATTAGGCCTATTAATTATAGACCCCAAAATTAAAGGAAGCAATAATTTCTACTTTTGAAAGGGAAAACAATATCTGATTATAAGTTCTATATGTTAAAATAATAACATTTTAATTTATATTAATAATATTACTATATTTCTCACAAATGCCTTATAAGAAAATATAGGATGAATATTGGTACTGGGGGCCAGAAATGGTGATAAAAGTTTTGAATGTCTAAATGTATATAGCTGGATGGCAGAAAAGTTAGGACAAATCTTGTCTCATAACTTAAAGGCCTGTTTTCTTTCATTTATATTTCACAGCTTTTTATAAGTGAACCATATTGTCTTGCAGCCTGTTATTATTCATGTATGTAGAAGGAGGATTCTGTTTTGGATAGGTCAACATGACCCTTGAACATAGCTCTGTAGCAGAGACAGGTGATGGTTGAAGAAGAAGAAGGAAAAGAAGGAGTAGAAGAAGGGGAAGCAGAAGCAAAGCAAAGCAAAATTAATAATAACAATAACATTTTCTGGAACAAGATACTTGTCATCTTTGAAGGTATCAACAGTGCTAAAAAGAGAGCCCCCATCTGCACTCTTAAACAAGACTCCTCAAATTGATTCCTATGGCTTTGTATGTGGTGGTGGTGGCTTAGTTGCTAAGTTGTGTCTGACCCTTGCAACCCCAGGGACTGTAGCCTGCCAGGCTCATCTGTCCATGGGATTTTCTAGGTAAGAATACTGGAGTAGGTAACCATTTCCTGCTCCCGGGGATCTTCCAGATCCCTGTGTATTATATATATATATATTCATATATATATATGTATATGTATGTGTGTGTACATATATATATAATACATGTGTGTGTATATGTATATATGTGTGTGTATATATATATATATATAATATGCATGTATGTATATGTATATACACACTAATTGAGATGAGACACCAGACACGAACAGTGTTAGCTAATACTGCAGTTCTGTACCTTCTGCCTAAACCTTAATTACTGTCCCACACCAACAAGTGTTTGCTCTGACCTCACCTTTAATATCTCAGCTGCTGGAAAATAAATCCCCAAACATTCCTTAAGTTCTTGTTTCATTCTTGTAAGTTAATAATGAGATGCTAAGCCGCAAGGTGGGGGCATTGTTAGTGACAACTAAAATTAAAAGCAAAGTGAGAACTGATTGTTTCTATAGGTGTCAATGGGGACCCCTCTGAAGAAAGGCCAGGATGTAACTCCAGTTGCTATATTGTGTTAGGGATTACATCAGCTTGTGTATCCCTAATAAACACCAGCCATTTGGTGCATAATGACATTTTAGGCTATCCAATAGGTTGGGTCTCATGAGGCTTTGTTTTATTTCTTTGTTTCAGACATATTTTTATAGATACTTTTCACACAACAGCTTTGGTACTGTTAAATATGAAAACAATTTGCAAATGGTATTATTTGACTTCCATTCTTTTAGTTGTTATACCTTTAGCCCATTTTAAAAAAATCTCCATTTTGGAAAATTAATTTTGAAATGTAGTTCTGAATTGTGTACAAGGTAAAAGGAATGACAATACTTATTTTGTATTGGGACTCCCTGACTTATATTTTATAGACCAGTAAAATTAAATAAAAATAAGTACTTACATTGAATTGGTAATTTTCTACTTAATGAAAAGAGCAATGAAAACATAACACCTCTTATTATTATAATTTTCTCATTTATCAACAAACATTTTTTAGAATAAATAAAGTATCATGTCAAACATTTTAAATTAGCTTAATGAAAAATATAAGACAATGTCTTTATTGTTTTTTGTTCAAGATGCACCCCTGAAAACTTGGTTGAACACCTTTAATGCCAAGAACCCTGTTTAATTATTTTACCTTTATATTTTCTATTGAGGTATAGCCAATTATGGAGAAGGCAATGGCACCCCACTCCAGTACTCTTGCCTGGACAGTCCCATGGATGGAGGAGCCTGGTGGGCTGCAGTCCATGGAGTCACGAAGAGTCGGACACGACTGAGCAACTTCACTTTCAATTTTCACTTTCCACTTTCATGCGTTGGAGAAGGAAATGGCAACCCACTCCAGTGTTCTTGCCTGGAGAATCCCAGGGACGAGGGAGCCTGGTGGGCTGCTGTCTATGGGGTCGCACAAAGTTGGACATGACTGAAGCAACTTAGTAGCAGCAGCAGCAGCGTAGCCAATTAACAGTATTGTGATACTTTCCGGTAAATGGTGAAGGGACTCAGTCATACATATACATATACATGTATCCATTCTCCCCCAAACTCCCCTCCCACACAACACTGAGTAGAGTTCTTGCTTAATGGAAGAATCACCTGTTTTAGAGAGAGAGAGTCAATTATCTGCTCAGCTAAGGAGGAAGTCATGTGATCAGTTCAGTTCAGTCGCTCAGCTGTGTCTGACTCTTTGCGACCCCATGAATTGCAGCTATGATGATTTTATATCCAAAGCAGCAGTATTTCAGGGTACTTGGGAAAAAATGATGTGCTTAGTGACTAAGGCTCTTAGAAATCTCAATGCTTCCCTCAATATTGACTAACTAGTATGCGTGGGTATGGCCAGTAGCTCTATCTTTTCTCATCAAATCTTGAAAGGCTTATTAAGTATTCTATCACCATGAACATTTTGAGAATTTTATGCTCCATGAATTATCATAATATTAGTAGGAAAATGAGATTTGTCTTTAAAAACTTTACTTTGCTGTAAATAATTTGCTTACATTCTGTCATATGATATGAGTGCTTTTCATGTCAGAAGAAAAAGTGGCATGTGTTCATTCTGTATATAGATTTTGGCCCATGAAGTTGCATAATCTGGTAGAACCCTGTGTGTTCAGTAAAGCACAGGCTGGTGGGCCCCTGTTTGGTCAGGACCAGAATAGCTAGACATCATGGCCTATTGCCTGTAGGCTGTGTATCTTGGCTTTAAACACCCTGCCAGGCTGGGTCTGATAGTGAAAGCCTGCAGATGGTCCGCAGGAGAGTAAAGTCTGGGATCTGCTCCTTTGCTGTGGTTCTCTAGGCTCAGCAGCAAACGTAGGACAATCACTTCACGGGCCGGGTGCAGAGCTTACTGTGTCCGTCTTGAATAAAGACCTTTTGGAATTTATTTCAGGTTTCCAAGGAAGAAGCTATGTAGCCCCAGTTGGAGTGGGAACTCTGCTGGTTGACTGGCAGTGAACTGGAGTCAGAGTTGAGGGGTTGGCATTACATTGTTGTTTTACATGTATTGAATTCATCTATCTTATTGTGGACTAATTGTGCCCTAAAAGGCTAGCATGTTATTCATGCTAGCTGTATGACAGCTGCACTAATCATATGTATGTTTATAAACTAATGGGAAAAATTCTGTTGGATTCAAAATTATTAAAAGAAATTTCAGCATTTATGAATAACCTTTATCAATAAAGGTTACCAATATCAATAATCTTTCAGATTCACTAATCCTAATTTTTTAACTGTTTTAATTTTTAAATGGTTTTAAATGTTGATTTTAAAGTTGTAACATCTGTCAGTGATATATATATATATATATATATATATATATATATATATATATTTTTTTTACTAGTGATGACTATTAGTGGTTTGAAGATGCTCTTCATTGAAGTGTCTAAGGCTGGGATGTGCTTATATCATTTTAGATGTGGATGTGATATAAAGTTTTACACATGCACCCTAGTACTCCTGGGCAGAGGTGGAAGTTCTGGCTACTTTCTGGTTCTCTACTGATACCACTTAGACACCATCTAATTTCAAACCCCTGTGAGTGTGAATGGAGCCTGAGCCAGGGAACTGGAACTGCTTTCTCAAGCTGGTAGTGATGCAGTGTGCCCCATATTCTCTTGCTGGAGTGGGTATGAGAGGAAGTTGGCAGGAATAAAATATTTAAATAATATCCAGAGTTTCATAACTTGATAACCCAAAATCCAAGTTCAATAAAAAACTAGTCCTATCAAGGTCCGGGCAAATCTTAGAATGAAAAAATACAACCAATAAATGTCAGTTCAAAGAAGACAGAGATGTTAGAGTTATTTGATAAAGATTTTAAAACAGCCATCATAAAATGCTTAAATGACCAGCTGATCTTTGACCAATAATACACAGATTAAATGAATTTGAAAATCATAGTAAAGAGAAAGAAAATTTCAGCATATAAATAGAATACAAAAGAAAAACCAAAGGGAAATTTAGAATTTAAAAGTTAAAATGTGAATGGGTTCAACAGTAGGAAAGAGGGAATAGAGGAAAGAATGTAGACAATAAAATTTTCTTCAATTTGAAAAATGAAGAGAAAATAGAGGAAAAATCAAAGAGACTTAATCCCTTTAGGACTATATCTAAAGATCTAACAGTCATTTATGGAGTGTTAGAAGGATAAGGAGAATAGGGCAGGGCAGAAAAGTAAATTGTATGCTGGGCTAAAAAACAATCTTGATAAAGTTGAAAGAATTGAAATTATAAAAAATTTGTTCTCTGACCAAATGAAATCAAGCTAGAAGTCAAAAACAGAAAATAACAGGAAATTCTCAAGAGGGAGGTGATATATGTATAATTATGGCTGATTTGCATTGTTGTATAGCAGAAACCAACACAACATTGTAAAGCAATTTTTCTCCAATTAAAAAAAGAAAAACAGGAAGTTCTCAAATACCTAGAAACTAAACAGTAGACCTCTAAATAATTTATGGGTCAAAAAGAAAGCCTCAAAAATTAAAAATATATCAAACTGAATAAAAATGAAAATATAATATGCCAAGCATTTACGTGACACAGCAAAACCAGTAATAAGAGGGAAATTTCTAGCATTAAATACTTACATGAGAAAAGAAGTAAAGTGTCAAATCAATAATTTCATCTCCTACTTAAGAATTCAGAAAGAAAAGATCAAACATAATTATAGCAACCAGATAGAAGGAAATAATAAAAATAAGAGCAGAAATAAAGGAAACAGAAAGGAGAAAAACAATGAAGTAAAATTTTTTTTTTGCAAAGATCAATAAAATTTATCAACTGACAAAGAAAAAAGACAAAATTTGCCAATATCTTTAATGAACAAGGGATATCACTACAGACCCTACAGACATCAAAACAAAAAATAATACAATGTTTATAACAAATCTACTCGATTAACTTGGCAGCTTAGATGAAACAGACCAATTTCTTGAAAGCACAAACTACCACAAATTACCAAATGTGAAATAGATAATTTGGGTAGTCCTACAACTATTAAGAAAATTGAGCTCATAATTTTAAAACTCATAAAGGAAAAATTCCCAGGCCTAAATCATTTCACTGGGGAATTCCATTGAATTTTATAAAAGAATTAATACAAATTATATACAATTTCTTTCAGAAAAGAGAAGACATGGAATATATGCTGCTTTATTTTATTAAGCTAATATTACACCAAGACTAGATAAACATAATAAAGAAAAATAAAACTATGGTCTATGGTCTGATATCCCTCATGGGCCAGATACAAAATTTTTTAATATTATGTTAGCAAGTAGAATTAGATAATATATAAAAATAATCATATGCCATGACTAAGTGGGGTTTATTACAGTGAAGTGAGATTGCTTCAATATTTAAAAACTATGAATATAATCCACTGTATTAACAGGTCAAAGTAGAAAAAGCATATGATTATATCACTGATACAGCAAAGACATTTGACAGAATTCAATACCCATTCATGAAAAACTCTAAGAAAAATAGAAATTGAGGAAGTTTTTTCAATTTGATAAAGAGCTTCTATAAAAAAATCTTACAGTCAGTATTTAAGGATGAAGAATTAGAATGCTTTCCCCCTGCATTCAGGAGCAAAGCAAGCATATCTGCTGTCACTGTTTTATAACATAGTGCTGGAAGTCCTAGCCAGGGCAATAAGGTTAGCGAAGGAAATAAAATAAATGGCACACAGTTTGAAAAGGAAGAAATAAAACTCATTTGCAGATAACATGATTGTCTCTGTAGAAAATTCCTAAGATTCTTCTTAACAATTCCTAGAAAATAAGAGAGTTCAGCAAGTTTGCAGGATACAATATAAACATCCAAAAGTATTGTCTTTCTACATGCTGACAATGAAAACATTGGACACCAAAAGTAAAAATATAATGACACACTTGCTCAAAAAAAGAGAAATACTTAAGTATGAACCTAAAACCATATTGATAGGACTTATATGCTGAAAAATGTATACAGCAGTATGCTGTAAAAAACCAAAGATCTAAATAAATAGATAAACTGTGTTCATGGATTGGAAGACTCAACATAGTAGAGATTTTAAGTGTATTCAAATTTATAAACAGGTTACTGCAATTGTTATTAAAATGCCTAATTATTTTGTACATACAAAGAAGAGTATTGTGAAATTTACAACAAAAGGCAAAGGGGTTAGGATAGTTAACACAATTCTTTATAAAAAGAGTGAAAAGGGAGGAATCAATCTACCCAATTTTAAGAATTATATATCAGTTCAGTTTCAGTTCAGTTGATCAGTTGTGTCCGAATCTTTGCGACCCCATGAATTGCAGCACACCAGGCCTCCCTGTCCATCACCATCTCCCGGAGTTCACTCAGACTCATGTCCATCGAGTCTGTGATGCCATCCAGCCATCTCATCCTCGGTCGTCCCCTTCTCCTTCTGCCCCAAATCCCTCCCAGCATCAGAGTCTTTTCCAATGAGTCAACTCTTCTCATGAGGTGGCCAAAGTACTGGAGTTTCAGCTTCAGCACCATTCCTTCCAAAGAAATCCAGGGTTGATCTCCTTCAGAATGGACTGGTTGGATCTCCTTGCAGTTCAAGGGACTCTCAAGAGTCTTCTCCAACACCACAGTTCAAAAGCATCAATTCTTCGGTGCTCAGCCTTCTTCACAGTCCAACTCTCGTATCCATACATGAACACAGGAAAAACCATAGCCTTGACTAGACGGACCTTAGTCGGCAAAGTAATGTCTCTGCTTTTGAATATGCTATCTAGGTTGGTCATAACTTTTCTTCCAAGGAATAAGCATCTTTTAATTTCATGGCTGCAATCACCATCTGCAGTGATTTTGTAGCCCCCCAAAATAAAGTCTGATACTGTTTCTACTGTTTCCCCATCTATTTCCCATGAAGTGATGGGACCAGATGCCATGATCTTCGTTTTCTGAATGTTGAGCTTTAAGCCAACTTTTTCACTCTCCACTTTCACTTTCATCAAGAGACTTTTTAGCTCCTTTTCACTTTCTGCCATAAGGGTGGTGTCATCTACATATCTGAGGTTATTGATATTTCTCCCAGCAATCTTGATTCCTGCTGTGTTTCTTCCTGTCCAGCGTTTCTCATGATGTACTCTGCATAGAAGTTAAATAAGCAGGGTGACAATATACAGCCTTGACATACTCCTTTTCCTATTTGGAACCAGTCTGTTCCATGTCCAGTTCTAACTGTTGCTTCCTGGCCTGCATACAGATTTCTCAAGAGGCAGACTAGGTGGTCTGGTATTCCCATCTCTTTCAGAATTTTCCACAGTTTATTGTGATCCCCACAGTCAAAGGCTTTGGCATAGTCAATAAAGCAGAAATAGATGTTTTTCTGGAACTCTCTTGCTTTTTCCATGATCCAGCGGATGTTGGCAATTTGATCTCTGGCTCCTCTGCCTTTTCTAAAACCAGCTTGAACATCAGGGAGTTCACGGTTCATGTATTGCTGAAGCCTGGCTTGGAGAATTTTGAGCATTACTTTACTAGCATGTAAGATGAGTGCAATTGTGCGGTAGTTTGAGCATTCTTTTGCATTGCCTTTCTTTGGGATTGGAATGAAAACTGACCTTTTCCAGTCCTGTGGCCACTGCTGAGTTTTCCAATTTTGCTGGCATATTGAGTGCAGCACTTTCACAGCATCATCTTTCAGGATTTGAAATAGCTCAACCAGAATTCCATCACCTCCACTAGCTTTGTTCATAGTGATGCTTTCCAAGGCCCACTTGACTTCACATTCCAAGATGTCTGGCTCTAGATTAGTGATCACATCTTCATGATTATCTGGGTCATGAAGATCTTTTTAGTACAGTTCTTCCATGTATTCTTGCCACCTCTTCTTAATATCTTCTGCTTCTGTTAGGTCCCTACCATTTCTGCCCTTTATCGAGCCCATCTTTGCATGAAATGTTCCCTTGGTATCTCTAATTTTCTTGAAGAGATCTCTAGTCTTTCCCATTCTGTTGTTTTCCTCTATTTCTTTGCATTGATCTCTGAAGAAGGCTTTCTTATATCTGCTTGTTATTCTTTGGAACTCTGCATTCAGATGCTTATATCTTTTCTTTTCTCCTTTGTTTTTCACCTCTCTTCTTTTCAGAGTTATTTGTAAGGCCTCCCCAGACAACCATTTTACTTTTTTGCATTTCTTTTGCATGGGGATGGTCTTGATCCCTGTCTCCTGTACAATGTCATGAACCTCATGCCATAGTTCATCAGGCACTCTATCAGATCTAGGCCCTTATATCTATTTCTCACTTCCATTGTATAATCATAAGGGATTTGATTTAGGTCATACCTGAATGGTCTAGCAGTTTTCCCTACTTTCTTCAATTTCAGTCTGAATTTGGTAATAAGGAGTTCATGATCTGAGCCACAGTCAGCTCCTGGTCTTGTTTTTGTTGACTGTATAGAGCTTCTCCATCTTTGGCTGCAAAAATATAATCAGTCTGATTTCAGTGTTGACCATCTGGTGATGTCCATGTGTAGAGTCTTCTCGGGCCAGCGGCCGGGAGGAGCAACCCGAGGAGTGGTGGCTACGCAGGCGCAGGAGGGCCTAGAGGAGCTATCCCACGTTGAAGGTCAGGAACTGTGGTGGTAAGGAGATACCCCTCGTCCAAGGTAAGGAGCAGAGGCTGCACTTTGCTGGAACAGCCGTGAAGAGATACCCCACACCCAAGGTAAGAGAAATCCAAGTAAGATGGTAGGTATTGCAAGAGGCATCAGAGGGCAGACGCACTGAAACCATACACACAGAAAACTAGTCAATCTAATCACACTAGGACCACTGCCTTGTCTAACTCAATGAAACCAAGCCATGCCTGCAGGGCAACCCAAGATGGGTGGGTCATGGTGGAGAGGTCTGACAGAATGTGATCCATTCTGTGGAATGGAGAAGGGAATGGCAAGCCACTTCAGTATTCTTGCCTTGAGAATCCCATGAACAGTATGAAAGGCAAAATGATAGGATACCAAAAGAGGAACTCCCCAGGTCATTAGGTGCCCAATATGCTACTGGAGATCAGTGGAGAAATAACTCCAGAAAGAATGAAGGGATGGAGCCAAAGCAAAAACAATAGCCAGTTGTGGATGTGACTGGTGATAGAAGCAAGATCCAATGCTGTAAAGAGCAATATTGCATAGGAACCTGGAATGTCAGGTCCATGAATCAAGGCAAATTGGAAGTGGTTAAACAAGAGATGGCAAGGGTGAACGTTGACATTCTAGGAATCAGCAAACTAAAATGGACTGGAATGGGTGAATTTAACTCAGATGACCATCATATCTACTACTGCGGGCAGGAATCCCTCAGAAGAAATGGAGTAGCCATCATGGTCAACAAAAGAGTCCGAAATGCAGTACTTGGATGCAATCTCAATAACGACAGAATGATCTTTGTTTATCTCCAAGGCAAACCATTCAATATCACAGTTATCCAAGTCTATGCCCCAATCAGTAATGCTGGTGAAGCTGAAGTTGAACAGTTTTATGAAGGCCTACAAGACCCTTTAGAACTAACACCCAAAAAAGATGTCCTTTTCATTATAGGGGACTAGAATTCAAAAGTAGGAAGTCAAGAAACACCTGGAGTAACAGGCAAATTTGGCCTTGGAATGCAGAATGAAGCAGGTCAAAGACTAATAGAGTTTTGCCAAGAAAATGCACTGGTCATGGCAAACACCCTCTTCCAACAACAGAAGAGAAGACTCTACCCATGGACATCACCAGATGGTCAACACCGAAATCAGATTGATTATATTCTTTGCAGCCAAAGATGGAAAAATAATTATATATAGATAAATTATATATATATATATATAATATAATATATATAGCTAATGCATTCAAGACTATGTGGCATTGGTGATCATACACATAGATCAATGGAATACAATAAGGAAGCCATAATTAGATCCACACAAGTATGCTTAACTGAATTTTTAAAGATACAAAAGCAATTTAATGGAGGAAGGATAGCCTTTTCAACAAAATATGCTGGAGCAATTGAACAATCATAGACAAAAATATAACCTTGACCAAGACCTATTATCTAAAATAAAAATTATTTCAAAATGAATTATTGACTTAAATGTAAACATAAAATCATAAAACTTTTGAAAAAATTATAGGTGAAAAATATTTAGGATCTAACAGCATGCTCCTTAGAAGAAAAATTGAATTAATTGTGTTTCATCAAAATTAAAAACTTTGCTCTGCAAAAGATGCTTTTAAGACAATGAGAAAACAAGCTACAGACTTGGAGAAAATATTTGTAAGTCATATATCTTACCAAACTATACTAGCTAGAACATGTAAAGAGCTCTGAAAGTTTACAATAAAATCTCAAACAATACAATTAGAAAATAGGCAAAAGACTTAATTATACATTTCACTGAAGAGGATATATAGGGGGCAAATAAGTTCATTCAGTAAGTTCAACATAACTGGTCGTTAAGGAAATGAAAATTAAAAATGTAAGATATCACCACATATCTACCAGAATGATTAAAATTAAAAAATAGTCATAAACTAAATGCTCATAAAGATGAGGAGAAATTGGATCACTCATGTTGCTGGCAAGAATGAAAAATTGTTCAGGCACTTTATAAAAAAGTTTCTCAGTATAAGGAATTTAAGCATGCAAACACCGTACAACCCAGAAATTGCACTTCAGAGCATTTATCCCTGAGAAATAGAAGCTCATAGTCACACAGTAACCTGTATACAAATATCCAAAGCATTTTTATTCATAATAACCAAATACTGGCAACTATCAAGATGGGCTTCAGGGGATGAATGACTAAATAGTTGTAGGTATGTGGAATACTACTCAGAAATTACAAAGGAAAGAACCGTTGACACACAGAACAACTTGGGTGAATCTCCAGAGAGTTACAAAGTGAAAAATGCCAATCTCCAGAAGTTACATACTGAATGATCTCATATACATAACCTTGAAATGACAAAATTATACAAGTAGAAAATAGACTAGTGGTTGCCACAGTTTAAGAATGAGGGAGGCATGGAGACTATAGAGAGAAACTTGAGTTTGGGCAGTGGCAGAAGTGTGCTGGCTGTATCAGTGTCAATATCCTGATTGTGGTATTGTACTACGGTTTTGCAAGATGATACCACTGAGGAAAACAGAGCAAAGGAAACACGGAATCTGCGTATTAATACTTACAACTCCATGTGTATCCATAATTTTCTTCAACAACAGCAACAAAAAGTTTAATTAAAGTATAGAAACAAGCTCAACTTTCTCATAAATATTTTATAAAATATAATCCATAAATTTAAAATTCATTTTTAATAATCCCTTAATATTTGAGATTTGTTCTTATCACAGGTATTTAACATGAGGAAAAGTATGATTAACTATTTTCTATAAGCCCAAACTGAATATCCACCAGGCTTATGCCAATTTACCAGGATATATGTTTCAAAGAAATGAAGATTCTTAGGATAGAGGGAATTGCACACAAAAAAACAAAATAATTTTTTAAAACCACTGTTTTCCAACCTCCAGTAAGTATAGTACATTTTCCTGCTGACTTGTCATATGAGACCAGAAAGCTATATTTTTGTTCAATCTCATGAAATTAGAAAAAAAAACATGCAAATTAAGTGTGAAACATAAATTATTCTGAAAACAAACAAGAAAAGCAATATTAAAAGAACAGGATCATCAAGGGAAATTCAAATCCAGGACACAACTGTGTAAAACTTCAGAAAGTGAAAAGCAGCAACATTCATGTAAGGAGGGAAAGGACTGCATTAAAAGAGAATACTCGATGCAAAAAAGACTAAGTATATTTTTATTTAGAGAGGAGACCATTTCAAGCTATTTTAATTACTGTTTAAACATATCTTTAAGGAGCAACTTTCATTTACATTACAGATGACACAATGACATTTTTCTTTATTTTGCATGTCTTTATAACTACAGGATGTATAAAATGAATATGCTGTTACCTAATGTAGTCAAAGTAGAGATTACTCATTCATTCATTCACTAATTCAACAACATGTTATTGTTTCCCTGAGATGTGAGAGACATTAATTCAAAATTAAGGAGGTGTAATCCTCAATTTTCGTGTACTTAAAATCCTGCCTGGGATACTAGATATCAAATATAAACAATTATCACAGGGAAATGTATCAGGAGAGATATACCTAAAGCTCAAGCAAAGCACAAAGAGGCCCCTAGTCATGGAATGCACATGGAAATTAAGTTTTGGAGACTATAAGAGTTAAGCTACTGGGAAAAAAAAAGATGATGATGGCTACAGTGGTGATGGATGGTGGGAAGTTATTGGCATTGCAAGCAGAAGAAGCCATATGAAACATCTGTGGTTGTTCAGTCACTCAGTCATGCCCCCATTCTTTTGTGACCCAATAGCCTATAGCCTGCCAGCCTCCTCTGTCCCTGGGATTTCCCAGGGAAGAATACTCGAATAAGTTGTCATTTCCTTCTCCAGAGGATCTTCCCAACCTTGGGATCAAACTAAAAATGTCTCCTGCATTGGCAGACAGGTTCTTTACCACTGGGCCACCAGGGAAGCCCCATATAAGACATGCTGCTGCTGCTGCTAAGTCGCTTCAATCGTGTTTGACTCTGTGCAACCCCATAGACAGCAGCCCATCAGGCTCCTCTGTCCATGGGATTTTCCAGGCAAGAGTACTGGAGTGGGGTGTCTGCAAAAGCTTGAAACGTTCTACAATTTAAATGATTTAGGTTGGGCAAGAGGGTATATTTTGGTGGCCAGAAGGAGGTGCTGGAGGTGAAATGGGCATAAAGCACAAAGAGTCTGTGTGATAAACTATACTACAATATAATATAAACAAACTAAGGTTTATATTATAAAGCATAAGAATGAATTGAAGGATATAAAATGGAGAGGACTGATATGAACTCGTAGGCATTTCAGAAAGATATCCCCATTCTCAAGCAGAATGGCAATGGTGTTAGAATATCACAGAGTTGGTAAGAAAGGCAGGGAAGAGTCTATTTTAGTACTGTTCTCCTGTATCTAATATTTGTGGTTAACATGAAATTATTAATTATGAAATTGTGCCAGTCATTCTCATATCCATTTTGTGTCTTTCTCCTCCTCTGCTCTATGAAAATGTGACTGATCTCTGCAAAATATTACCTTTCCCAGCCTCCTCTGTCCACTGGGCTTCCAGTGAAGCTTGGCCAATTAAAGTTATTGGTGGGAGACTGGAGGACAAGAAGTAAAGAGAAGTCAGTCTCCAAACATTTCATTTCACTATAGTTTAGGACCCAGTGTACTTTTCTTTTTTGTTGTTTTAAACTATGCCCCAAGAATAGTTGAGCAGTATGATAAGATACCTCTAAGTTCAGTTCAGTTCAGTCATGTCTGACTCTTTGAGACCCCACGAACCACAGCACGCCAGCCTCCTTGTCCATCACCACTGCCGGAGCCTACCCAAGCATCCAACCATCTCATCCTCTGTCATCCCCTTCTCCTGCCCTCAATCTTTCCCAGCATCAGGGTCTTTTCAAATGAGTCAGCTCTTCGCATCAGCTGGAGTTTCAGCTTCAACATCAGTCCTTCCAATGAACACCCAGGACTGATCTCCTTTAGGATGGACTGGTTGAATTTCCTTGCAGTCCAAGGGACTCTCAAGAGTCTTCTCCAACACCACAGTTCAAAAGCATCAATTCTTCAGCGCTCAGCCTTCTTCACAGTCCAACTCTCACATGACTACTGGAAAAACCATAGCCTTGACTAGATGGACCTTTGTGGACAATGTAATGTTTCTGCTTTTGAATATACTGTCTGGGTTGGTCATAGCTTTCCTTCCAAGGAGTAAGCATCTTTTCATTTCATGGCTGCAGTCACCATCTGCAGTGATTTTAGAGCCCCCTCAAAATAAAGTCAGCCACTGTTTCCACTGTTTCCCCATCTATTTCCCATGAAGTGATGGGACCAGATGCTATGATCTTAGTTTTCTGAATGTTGAGCTTTAACTCAATTTTTTTCACTCTCCTCTTTCACTTTAATCAAGAGGCTCTTTATTGTTCTTCATTTTCTGCCATAAGAGTGGTGTCATCTGCATTCTGAGGTTATTGATATTTCTCCCGGCAATCTTGATTCCAGCTTGTGCTTTCTCCAGTCCAGCGTTTCTCATGATGTACTCTGCACATAAATTAAATAAGCAGGGTGACAATATACAGCCTTGACGCATTCCTTTTCCTATTTAGAACTAGTCTATTGTCCCATGTCCAGTTCTAACTGTTGCTTCCTGACCTGCATAGGTTTCTCAAAAGGCAGGTCATGTGGTCTGGTATACACATCTTCAGAATTTAGTTGGTGATGCCTCTGTTGTCAGAGGATGAGATGGTTGGATGGCATCACTGACTCAATAGAAATGAGTTTGGGTAAAGTCTGGGAGCTGGTGATGGACAGGTAGACCTGGCATGCTGCAGTTCATAGGGTCGCAAAGAGTCAGACACGACTGACTGAACTGAACCTTCCTGATGCAAGTGAGCATAATCCAAAGCAAATATTCAATAGATGGATGTCTTTTTTGATATTAAAATTTAAGGAGGAATTTATTGCTATTAAATCCCCACACTCTCAACTCCAGAAAACCCTTACTCATTGGAATTCTGTGTTTTCCAGTTTATATATATTGGTAATACTCTTCTAAATATTTTTGGCTCTGGATCTAGAAATTTGTGACTAGGCTCTGATCCCAAAGCTTTTATGCTGCTCCCAGTCCACATCATTAGTTCTAGAACCCTTGTTAATTACTAGGTTCCCTGGCTGCCTACATCTTTCCTATCAGATACACACTGATACAGGAAATATAGAGCCCATAATAGGCATACAGAGAGAAATACCAGGACACTAGGAATCTTATGATGGTCAATGAGGCAATGGAGACAAAACTTTGACATGCTTTCAACTCTAGTCCTGAGAATAAACTAAATCATGGCTTGAGCTAATTAAAACAAAGCCTATGAAACCCACCCACCCCCTCTTTTTTTATTTTTTTGATCAGCTGATAGTCTCACTCCGTACCTGAGCCCTAAGAATATTTTATTACTCAAGAGGCAGGTCAGGTGGCCTTGTATTCACATCTCTTTCAGAATTTTCCACAGTTTGTTGTGATCCACACAGTCAGAGGCTTTGGCATAGTCAATAAAGTAGAAATAGATGTTTTTCAGGAACTCTCTTGCTTTTTTGATGATCCAACAGATGTTGGCAATTTGATCTCTGGTTCCTCTGCCTTTTCTAAATCCAGCTTGCATATCTGAAAGTTCATGGTTCACATACTGTTGAAGCCTGGCTTGGAGAATTTTGAGCATTACTTTACTAGCATGTGAGATGAGTGCAATTGTGTAGTAGTTTGAGCATTCCTTGGCATTTCCTTTCTTTGGGATTGGAATGAAAACTGACCTTTTCCAGTCCTGTGGCCACGGCTGAGTTTTCCAAATTTGCTGACATATTGAGTGCAGCACTTTCACAGTATCATCTTTTAGGATTTGAAATAGCTCAACCAGAATCCCATCACCTCCACTAGCTTTGTTCATAGTGATGCTTTCTAAGGCCCACTTGACTTCACATTCCAGGATGTCTGGCTCTAGATGAGTGATCACACCATCATGATTATCTGGATCGTGAAGATCTTTTTTGTACAGTTCTTCTATGTATTCTTGCCACCTCATCTTAATATCTTCTGCTTCTGTTAGGTCCAGACCATTTCTGTCCTTTATTGAGCCTATCTTTGAATGAAATATTCCCTTGGTATCTCTAATTTTCTTGAAGAGATCTCTAGTCTTTCCCATTCTATTCTTTTCTTCTATTTCTTTGCACTGATCACTGAGGAAGTCTTTCTTATCTCTCCTTGCTATTCTTTGGAACTCTGCATTCAAATGGGTATATCTTTCCTTTTCTCCTTTGCTTTTTGCTCCTATTCTTTTCACAGAAAGATAAATCATGTATAATAGAGGAAAAGGACCTGAAGAGAATACCCACATTTCTGCTGTGACATAAAAGAGAAAATCATAAGGTCCATCTAGTCAAGGCTATGGTTTTTCCTGGGGTCATGTATGGATGTGATAGTTGGACTGTGAAGAAGGCTGAGCGCCGAAGAATTGATGCTTTTGAACTGTGGTATTGGAGAAGACTCTTGAGAATCCCTTGGACTGCAAGGAGATCCACCCAGTCCATTCTGAAGGAGATGAGCCCTGGGATTTCTTTGGAGGGAATGATGCTAAAGCTGAAACTCCAGTACTTTGGCCACCTCATGCGAAGAGTTGACTCATTGGAAAAGACTCTGATGCTGGGAGGGATTGGGGGCAGGAGAAGAAGGGGACGACAGAGGATGAGATGGCTGGATGGCCTCACTAACTCGATGGACGTGAGTCTGAGTGAACTCCAGGAGTTGGTGATGGACAGAGAGGCCTGGCATGCTGCGATTCATGGGGTCGCAAAGAGTCTGACATGACTGAGTGACTGAACTGAACTGAACACGAGCAATAGGGAAAAACCACCTATTACAACATGCTTCACTTCTTTTTAATGCTGGGAGGCTTATAGTGCTTGGCACACTCAATAACTGTACAATAAATTTGTTTAGTGAATGAATGTAACATAAAGTACAAAGTATATTTTAGTAGCCCTTGAATAAAGCATAAGTTTTAAGACTTGTAGCTGGAAATAAAGCATTCTTTTAGTTATTCTTAAATCCAAATCATTTCACACATGTACACTGAGTTCAAAATTATTTATATTATTTTCTGTTTTTTTTTCATGGGTTGATACAAGAAGTCAAATTTTATAGGTACCTCAAGTGAGTCCAATAAAAGTTTTGCCCTTGAAATGGTGAAGACCTAAAGTGTAAACCTCCCACAAGGTGCAATCATATATTGATATCTTCATTCCCTTCTCAAGGTGTGAAATTAAGCCTTCTTTTATTTTAGTGATGAAAATGTTAGATCTAAGGTTAGGAAGGGTAAACTTGAATTTTCTTAATAATAAAAAATTCAAAGTACCATTGGCAAAACTTCAATATCCTTCCCCCCAAAATGAAGCACAATAGATAGAATATTCCAGTGGGCAGATGTTAACTTAAAGTGCGCATTGTTTGGAAAAGAAGTTAATTAACAACTTATTAATTGGATAGAAAATCTGAAACTGTTGTACTTCTAGCAAATACATAATTTTCTTCAAGTATTATTAAAGCGTTTTTGTTGTACCTATTAAAGATTCTTGTCTCTAAGTTAATTTCATTATGCTAATAAGCTATCATCGTTACAGAACCTAAGCTTTGATCCATGTTAATTGTCGTGATCTTCAAAGACAAAGTCACCACTTACTTTAAATGAATTTTACATCTTTTTAAAGAATCACACGGAAATTAGGGGAAGTAATTAATTTTTTATTATGTGTCTCAATATTTTTAAGGGAGGAAGTCAATGGTATTGGCTAGAATTCATTTTAACATTTAACTAGGGAAAACAGCATGAGGCAAAAAAAACCGTTCAGATGCAAAAGATTAAAGAAAATTTGAAACTGGGACCTAATTTGTCTTGATAAACTTTGGTATTTAATATGCTTCTTTTGTTCTCAGTGTGAAACTGCAGGGTTTTGATTTGTAAAAACTTTTTGAAGAATTAATTCTAATTTTTATTCATTCCTTTGCCTTTCTTTTACAGTAAGACAGACAAGTTGACCTTCAAAACATTATACTTTTAAATATCTATGAACTTACAAGGTTAAATCTATTAGTGATCTGATATTAGCTATTGTACACTAACAGAGTATGTTTCTTCTGAAGCAGATTAGACCTAGCTGTTCCTATATAATAACTAGTTATTTGAACCTTAAGGGGTATAAGCAAATAATGTTATTAAATTATTTGCCTTTCTCTTTGTAACAAGAAAAGGTCAAGTAGAGAAATATTAATGCCTTCAGTTTAGAAAATATTTTTTTGTATGAAGATAAAATACCCTTTAAGAACATATCTGAAGTGGAAAATTACTGGTTTTGCCTTTGTTGTAACCAGAGTGATGGGCAGGTTAGAGACATTCTTTAAATCCCTGTCAAACTAGATACAAAAAAGGATTAAAAAAACCCAGGAAGGTAAAGCATAATAGAGCACATTTTTTTTCGTTAAACATTCAGAGAGAAGGAATTACCTGCCATAATTTAGTTTTATAATCATTTATACTCTATCAAGCCACCTGACATTCTTTTTGGAAAGATATGGGGTATGAAAGAAATATTATACATACACATAAAAAATACAGAATTCATTAGCTGATGTAAATAGGTACTTCACTGTAAATGGATATGGCAAATAATTTTTTAGAGAAAATCTAGTGGCTCTAATATAATAGTTAACAAAGAGAACCATCTCGATGCAACAAACAAGCTAATGGTGAAATTCTGTCTTGCTGTGAAGCATTTCTGACATCCATTGCAGATGGATGAACTCATCATAATGATTTCTTGATATGGAAACCAGTAGTCCTTAATTCTTTCTGTTCAAGAAAGCCACCTAGTGATGGCATGAATGACAATTCCATCATGATGCCCAGAGTTCATGTTCTTAAGTATTGTCAGGTGATTTATATACATATGATTCATCGACCACAAACCTTAAACCACTGATAAGATTTATAAGTAACTCTGTTTTATCTGACTTTAAACTTTATCAGACTTTGAAATACATTTCAATTTGTAAAATTATTTACTAGCCAAAGTGCTACTAATCTGTCTAGAAAATAGGCATAAAAGTATTACTCATCAACACTGAGAACCTATATACCTTTTATGGTATAATTGCCATTTTATAATATTTTCTTTGCGTGTTATAATAATGGCAGTTATGGATGTTTGTAATATGGAGAAATTGGATTTTCCTCTTTTATGTTGTAACCCAGTATATGATCGTTTGTTTATTCATTTTATTTACTAAACATGGCTAGTTTTTTAAGCAAATCATAACTACAGACACAGAACAGGCATTGTCTATCCCTGAGATTATTCTAAAAACTGTGCCAAAGTTTCTGAAGATATTTACATGAGTTTTTGTGATACTTTAAGTTCTATACTAGTACATGAACATGAGTTCCATGTGCCTTACAATTTTAATAGATAAAACCACATATTTGCCTGTGTACAAAGGTATAATTTCTCACAGACCTGTTGGGATGTTGTGGTGGTTCTACATTATATTTTGAGATTGAATTTTCACATAATTTAGGGTGGAAAGACTTACAAAGAAAACTCATTTACACTTAAAAATATGTAACTCCTAAAACCCTACTAAAGAACTCTATTATCCTTTAACATCTCCCTCAAACAGGTTAAATCACACTTCAGATGCATTCTAGAAGTAAAAATAGTGTATGAAATCATTCACTTGTTAAAGATGTTAACTTTGTTATACAAAAGGATTTGCAAAGGACAGAGTAAATGTGGCTTTCTTGATGGTGCCTCAGCAGTAAAGAATCTGCCTGCAGTGTAGGAGATCAGGAGACACAGGTTTGATCTCTGGTCAGGAAGATCCTCTAGAGGAAGGGATGGCAACTCACTCCAGTATTTTTGTCTGAAAAATCTCATTGACAGAGAAGCCTGGTGGCCTACAGTCCTTTGCATTGCAAAGAGTTGGGCACGACTGAGCATGGCATGACAGGTGTGACAAAGACCTCAAAGCCTATCCCTTGTAGGACCATGTTAAAGTAGGATTGAGGAGTGGAAAGCTCAATGACTCATACCTAGGTCTATCAGTTTCTTTCCAACTTGTTAGAGGGAACTGATGGACGGAGAAGTAAAATTTTAGGAAGATTTTCCACCTTTGTGACTAAGGAAAGAGTGAGATATGCACTGTTTTACTCCCACATATCTTATTAATAGCATGGACATTCATAGCTTCCCATAGGTCTTGCTGTCCCAACCAAAGCCATCTGACAGTAACCCAAGAGGTCACTGTTGCATATAATGGCTAAGAGCAAAATACACTATGAAATATTGCATATCAGAGGAGAAATAAAAGAAATATCAAATCCTCTGGATATGGTGCTGCTAAATTAAATATTTTAGATCAGGTTTCCAATTGATAAAAATTATGAATCAGTATATTTAAAGTCAGGAGGTGAGAAGCTTAGGAAACTGAAACTGCTGAATCATTTGGTCAAAGATGGAATATGTTGCATAAAAAACTTTGTTGTAAGATTTTTTTAAAAACTGTCAAAACCATACTTCAATGGCTTCAAAGGTATTTGTGATCAAAGGTGTAACAAATTCTATAATTAAGGACCATAACCCAGACTTTGTCAAATGCTGTAAGCATTGAAGAGCGAACCTCTAAATGACATCCGATTTATTTCTAAATATCCCATGGCTTTCCATACAAAGGAATATAATATGTGCTGAAAGAAACAGTCATTTTTCCAGCTTTTACTTGAATTAGGAGATCTTTAACATTATTTATTATATTTTATAATACAGATTATAAACTGATACCAACCATATGTTTGGCTTACATAATATATAAAATATTTTAAAGTTATTTTCTAACATTTAAAAGTTGTGTGATTGAATATAATATCTGGATATCTAGATTTAATTGAAAAACATTCACCACCTGAAAATATTGAGTATTTCCTCTTACATAGCAAAGGTAGGCGAGGAAAGAGTCTCAAGACCTAAAGACACTTGAGTTTTCCACAAACTGATAAAAAGGCCTACTAGAAATAAATATTAATCTTGTATTCACTGTTGGGGACCCTCTATCTGAAATCACTGGAATACTTTAAAATTCAAAAAGATACGAAGGACAATATTGTAACAAGTGAAAAGAAAGTAAAAGAATGAGAAGAGAATAAACTATTAATTAAGAGACACAGTCAGATAGGTTCATATTCCAATTACATTTTTTTTAGAACTTCAGAAAACCTTGGGTGCGTCTTTGAGTATATGGCAAAACTTAGGTTAAGGGAAATGAAACCTTAAATTTTGATGCAAATAATTTTAGTTCCTGTATATAATAGGTAACATTCTAACTGAAAATTGTTAAAGTACTTCTGACTGAAGATTGTTGTAAGATGTTTGGGGTTAACTGTGTTAGATGCTTTCCTCTTCTAAAGACCTTTGCTTTTAACTAAATGCTTGCTTATCTTTCTAATTTAACATAGTCCCACAATCTTCTTTGTAGTAATTTTGGGCTATCTGATAACATATAATGGAAAACATGTTTATGTCTTCCACCCGTTCTTGTTGCATATTTCAAATGCTTAGAACAACAATTTTCAGAAGCTTTCATTAAGGTTAATTTAAAAACTACATTAAATACAAACAGATTTTCTCACAAACAAAATGCAATGTGTACTTAACAGACTTCTGTATGTTATATTTGATAAACTACCTCATATAAATGCAAATTTTGACTTTCTGCCAGAACCAGGTGGTATGGAAAATATTTCTATTAAACAAATAATGCTGGAAGAGAAAACTTCAAGCGCTGGTATGCTGCATAGGAATAGAGGATGTTTTCATTCAGGTTTGATGTATATTTTCAGATTGACCTTTTTGTATACAAAATGAAAGGAATATATTGAAGAATAATATGTGGTGAGCGGTTGTCTCTGGTGTGAAAGAAATTTCAGGAAAATATACTTTGGGAGGGATTTTACGTATTTAGAGAAATAGGCTAAAATAATTTCTTCTGGTTTTTGTGGTTATTCACTAGCATCATCTCATCTCCTCTGTTGTTATCAGAATAGCTTTCATCTCAATCACTAAGACTGAACAAGGAGAGCTAAATAAAGCAGGATGAGCCCAAATGTTGCCTCACATGGAAAAGCTTTTTTTGAACTCTCAGCCAGACAAAATACAATCAGCACATAAAAGAAAATAGAAGACCTCCCCCAAACTGATAACTTTAAGTCTCACCATGAGAAAAATATTAGGGAAAAAACACAATTAAGAGACTTCCTACAAATTATCTAATTAGTATTCCTCAAGATTTTTCAAGGTCATCCAAAATAAGGAAAGTTTGTGATATTCACAGACCAAAGGAGACTAGGAAGATGTGAGGATTGTATGTAATCTAGTATTTTCTGTAGGACCTTGAAACAGAATGACATGGAAAACCTAGTAAAATCCAAATAAAGTGTATATTTTAGTTAACAGTAATGTACCAATTTTGGCTCATTAATTCTGATGAGTGTACTGCAGAAATGTAAGATATTAACACTATGAGAAACTGAGTATTAGGCACATGGGAATTCTCTGCACAACCTTTGGAATTTTTTGCTAAATCTAAAACTATTCCCTTAAATTTTTTTATATTAAAAAAACAACAAATACAAGATAAGCAGAGGACATACTATGTGGCCCAAAGGTCCATTTTGATCCTTACAGGATGCTTCTTGTTCACTCAATTCAGAAAGACCTCAGAATTTCTGTATCAGAGGTAATGATGAATGTACACAAACTGTATGCAGTTTATTGATTAGTTACACACTCAGTGTCTACCAGAGAGCTAAGTGTGCCATCTGAGAGAAGGTTGTTGCCACATGAAGTACAACAGGAAAATCCATGACCTTGATCCCACTAGTACTGGATTGTACATGATCTTGACCCCACTTGTACTAAGTTCTAAATCAAAATGGTCATGGGTTGTGTTTGTGAAGTGTTGCTATAAAATTGATCTGAAGACCCTAGGTAAATGTTTGATTCAGGACAAAATAGTAATATTTAAAAATGTTGCAGATCATTTAAACACTGTATTATTGATAATATGCAAAACTGAGAACAACATAATGATACTTCTGGGGTTTTCTATAATATTTTAAGTATCTAAAAATAAAACACTAAAATGTAATATATATATATACACATATATGCACAAAATGATGACGGAAGAGGAAAAGGAGGGGAAGAGGAAAAAGAAAGCTTTTTTGGAGCTCTCTGTTTAAGCACTGAGCTTCAAGTATTACTCTGTCCTATTTGGTATATAAATGTTTTATATATACACTCTACCTATTTGGTATTACTGTCCCTATTTCATAGACAGGCAATAACATTCAGAAAGAACAAGTAACTTACATTCACAACTTGTAAATAATACAGTAACTTTCCTTTCATCAATCACTCATAACAACACCTATGACCAAACTTTCTCATTTATCAAGTCCCTAGGTTTTAATCTTGGTATTTGTTCCTGACCCTCCCTTTAAACTAGGGATAGTCCATGGGGTCACAAAGAGTGGGACACGACTGAGCAGCTTTCACTTTCACTTCACTTTCACTCCCTTTAAACTAAGGACTCACTGTCATGGTCTCAGAGATTTTATGTGATAAACCCAGGGTTCTAACTCAAGTCCAGACAACTCTATCTTAATCAGTTGAACTAGTGTATTAACATGCCTATGATTGAGTGTATTTGCCTTTGAAATATTACTAAATTAGCACATTTAATTCCTGGAAATGTTAAAGGAATTCCTGACTAAAGTGTTGATTACCAAAACTTTTTTTTATGAATATAGAATTAAATATTCTTATTGGTGAAATATTAACTTCAAAATGTATATGTTACTATATATATTAACTTCATAATGTAAAATTTTATAAGAATTATAAAAGTGAGTAGAGAACAGAGGAAAAAAAGTGAGGATGACACACTGATACACTTTGATAGGTCTTAATGAATTAAGTTACCAGGAAGGGAACAATAGATTTTGTTGATGTTATCATTCTTATCTGTTTGTCTAATATAAGACTTTTAGATTTTCATTCCTCTAGAAATACCTAATGTTGTCATACAAAAATGTGTTCCTTTTACTAGAGAAGATAGACTAGGCTAGTTAAGACTCTGAAGATTTCATTAGACCTCTGGTATAATCTGTTATTTCTGCTAAACTGAGATTAACATTACTGATTCATAAAATAACTTCAAAATTGCCTTTAATGACAACATCTGACTGAGTGTACACATCATATGGGACAATCAGTTTGAATAAAATAATTCCCATCAGTATCATAACATGTTTAATTTTATTTTAAAATCAAAATGGAGCCAAGGTTTAGAGTTCATGAATTTTCAAAAAGAGTTGTTTTCTCTCCTATCAAAACGTAAACAGTTTCCTAAGAAATCCTTGTCCTCAGAGAACTAATAGGTATACATATAGGTAATCAGCATAACCATTATTCTAAGAGGAAGTTAAACTTCAAAATTAGAAATATTTTTATTAATTATTCATATTAAACATTTTTCTGAATCCTTGAGAGAATTTGAAAGTCAGAAAAGGGTTTGATTATATGGCACATGAATTTAGTGGTGGCTTAATAAAATCATGTGTACTCTAGCATGTTTAATGTAAGGAAGACTGACAAATGGCATCGATTTTATTACAAAATCAATATTTGCCTTGCTAAGTTGGGTAAATTCATTTCTGTAAATTTTATTTAATATCAAAAGAATGAAATTCAAAGAATATGCAAACCAAGAGGCTTCCAAAATTAAATATGAAGTGAAACATTATCAAAAGCTGTATTAAGCTGGTCCTGATTAGTTATTATTTAAAGCAGATAGTCATATTCAGCTTTTAAAAGGTAAAGTTCTCATATATTTTAATGTGAGTGACTTCAAATTTAATACTATTATTATTTCTTTATATTTTTCCAGGGAAAATTTCAGATTTTGAGCCAAGTATAGAATTATATGGTTGGAGGTTAAATAATGCAGACCTACAGAGTGTTTTATATTACGTCTACGAGACAGAGCATTAGATTTCACAGAGAAACTCACAGAGATGCCACATTGTTGAAATTTCTGATCTGGTTGCAATACTTAAGTTTGAGTGAAAAACCCAAGAGCCAAATTCACAAAACAATTACATTTGCTTCTTGCATGGGTGATGCCCCCAAAATGCTAGAGTATGCACTTTTAAACTGGCAAAATAAATTCTCTCTTTCCTACTTACTAAACTTTAAACTTACAAATGTTTCTTATCTAACTTTAAGTATACTCCTTAGGGTATCTGCTGGCCTTAAAAAACTGCAGGGCAGCTAAGAAAGGTGTTCCCTGCTCAGCCATCTTATTTATCTATCTTCTCATCTCCAGCTCAGTCCAAAACACAGGCACATGAAGAATCCTACTGGGGCATCTATAAAATATGTAACCATCACTTAAAAAGTAGTTTATGTCATCACTTTTTAATGACATTGTATTTATTTCCAAAAGAGAATTCAACAATATTACCAACCAGACTCAATTTTTCTTTACTATTAAATATCAAGTTGTATCCATTTAAAGTTTTCTCCTAACCATCATTTTCAGGAAGTGTATATGTACATATTATATACAATATTATACATATTCAATAGATATCCAAATTCCTTCAAATTCTAGAATTTTTCCTTGATATTGTACCTTTTTAATGTCAGAAATCTATTTGTAATTCATAATACAAGTTTTTAATCAGCTATAAGAAAAACATAATTTTTCTTGCTAATCAAAAATAAATGGAAAGTACATTTAGAATTGATACAAAGATGGCATTTGTCTATGTGGATGAACACTCCTAAAGTTTTTCTTTCTGATTCTTCTGAAAGCTACTAGTACAATATAAGTACTACAATGATTTTTCCCTCATCAATTGTTCATAACAGATCCTTGTCAGTCTTTCTCTCCTATCAATTCTCCTTGGTCTTCATCCTCTTCTATTGTTTTCTGGTTCTTTCTTTAGACTGGGTTCTCATCTTCATAGTCTCATATTCAGATTTTTAGTTGTATGTGTTCTAAGAGAGTTCTTTAGACTATATCCAGTGCTGAACTACACCTTTTCCTGGATAAAGGACTATTCCATTATTAAAATACCTGTGAAGCAAGGTTGACCCATAAGTATACCAGTGGTGAAATTACCAGTACCTAAGGTGGCCACACATCTAGACTTGCTGAGGCAATTCTGTTTATGTTATTACCAGTACCCACTTGTACTCTTAAAAGTCCTTATTTGATTACTATATCAATAGCTAATTTATTAAGATAAGTTGAATGGGAATAAGCTCATGAGTCTTCAGGTACAGTTTTTTATGTAGAAACACTCTTTAAGTTATGTGCAACGAATGTCTCTGTACTCCTAATAAGAATAAATGAATAAAACCCAAACTGTAGTGTAAAGGGTGTTCTATTCTGATTCCAGAACAACAAGTACATAGATATTTTTCAGTCTAAAAGCTTTAGTGATCATGTGCTAATAATTAGCATTTATAAGTTTAAATATGCCAAATGGGTCTAGATAACAAGACTGTGATAAACAACTAATAATAAAAACACCTAAATTTTATTGTTAATGATAAGTTCTGAGATGCCTCCAATAGCAGTCTGAATTAAAAAAAGAAAATATCACATATTAAGGGACAATGATGTGTCAATTTTCAGGATATACATTATAATTATGCAAGAGGATTATAAATATAGATATGTTAACACAGGGTGGGCAGAGGGCTTCATGTAAGCTCATGGTAATGAGATGATCTCGGGATAAATGAAGAATCATGGCAGAAGAGAAATAAGGCAGGTAGTGACAGGGTATGATGATTTCCCTTTCTATGCATACAGTGGAGAAGCTCAGTCACTGCTGCTGTGGAAAGCTCATGCTGTCTTACCAGGTGGGAAGGGAAATGGGTCCAATAAGGGATTGGCACTGGCAGAGAAGTCAGATAACTGTCTCTGAAACATCTGAGACAGAATTTCTGACCAATCTAGTACTGAGAAACGTAAAGGCTGAACTTAGCCAATAATGTATGCCAGGTTAGCTTATGCACCATTGAGAACAGACTGAAAGAGGCTGGGGATGAGAAAGATTTTGCCTATTGAGGACACCCAGAAATCCCTGGGATAAAAGGACAGTGTATGTATTTAATGCTCATGTGCATTTTCTATGTTATGTGTTTCGTTTCTTGGTAATTTCTGTGACAAAAGTTATTGTTCCCTGGTGGCTCAGAGCGGAAAGAATCTGCCTGCAATGCAGCAGACGGTAGTTCGATCCCTGGGTCAGGAAGATCCTCTGGGGAAGGGAATGGCTACCCACTCCGGTATTCTTGTCTGGGAAATCCTATGGACAGAAGGGTCTGGCAGGCCACAGTCCATGGGGGTCGCAAAGAGTCAGACATAAAACAGTGACTAACACTTTCACTTTTTCTTCAGGAAGAGGAAATGAGAAATATGTTATTCAGCAGTGTCCTATAACACTGGTTCCCAAACTTTTGGGCACTGGGGACTGACTAGTTTAGTGAAAGACAATTTTTCCACTGACCGGAGTTGGGGTGGGAATGTACACAGCAATGCAAGTGATGGGGAGTGGCAGATAAAATTCTGAGTCCACCTCTCACCTCCTTCTATGCTGCCCAGTTCCTACCGGACCTTGGCTCCTGGGGGTTAGGGACCTCTGTTATATAAAACTTTCATGAACAATTGCATGAATGTAAGAATGAATATACTTCATAAATCATATATATTCTATCCTCAAAACAACTTCCAAAATAGATATTGCACTCACGTGAGAGATGACACTGAGTATAGACATACTGAACAGCTTATCCAAGGTTACGCAAACAGTTAATGGCAGAACTATTCTAACTTGAGATAATTTAAGTATATTAAGACAATAGAGCAGTGGTTTTTGATTAAATGCTTGCAGCTATCACATGGTTTTTATTTTTGTTTATACTGTGAAGCAGGTGGTCTGAGATAGGCTTTGGATGTAATGATGACCAGTGTGTAGGTCCCCACACATTTTGAATACCAAGGGTGTAGTGTAGTGGATAAGACACAGAGTATTGTTAAATTTTCAGGGTAGTTCATGTATCTTTTGTTACAAATTATTTACAGATTTGTTTGCAGCAATTTCTTTTTAATTTCATTGCTCATTATTTTAAGGAACTCTAAACTATCATTTATAAAATCAACTCCCATCATTTTTATTTTCCAATCAAGTATAATATTTTGTTGGAATGAATAACTGCAGATGTAACCCTTTGTGAGTTAATGATATATTTTCAAAATTAAACAGGATCATTATGCAGGGTTGGTGTAAGGTGATATTTCTCGATACTCTGTTTTCAGAGTTACTACCAAATTGCCCACTAGCAATATTTTAGTTGCTGTAAGGTAGCACTCAGTGAAAAATTGGCTTAAAGCTCAACATTCAGAAAATGAAGATCATGGCATCTGGTCCCATCACTTCATGGGAAATAGATGGGGAAACAGTGGAAACAGTGTCAGACTTCATTTTTTTGGACTCCAAAATCACTGCAGATGGTGATTGCAGCCATGAAATTAAAAGACGCTTACTCCTTGGAAGGAAATTTATGACCAACCTAGACAGCATATTAAAAAGCAGAGATATTACTTTGCCAACAAATGTCCGTCTAGTCAAGGCTATGGTTTTTCCTGTGGTCATGTATGGATGTGAGAGTTGGACTGTGAAGAAAGCTGAGCGCCAAAGAATTGATGCTTTTGAACTGTGGTGTTGGAGAAGACTCTTGAGAGTCCCTTGGACTGCAAGGAGATCTAACCAGTCCATCTGAAAGATCATTCCTGGGTGTTCATTGGAAGGACTGATTCTAAAGCCGAAACTCCAATACTTTGGCCACCTCATGTGAAGACTTGACTCATTGGAAAAGACTCTGATGCTCGGAGGGATTGGGGACAGGAGGAGAAGGGGATGACAGAGGATGAGATGGCTGGATGGCATCACCAACTCGATAGACGAGAGTTTGAGTGAACTCCGGGAGTTGGTGATGGACAGGGAGGCCTGGTGTGCTGCAATTCATGGGGTCGCAAAGAGTCGGACACAAACTCCTTGAGCAACTGAACTGAACTGAACTGAAGGTAGCACTCAAAATATCTCCAGCCTAAATATAAATTTTAGTGAAACTCTTTCATGTTTCTTATAAAATTCAAAATAAATACAAAGCAGTAAAGCAAAAACAAACACCCCAAAATTAAAATGCTATAATTAAGCCAGCTATCACCAAGATCGTTTTTAAAAATAATTTTTATTTATTTATTTATTTTTGGCTCTGCTGGGTCTTCATTGCTACATGGGCTTTTACTCTAGTTGTGGTGAGTGGGGGCTACTGTTCATCGTGGTGTGCAGGTTCTCATTGCTATGGTTTCTCTTATTGTGGAGCACAGGCTTTAGGGCATGTGAGCTTTAGTAGCTGTGGCTCCCAGGCTCTAGAGCACAGGCTTAATAGTCATGGCACGCTGGTTTATTTTCTCCTAGGCATGTGGGATTTTCCCGGGTCAGGGATTAAATCCGGGTCTTTTGCACTGGCAGGCATTTTCTTTACCACTGAGCCACCAGGGAATCCCCACCAGTATAGTTTTAATAAGACTATTTTCATGGTACAGGTACTGTATGCTGAAAGAATTCCCTCCTCTATTTTTTTTCACAGCTTTTAATGTAATTTCAGTTACATTATTTTTTTTCTCATTTGAGACGTTTAGAACACCTTTGTTCAGGAGGCAAGGAAGATCTTAACCATCAAATATGTACCTGGAGAGCAAGCTATGAGAAGTGGAATATTTCATCAAACTACTTTTAAAAAATTATCTCAGAAGTTGATTTAAAATAATAGTAATTTTAAAAATTTTCTTTTTTGTTTAAAAATCCCTTCCTTAGACTATAAACTCTTACAGAAGAAATTCTAAGTATTTTATTCCTGAAATGTTCAAATTTTACAAATTACAGTAATCACTAGTATAAGCAATTACTATTAATCAACAGCTAAATTTTATTATGAAAAAAAACATAAGAGTTATGCTTGCTAATATATCAGTTTGTGTGTTAGTCCCTCAGTCATGTCTGACTCTTTGCAACCCCTGGACTGCAGCCCACAAACTCCTCTTTCCATGGGATTTCCCAGGTAAGAATACTAGAGTAGGTTGCCATTTCCTTCTCCAGGGGATCTTCCTGACCCAGGGATCGAACCTGGGTCTCCTGGTACAATCTGCATTGTAGGCAGATTCTTTACCATCTGAGCCACCAGGGAAGCCCAACTTAGAGTAATACTATCCCTTAAAGTAGTTCTTATTTACAGTTATTTTCTATAAAGGAGAGTTCTTTTATTTGTACACATTATTTTTTAGTTGACATAAAAAGAGAACATAATATTTTAAAAGCCCTCTAAAAAAAGTAAGTGATTTGACAAAGTGATTCAGAAGTTTATATGGAGAGGTAACAGACCTAAAATAGCCAGCACAATATTGAAGGATAAGAATAAAGTTGGAAGACTCATACTATCTGACATTAAGTGTTACTATATAGCTACAGCAATCAGAGAAGTGTGATATTGGCAAAAAAAAAAAAAAAGATAATTTGATCAATGGAACAGGATAGAGGTCCACAAAGTAAACCCATACAAAGATATTCAACTGATACTTGACAAAGGAGCAAGGGCAATTTAATGGGGAAATGAGGTCTTTTCAGTAAACAGTGCTGGGACAATTAGATATCTGTATGCAAAATAATATCATCATCATCTAGACATCAACCTTACATCTTTAACCAAAATTAACTCAAAGTGGATCACACACCTAAATATAAAATCCAAAACTCTGATATTCTTAGAAGATGATATAGAAAGTCTAGATAAAATCTTGGCTTTCCTATTCATATTTTAGGTTAAATATCAAAGGCACAGTTCATAAAAGAAAGGACTGATAGGCTGGAATTCATTGAAATTTAAAATTTGTGTTATTGGGTGTTCCCTGGTGGTCCAGTGGTTAAGAATCTGCCTACCAAAGGGGACACAGGTTCAATCCCTGGTTGCGGAAGATCCCCCATGCTGTGGGGCTACGTGAAGCTTGTGTGCCCTAGAAGCCCACGTTTCACAGCAAAAGAAACTACCACAATGAGTAGCCCATGCTCTGCAACTAGAGAAAGATTGTGCATAGCAATGAAGGTCCAATGCAGCCAAAAATAAATATACTTTAAAAAAATTATTTTCTCTTTTGAGAAACACACTGTCAAGAGAAAAAGACAAGTCACAGACCGGAAGAAAATATTTACAAAAGACTTACAATGCATTGTTACACAAAATATATAAAACCCTCTTAAAACTCAGTAATAAGAAAATAAAAAAACAAAAAATTTAAAGATCTGAACAGACACTTCACACATGATGATAAACAGATAGCAAATATGCATAAGAAAAGATGCTCAAAATCATTCGTATTAAAATAGCAATGAGACACAACTACCCATCTATTAAAATGGCTAAAATGTAATCTACTGACAACATGAAATGCTGGTAAGGATGTGAAGCAATATGAACTCTTATTTTTGGTGGGAATGCAAAATGGTACAACCGCTTTGAAAGGCAGTTTGGCAGTTTCTTACAGAGCTAAACATCCTCCTTCCACATGATCTATCAGTTATGCTCTTTGGTATTTATCCAAATGATCTGAAAAGTTATGTCCATAAAAAGCCTGCATATGGATTTTTATAGCAGTTTTATTCAGAATTGGCAAAATTTGGAAGTAACCAAGAAGTTCTTTAGTAGGTTGAATAGATAAATTGTGGTACATCCAGACAATGGAATATTAGTTAGTGCTAAAAAGAAATGAGCTGTCAAACCAAGAAAAGAGATGGAGGAACCTTAACTACATATTGCTAAGTGAGAGAAGTTAATCTGAAGAGCTTACATGCTGTATGATTTCCAACTATATGACATTCTAGAAAAGGAAAAATTATGAAGACAGTAAAAAAAACCAGTGTGTGTTAGGGATTGGCGGAAGGGCATGAGGATGAATCCTGAAGCAGAGAAGATTTTTAGGGCAGGATAATTTTTATTCTCTATATGCTACAATGGTGGATACATATCAGTGTATATTCATCAATATCCATATAATGTATAACACAAATAACAAACCCTAATGTAAACTATGTACTTCGGTTGATAATGATGTATCAGTGTTGATCAATCTATTGTAACAAATGTACCACATTGATTATGGATGTTTATGGTGGGGGTGTTTGTGTATATAGGAATTCTCTGAACTTTTCATTAAATTTTGCTGATCCTATAAGTACCCTAAAAATTAAGGCTATTAATTTAAAAATAAAAACAAAACAAAAAGAATGTGATGAACTAAACTTATAGAGTCAGTCAAGGAATGTATAGTATTCTGGTTTTTGTTTTGTTTTCCTAACATAGGTGAATTCTTCTGACATTTATCCCTCAAATGAACACACACACACTTTTCCTATGCATGTTTAGCACTTATCTGCTTATCTCCCACAAAGATTATTTTTCATTACCTGGGAGATAATGTATTAAGGCAAATGTATTGTAGTGGATTGTGATTAATTTTAGGTCTAAGGCATTGGCTTTCTTTGCCTCAGCTCAGTGGGTGTGATGATGTAAAGGAGAATTGGTCTATTTAAATGACTGAATCTATCAAAAGATCAAACATATTTTAGATTCTATCATGAGTTCTTAATCTAGAAAGGTTTTAGTACTAAAATTTCATATCTAAATGTTAAAATGTAAACTGATATGACTGTTGCCCAAGATCATATAATAAGCACAGGCATTGATGATCATAGGCAAAAGATTTTCTGACTCAAGTAAAGTGATGAGTGGTCAGATGGATGAAGCACCTTGTTCTGTGGCATTCAGATAAAGGACACTTGATAGGACACGAATGAATTCCTGATCACCAAAATTTCAGATTTCTTTCAGTGGTTATTAATACATGAAAGTATTATAATTTAGTATACAGAAATAGAAGCCTGCAGCAATGTGTATGTGTTAGCCTTTTACAAAGAAAATGTAACAGCAGTGATTTTATTTGCTATATTTTTCCTCCAACTTTAAAATTTGACATTTTTTGTGGTGAATCATAGATATAAGATTTCAAGCATATGGAAAAACAGAAATATATGCAATATGTACGGAATCATCTCTGGTGCTTTGAACTTTAACCAATTCATTCACCATTTAAAAACAATTAAAAAATTCATTAAGCTGGATTCTGCCCTTGGATACACACAACAAAACCCCCATTGAAGTCAATGGAAATTGTACGTGCATATCCAGGGGCAGAATTTGGCCCGCTGTGTTTAATTCACTCTGATCATTCCTATTAATTCAATATTAATATTTCCGTTCATTTATTCAATTAGTTCTGTGGTATTCAAAATTCATTGTATGTAATACATTGTGATCAGTCAATCATTTCATTTCCAGTCCACTTTCTAACAATCAATATTTGAAGTTAGTCAAGGCAAAATGCACTTAAAAACCAAACAGAAATAGAAATAGTCCCTCTGCAGAGATATCTCCTACTTTGTTTCCTGGTTTCTTGGGCCTGACCTCTCCCTGGAGATTTAGTCAGTGTGAGAGACATTAGCAAACTGCGGGGCAGAGTTGGCCCTTAGATCAAATGCTGCTTTGTGGGGTAGCCAAGTAGGGCTATCTAATAACAGCCAGATGTGAAAGACTAAGCTCATGAAATACCCACCACTTAATTAGGTCACACAATACCACTTGGCTCCCAATCACATTTGGGCTATCTCTGTTCTGAGCAGAAGGATCTCTTCTGTCTTCAAGGAACATAGATCAAAATGAATACAGTATGTTAACATTGTAGTATAAACATTACATGCATGAATAAGTGGAACTAAACTCAAGAAGTGTAATGATGTCTAAGTTCCAAATTTATCTAAGTATTATTTCTTTAGGTAGGCCAACTTAAACTTCTTGCACAATTTTATATGCATTATAAGTATCCATAATATGTGTGATTATCAGCAAATTGGTAGAAAGGAAGTATATGAAATTTGACAATTCATATTTCAATATTCATTAAATATTCTAAAAAGAATTATGTTCACTATTTTTGTTTTGTGACAGATTTATTGAGTTATAATTGACATTAAAAATAAACCACATATTAAAAATGCACAATTTGATAGGTTTTGGCAAATGCATACACCTGTGAAACCATCATTGCAATTAATATATACTAAATATATTCATCATCCCCAAAAGTTTCCTTATGTCTCTAAACAACTCCCACATCACTGTCCAGGCAACCACTGAAGTGTTCTCTGTTATTAGAAATTAGTTTATGTTTTCTAGAGTTTTAAATAATCAAAAATACATATTCTTTAGTGTCTGGCTTCTTTTATTCAGCAGAAATATATTGAGATCCAACCATGTTATTGTTTCTATCAGTAGTCCATTTCTGTTTATCTCTGAATGGTAGTCCACTGTATGGATATAATTTGTTTGCACAGTCCTGTTAGTAGGCATTTGGAGTGTTTGCAGTTTGGTCTATTACAAGTAAAGCTGCTATGAACATTTGTGTACCTGTCTTTATAGGGACATCTTGACCGTTGACCTTGAGAAAATAAGTAGGAGTGGAATGGCAAGTTAGCATTGTGTATGTATGTTTAACTTTTTAAGAAACCACTGCATTGTTTTCCAAAGCGATGTGCCATTTTATATTCCTGCTAGTAGTGCAGCAGAGTTCCAGTTCCTCTAAATCCTTAGCGATGTTTGGTATAGTCAGTCTTTTTAAGTTTAAGCACCGTCATAGAGTGAACGTGTTGCTCAGTTGTGTCCAACTCTTTGCAACCCCATTGGACTGTAGCCCACAAGACTCCTCTGTCCATGGAAATCTCCAGGCAAGAATACTGGAGTGGGTAGTCATTCCCTTCTCCAGGGGATTTTCCCAATACAGAGATCCAACCCTGCAGGTCTCAATCCAATGGATTCTTTATCTTCTGAGCATAAGTGTACGGTAAAATCTATTGTCCCTTTATTTTGAATTTCCTTAATGACTAATTATGTTGAGCATCTTTTCTATTTTCCATCTACTTATCTTCTTTGGTAAAGTGCTCAAATATTTTGCCCACCTTTAATTGAGGTTTTGTTTTGCTCAAAACATTGCTTACTTTCTTATTGCTGATGTCAAAGAGTTATTTACATATTCTGAATAAAAGTCCTTTATCAGATATATACATGGCACATATTTTCTCTGAGTCTGTTCTTTTATTATCTTAACATTACTATTACAGAGGGAATTTCTTTTTTTTTTTACTTTTGATGACAGCCAATTGGTCAGTTTTTTCTTTGACCGTTGGGCATCATACTATTGGTTTGATATCTAAAAAGTGTTTGCCTAATAAAACATCAAAAAGATTGTCTTCTCCAAGTTCATAAATTTATATTTTGTATTTAGGCATATTGTCCATTTGTATTTAGTTTTCGTATACTTTATAAGATAAAGAATAAAGTTCAATCTTTGTGCATATTAATATTCAATTATCCCAGCATCACTTTTTGAATCAACTAACCATTCTCCACTGAATTTTGCACTCATGTCAAAGATAAATTGTCTATATGTTGTGGGTCAGTTTCTGATCTAATTATTCTATTCCACAGATCAATTTTCTGATCTTTATGTCAATACCATTCTATCTTGATTGTTGCAATTATTTTACAGTGGTTTTGAAATTAGGTAGTGTTTGGCCTCATGTTTTTTCTATGTTGTTTTGGCTATTTAGATCTTTTACATTTTCATGTGATTTTTGGAATCAACCTGTAAATGTCTCCAGAAATACTCCTGGGATTTTGCTTGAGGTTGTGTTAAATCTATAGATAAGTTGAGGAGAATTGGTATCTTAACAATATTGTCTTCCAGTCAATGAACATGTTATGCTGTTGTTGTTCAGGAGCTAAGTCATGCCTGACTCTGTGTGACCCCATGGACTGCAGCACACCAGTGTCCACTGTCCTTCACTAACTCCCAGAGTTTGCTAAAATCCATGTCCATTGAGTTGGTGATGATATCTAACCATCACATCCTCTGTCACCCTCTTTTCCTTTTGCCTTCAATCTTTCTCGGCATTGGGGTCTTTTCCAATGAGTCGGCTCTTTGCATCAGGTAGCCAAAGTATTGGAGCTTTAGCATCAGTCCTTCTAATGAATATTCTGAGTTGATTTCCTTTAGGGTTGACTGGTTTGATATCTTTGCGGTCCACAGCACGCTCGAGGGTTTTCTCCAGCACAATTCAAAAGCATCAGTTGTTCGGTGCTCAGCCTTCTTTATGATCCAGCTCTCACATCCATACATAACTACTGGAAAAACCATAGCTTTGATTATTTTGTCCGCAAAATAATGTCTCTGCTTTTTAATATGCTGTCTAGGTTTGTCATAGCTTTCCTTTTAAGGAGTCTTTTAATTTCATGGCAGTCACCATCCACAGGGATTTTAGAGTCCAAGAAAATAAAGTCTGTAACTGCTTCACCTTTTCTCCTTCTATTTGGTTAAAGTGATGGGCTAGAATGCCATAATCCTAGTTTTTTGAATGTTGAGTTTTAAGTCAGCTTTTTGCTCTCCTCTTTCACCCTCATCAAGAGGCTTTTAAATACCTCTTCACTTTCTGCCGTTAGAGTGGTATCATCTGCATATCTGAGGTTGTTGATATTTCTCCCAGCAATCTTGATTCCAGGTTGTGATGCATCCAGCCTGGCATTTTTCATGAGGTACTCTGTGTAGAAATTAATAGAAGTTAAATAAGCAGGGTCACAACATACAGCCTTGTACTCCTTTCCCGATTTTGATCTAGTCTATTGTTTCATGTCCAACTATAAACTGTTGCTCCTTGTCCTGCATATAGGTTTCTTAGGAGACAAGTAGGGTGGTCTGGTACTCCCATTTCTTTAAGAATTTCCCACAGTTTGTTGTGATCCACACACTCAAAGGCTTTAGTGTAGTCAATGAAGCAGAAGTTTTTCTGGAATTTCCTTGCTTTCTCTGTGATCTGGTGAATGTTGACAATCTGATCTCTGATTCCTCTTCCTTTTCAAAACCCAATTTGTACATCTGGCAGTTCTTAGTTTATGCACTTCTGAAGCCTAGATTGAAATATTTTGAACATAATCTTGCTAGCATGGAAATGAGCACAACTGCATGCCTCCTTGAACATTCTTTGGCATTGCCCTTCTTTGGGATTGGAATGAAAATTGACCTTTTCCAAACCTGTGGCCACTGCTGAACATGGTATATTTCTATATTTATTTAGGTCTTCTTTAATTCATTTCAGTGATATTTCACAGTTTCTGGTATACAAGAGTTAGAAGTCCTTTTTCAGATTTATGTTTAAGCATTTTCTATGCTATTGTAAGTGGTATTTTTAAAATTTCAACTTCAGATTGTTTGTTAATAATATATGATTAGTGTTTTTTTTTTTAATATTAAAATTGTATCCTGCAGTCTTGCTCAACTAACTTATTAGGTTTTGGAATTTTGTTGTAGATTATGTAAAATCTTCTGTATAGTGTATCATGTCATCTAGGAAAAAGGACAATTTTAGTTCTTTGATTCTAATTTTTTCAAAGCTTATTGTGATATCTAGAACCTCCAGTAAACTGTAGAATAGAAATGATGAGAGCAAGTATTCTTGTCTTGTTCCTAATCTAAGGGGAAAAGCAATAAGTCTTTCACCCCTAGTACATTAGCTGTAGGTTTTCCCTAGAGGTCCTTTATCAGACTTTGAACATTCCCTTCTATTTATAGTTTGCTGATTTTTAAAAAAAATTAGGAATGAATGTTAAATTTGCCAGATGCTTGTGTGTTTGTGAGTGTTGTCTGTGTGTGTGTGTCTATTAAGATGATCATATGGTTTTCCTTGTATAGTTTATTAACATGTAATGGTGAATTACATAGATTGATTTTTGAAAGTCAAATCAAGAAGCAAAGCAATATTCAGATAAACTCCACTTTATTGTAATATAGTATTATAATGCTTTATATTGCTGCAGTTGACTTATATTTCAGAGAGAATTTTTGCATGCATGCCATAAGGCATATGCATCTGTAGATTCTTTTCCTATAACTATTTTGTGTGGTTTCGATATCAGATTAATTCTGGCCTTAAGATGATTTGGGGAAGCAGTCGCTCTTGAAATTTTAAAATTAGAAATGATGCTTTTGTTCATTAAATGTTTGCGAAAATATAATAGTGGAGCCATCTTGGATAGAAAAAAATTTGGAATGTTTTTAAACCTGAATTAAATTTATTTAAAAGATATAAGACTGTTTATACTGTGAAGAAGGCTGACCGCTGAAGAACTGATGCTTTTGAACTGTGGTGTTGGAGAAGACTCTTGAGATTCCCTTGGACTGCAAGGAGATCCAACCAGTCCATTCTGAAGGAGATCAGCCCTGGGATTTCTTTGGAAGGAATGATGCTGAAGCTGAAACTGCAGTACTTTGGCCACCTCATGCGAAGAGTTAACTCATTGGAAAAGACTCTGATGCTGGGAGGGATTGGGGGCAGGAGGAGAAGGGGATGACAGAGGATGAGATGGCTGGATGGCATCACTGACTCGATGGACGTGAGTCTGAGTGAACTCTGGGAGTTGGTGATGGACAGGGAGGCCTGGCGTGCTGCGATTCATGGGGTCGCAAAGAGTCGGACACTACTGAGCTACTGAACTGAACTGAACTGATAGAATCTCTTTCAGATTAAGTGAGTTTTGATGGCCTTTGTCTTTCAAAGAATTTCTCCCTTCATCAAACTTCTTGAAATGTTTTGCATAAAGTTTCTCATCTTATCCTTTATTTTATTTGTAGACTTTTAATGAACTACTTTTCTCCTTTCTGTTGTTGATATTATGTGTCTTTCCCTTTTTTAATCTGAGAAGTCTAGTTAAATTTTCATCAATTTTACTGATTTTTCACAAAGGAAAATATTAGGGTTATTATTTTTTCTATCAGGTTTTTCTGAATCTTGTTTAATTAGTGTCTGCTCTGATGTTTACTGTTTCCTTTTTCTCATTACTTTGGGTTAAATCTCTTCTCTTACTAGTTTTTTTTTTTAAGATAAAACATCAAGCCATTGATTTGAGATCATTTTTATATGGCCACTTAGTGCTATAAATTTCCCCGCTTATACTTCATTGTACTTCTTTGGCAGCATCTCACATATTTTGATATGTTGTGCATTTATTCTCATTCAGTTCATACTAATTTTTTAAAGCCAAATACTTACTTAGGAGTGTGTTGTATAGCTTCCAACTATTTGTCGTATTTATGGAAACCTTTACATAATTGATTTCTAATATAATTTTATTATAGACAGTGCTGTGTTCTCAGTCACTTCAGTCGTGTTTGACTTTTTGTGACCCTATGGACTGTAGCCCACCAGAGAACGTGTCTGTTTTGACTTTAATTATACTGAGCCTTGTTTTCTGGACCAAAATTTAGGGTATCTTAGTAAATATTCCCATGTATTGGAAATGAATGTATATTTTAACTGTTGCGTGGATTGTTCTATATACGCCAATTACATCAACTCGGTTGGTGGTATTTATCAATCCCTCTGCATTCTCTCTGAATTATATTTAATCTATCAATTTTTGAAAAAGAAGTTATTGGAATCTCTGACTATGACAATGGGTTTATTTATTGTTTCCTTGTGATTCTTTCAGTTTTTGCTTTGCTTGCCCCTGTTGCTGCTGCTAAGTCACTTCAGTCGTGTCCGACTCTGTGCGACCCCATAGATGGCAGCCCACCAGGCTCCCCTGTCCCTGGGATTCTCCAGGCAAGAACACTGGAGTGGGTTGCCATTTTTATTGTTGTTAAGCTGCTAAGTCAGTCTGATTCTTTGTGACTCCATAAACTGCAGCATGCCAGGCTTCCCTGTCCTTCATTATCTCCCAGAGTTTGCTCAAACTCATGTCTATTGAGTTGATGATGTCATCCAACCATCTCATCCTCTGTTGCCCCTTTCTCCTTCTGCCCTCAATCTTTCCCAGCATCGGGATCTCTTCCAGTGAGCAGGCTCTTTGCATCAGGTGGCCAAATTATTGGGGATTTTTCAAGTATTGTTATTAGGCATATCCAAGTTTAATAGTGTCATGTCCTCTTGTTGAATAGACGTGATTATCATTATGCACTTATTTTCTTTGGCTATATTCTTTGTTCAGAAATCAATTTTCTCTGAAATTCCCATATAGTGACTTCATATTTCCTTTCATTAATGTTAGTTTGGTAAATCTTTCATTCTTTTAATTTTAGCCTATTTGTATCTTTATATTTAATGTTCCTTTCTTATAGGCATTTACAGTTAGATCTCACTATCTTCTTTAATCTTATTATTTCTGGCTTTAAATTGGAATTTTTAGAGTATATCTATTTAACATGATTATTAATATAATTAGGCTCAGATGCATTATATTTTGTTTTCTGTTGGTTCTGCATATTATTTGTTCCCATTTTTCTTTTTATCTTCTTTTTGACTGAGTAGCTTTCATGATGTCATTTTATGTCCTTATTTTAGTTTACTAACTGTCACTATTAATTTCATGGTTGACTTATGGTTTAGAGCATGTTTCCTTAGCATCGCAGTCTACCTTTCTGTATAAGAACCTAACTATTGTGTACTTCTATCACTCTTCTCGTATGTAAAAGCTATTATTGTTTAAATTAAAAAACCCCACAATATATTTTTATTGTTTTTTTTGTTTAAAGAGTCCATTATATCTTAGAGAAATTTAATAGTAAGGAAAAGTTTGTTTACCCAAATATTTATCTTTCCCAGTGCTCTCCACTTCTTTGTGTGCGTCTATATTTTCATCTGTTAATGTTAACTTGAATGAATTCCTTTACCATTTCCTATAGTACAGGCCTGGTGATAATGAATTCTTTCAGTTTTTATAGGGATGCAAACATGTTTTGTTTAGTTTTGATTTTGAAAGATATTTTTGCTGAATGTAGATTTCTAATTTGGCAGATTTATTCGTTTGATTCTTTAACGATGGCAGTCTGCTGTCTTCCCGATATCACTGGTTTTGTTAAGAAATCTACATCCTTGTATGTTATTTATCTACTACATTCTCTGTATGTTGTTTATCATTTTTTCCCCTGGATGTTTTTAAATTTTTTTTCTCTTTATCCCTACTTTTAAGTAATGTGATTATAATGTGACCTAATGTCTTTTCTTTGGTTTTTGTGCTTAGCATTTATTGAGCTTCTTGGACCTATAGTTTATAGTTTTTATTAAATCTGGAAAATTTTTAATCATTATTTCTCCAAATTTTTTTCCTATCTTCTCTCTCAATAGCTCCAATTACACAAATATTAAAATATTTGAAGTGTTTGTACAGCTCTCTAATATTTTATTTTTTCAAATTTTTCTTTATATTTTGTTTTAGATTTTTTTATTCCTATGTTTTTAAGTTCACTATTTTTTTTCTACAATGTTTTATCTGTTGTTACTTCATTCTAGCCTAGTTTCATATCTGACATTGTACTTTTTATCTTTAAAAGTTTGATTTTGACGTATATGGGCTTCCCTGGTAGCTCAGCTGGTAAAGAATGTGCCTGCAATGCAGGAGACCCTGGTTCAATTTCTGGGTTGGGAAGATCCCCTGAGAATGGATAGCCTATCCACTCCAGTATTCTTGGATTTCCCTGGTAGCTCAATCAGTAAAGAATCCCCCTGCAATATGGGACACCGGGGCTTGATCCCTGAGTTGGGAAAATCCCCTGGAGAAGGGCACAGCAACCCACTCCAGTATTCTTGCCATGGATAGAGGAGCCTGGCGGGCTGCAGTCCATGGGGTCACAGAGTCAGACACAACTGAGTGACTAAGCATGAGCATATATATATATATATGTTTTATCTCTTTCCTTAACTTTTAAATATGATTATAAAATCTATCTGCTAATTCTAATATCTATGGAAGTTCTTGGTTAATGAGTTTGATTTTTCTCCCAATCATGGGTCATAATTTCCTACTTCTTTGCATGTCTGGAAATAATTGATTTAGATATCAGACATTCTGAATTTTATCTTATTGAGTGTTCAATATTTTTGTGTTCTTATAAACATTCTAGAGCTTAATTCTGAAATACAGTTAAATTATGTGAAAACATTTTGCTTATTTTGCCTTTTTGTTTTAAGATTCATCACTTGTAACTTAAGCAGAGCTCAGCCTAGGCCTAATTTCAGGCAAGATTCTTTTGAATATTCTATTCAGTGACATATTTATTATGAGGTTCTCCAGTCTGACTGGAAGGGATAGGCACTATTCCTAGCTAAGTGTTATCACTACACACTGTTACTTCTAATCCTTTTTGGTTTGTTTCCCCTCAGGCTTAGGTAATTTCTTCAAAAATCAGTATCCAGCTGAATACTAGAGGAGAGCTCTATAAGGGTATCTGGGGTTCTTTCTATGTAACACTCTATCTCTGATACTCTATTCTCTAGTATCATACCTTGGTCTTTCTCCTACCTGGTCCCCTTGACTTAAAGAATTTGCTTGATTGACCTGGATTGCCTTTTCCTGGAAAATACCCTGAAAACACTTTCAAGGCAGTTCAGTTCAGTTCAGTTCAGTTGTTCAGTCATGTCCAACTCTTTGTGACCCCATGAATCACAGCCTGCCAGGCCTCCCAGTCCATCAGCAACTTCCAGAGTTCACTCAAACTCAAGTCCATCGAGTCAGTGATGCCATCCAGCCATCTCATCCTCAGTCATCCCCTTCTCATCCTGCCCCCAATCCCTCTTAGCATCAGAATCTTTCCAATGAGTCAACTCTTCGCATGAGGTGGCCAAAGTACTGGAGATTCAGCTTTAGCATCAGTCTTTCCAATGAACACCCAGGACTGATCTCCTTTAGAATGAACTGGTTAGATCTCCTGGTAGTACAAGGGACTCTCAAGAGTCTTCTCCAACACCACTGTTCAAAAGCATCAATTCTTTGGCTCTCAGCTTTCTTCACAGTCCAACTCTCACATCCATACATGACCACTGGAAAAACCATAGCCTTGACTAGACGGACCTTAGTCGGCAAAGTAATGTCTCTGCTTTTCAATATGCTGTCTAGGTTGGTCACAACTTTTCTTCCAAGGAGTAAGCATCTTTTAATTTCATGGCTGCAGTCACCATCTGCAGTGATTTTGGAGCCCCCAAAAATGAAGTCTGCCACTGTTGCCACTGTTTCCCCATCTATTTCCCATGAAGTATGGGACCGGAAGCCATGATCTACATTTTCTGAATGTTGAGCTTTAAGCCAACTTTGTCACTCTCCTCTTTCACTTTCATCAAGATGCTTTTTAGTTCCTCTTCACTTTCTGCCATAAGGGTGGAGTCATCTGCATATCTGAGGTTATTGATACTTCTCCCAGCAATCTTGATTCCAGCTTGTGCTTCTTCCAGCCCAGCATGTCTCATGATGTACTCTGCATATAAGTTAAATCAGCAGGGTGACAATATATAACCTTGACGTACTCCTTTTCCTATTTGGAACCAGTCTGTTGTTCCATGTCCAGTTCTAACTGTTGCTTCCTGACCTGCGTACAGGTTTCTCAAGAGGCAGGTCAGGTGGTCTGGTATTCACATCTCTTTCAGACTTTTCCACAGTTTATTGTGATCCCCACAGTCAAAGGCTTTGGCATAGTCAATAAAGTAGAAATAGATGTCTTTCTGGAACTCTCTTGCTTTTTTGATGATCCAGCAGATGTTGGCAATTTAATCTCTGGTTCTTCTGCCTTTTCTAAAACCAGCTTGAACATCTGGAAGTTCACAGTTCATGTATTGCTGAAGCCTGGCTTGGAGAATTTTGAGCATTACTTTACTAGCGTGTGAGATGAGTGCAATTGTGCAGTAGTTTGAGCATTCTTTGGTGTTGCCTTTCTTTGGGATTGGAATGAAAACTGACCTTTTCCAGTCCTGTGGCCATGGCTGAGTTTTCCAATTTTGCTGGCATATTGAGTGCAGCACTTTCACAGCATCATCTTTCAGAATTTGAAATAGCTCAACTGGAATTCCATCACTTCCACTAGCTTTGTTCATAGAGATGCTTTCTTAGGCCCACTTGACTTCACATTCCAGGATGTCTGGCTCTAGGTGAGTGATCACACCATCGTGATTATCTTGGTCTTGAAGATCTTTTTTGTACAGTTCTTCTGTGTATTCTTGCCATCTCTTCTTAATGTCTTCTGCTTCTGTTAGGTCCATACCATTGCTGTCCTTTATCGAGCCCATCTTTGCATGAAATGTTCCCTTGGTATCTCTAATTTTCTTGAAAATTTTCTTTCTAGTCTTTCCCATTCTGTTGTTTCCTCTGTTGTTTTCATTGATCGCTGAGGAAGGCTTTCTTATCTCTCCTTGTTCTTCTTGGAACTCTGCTTTCAGATGCTTATATCTTTCCTTTTCTCTTTTGCTCTTCACCTCTCTTCTTTTCACAGCTATTTGTAAGGCCTCCCCAGACAGCCACTTTGCTTTTTGCATTTCTTTTCCATGGGGATGGTCTTGATCTCTGTCTCCCGTACAATGTCATGAACCTCTGTCCATAGTTCATCAGGCACTCTATCTATCAGATCTAGGCCCTTAAATCTATTTTTCACTTCACTGTCATACCTGAATGGTCTAGTGGTTTTCCCTACTTTAGAGTCTTCTCTTGTGTTGTTGGAAGAGGGTGTTTGCTATGACCAGTGCGTTCTCTTTGCAAAACTCTATTAGCCTTTTCCCTATTACATTCTGTATTCCAAGGCCCAATTTGCCTGTTAGTCCAGGTGTTTCTTGATTTCTTACTTTTGCAATCCAGTCCCTTATAATGAAAAGGACATTTTTTTTGGGTGTTAGTTCTAAAAGGTCTTGTAGGTCTTCATAGAACCATTTAACTTCAGCTTCTTCAGTGTTACTCATTGGGGCATAGACTTGGATTACTGTCTATGTTTGCCTTGAAATGAATAGAGATCATTCTGTCGTTTTTGAGATTGCATCTGAGTACAGCATTTTGGACACTTTTGTTGACCATGATGGCTGCTCCATTTCTTCTAAGGAATTCCTGCCCCCAGTAGTAGATATAATGGTCATCTGAGTTAAATTCACCCATTCCAGTCCATTTTAGTTTGCTTATTCCTAGAATGTCAGCATTCACTCTTGCCATCTCCTGTTTGACCACTTCCAATTTGCCTTGATTCATGGACCTGACATTCCAGGTTCCTATGCAATATTGCTCTTTACAGCACTGGGCCTTGCTTCTATCACCAGTCACATCCACAACTGGCTATTGTTTTTGCTTTGGCTTCATCCCTTCATTCTTTTTAGAGTTATTTCTCCACTGATCTCCAGTAGCATATTGGGCACCTACTGACCTGGGGAGTTCCTCTTTCAGTATCCTATCATTTTGCCTTTCATACTGTTCATGGGGTTCTCAAGGCAAGAATACTGAAGTGGCTTGCCATTCCCTTCTCCAATGGATCACATTCTGTCAGACCTCTCCACCATGACCCGCCCATCTTGGGTGGCCCCACATGGCATGGCTTAGTTTCATTGAGTTAGGCAATGCTGTGGTCCTAGTGTGATCAGATTGACCTGTTTTCTGTGAGTATCGTTTCGGTGTGTCTGCCCTCTGATGCCCTCTCACAACACCTACCGTCTTACTTGGGTTTCTCTTACCTTGGACGTGGGATATCTCTTCACGGCTGCTCCAGCAAAGTGCAGCCACTGCTCCTTAACTTGGATGAGGGGTATCTCCTCACAGATCCCCCTCCTGACCTTGAACATGGAGTAGCTCCTCTTTGCCCTCCTGCACCCACGCAGCCACTGCTCCTTGGACATGGGGTAGCACCTCCTGGACGCCGCCCCTGACCTTGGACATAGGTTCGCTCCTCTCAGCCGCTTCTGTGCTGTTGCAGCCTGGCACTCAGGGCAATTGTATACTCACCTTATTTTCTTCTTCATTTTTCAAGTATCACTTTCATTAATTATCTGGTGTTCAGTGTCTTAAAAATCATTGTTTCATATATTTATTAATTTTTTTGTTTGCTTCAATTACAAGGTCAAAGTCAGTTCTTTTTACTCTCCTTGGTCAGAGGTGGAGGACAGGTTCATCTCTGAGTCATTATTCATTGCACCTTGGCCTTTTGATTGGGCTTCCCGGGTAGCTCAGCTGGTGAAGATTCTGCCTGCAATGCCAGAGACTCTGAGTCAATTCCTGGGTCAGGAAGATTCCCCTGGAGAAGGTATAGGCTACCCACTCCAGTATTTTTAAGCTTCCCTGGTGGTGCATGTCAAACAGGGCATTCAAAAGATAAGTTAAGAGTTCTTTTTTACTGTGATCCATCTGAATTTTCACAAGATGAAGAGCTGGGAGAACTGGCAATTATTAGGTTGACTAACTGTAAATAAGATCCATAATTTGTAGCAAAAATGATTTAGGGCTCAGAAAAATTTAGTTTGGCTAAAGTAATTCTAGTCTGAATTCAGTTACAAATTTTCATGTGACTATGCTCTTTTGGGGGTCTTCATACGTGATACTAGAGGTAAAGAACCCGCCTGCCAATGCAAGAGACATTGTGTTTAATCCTAAGATGCAGGTTCGTTCTCTGGTTTGGGAAGATCACCAGGAGAAGGACGTGGCAACCCATGCCAGCATTCTTGCCTAGAGAATCCCAAGAATAGAGGAATCTGATGGGCTATAGTCCACAGGGTCTCAAAGAGTCAGACATGACTGAAATGACTTACGACTATGTTTTTTCTTAAAAAAAAAAAATCAATGTATAAGTAGATATGATTCCAATCATCCCACAGTAGCTTAGCAGAAGCAAATTAAGTAATTAGCTCAATCATTTCACCCTTCTCTTTGAGGATACTGCAATATACCATCTATCAGTTCAGTTCAGACTAGTCATGTCCAACTCTTTGTGACCCCATGGACTGCAGCACGCCAGGCTTCCCTGTCTATCACCAACTCTGGAAGCTTACTCAAACTCATGTCCATCGAGTCGGTGATGCCATCCAATCATCTCATCTTCTGTTTTCCCATTCTCCCACCTTCAATCTTTCCCAGCAACAGGGTCTTTTCAAATAAGTCAGTTCTTCACATCAGGTGGCCAAAGTATTGGCATTTCAGCTTCAACATCAGTCCCTCCAATGAACACCCGGGACTGATCTCCTTTCGGGTGGACTGGTTGGATCTCCTTGCAGTCCAAGGGACTCTCAAGAGTCTTCTCCAACACCACAGTTCAAAGGCATCAATTCACAGTTCAATACCATGTACAGAATGAATTAAAGATTCAGATGATTATAAAGACTACTGAAGGTCTATCTGTACGGGTTATCTTGCCATTTGCTTTAAAAAGCAAAACATAGCTATAGCTTTACTCTCCAATCTCTAGGAACATCTACTTATTTTTCTCTTATATTATCTTTAAAGATATAGCTAAATAAAATAATTATCTTGCTCACTTAAAATAGTCATTTCCTCTTACCATGTTTCAAAATTACATAAAGGTTTCCATTATTTTAATCCAATGATTTAAACAACTGTTGTGATTTCATAAGTGGAAGAATTTGACTACAGGTGGGGATTAATTTGCAAAGACAAGAAAACTTGAAAACAAAGAGCTAGTGTCCAAGTAAGTATCTCCTGAGAAATTAGGAAATACAAGCTACATTACAGAGAAGAATTATTACTAAGTATTATGATTTGAAGAATTCCAGGTGGTCTGCGTGGGTCATAATGCTAGCATTTCATCTTGGAATAATCTTTGTCCTTTCTAATACATTTTTAAAACTAGTCATTCTCCTGAAAAGTGCTGGGAAGTTTGTTCATACAGGCTCATTAAACCTGTAGCTATATAACAAAAAAAATGAATAGTGAAGAAATGAACTGATGGAGAATTGTTCCTTTTTACAAACTATAGAGATGAATAAAGTAAGCAAATTGAGGGTAAAGGAAGATTGAATTATCTGGATCAATGCTTAATTCACCATTTAACTTTCCTCATGCAGATATAGCACTTGTCTCCATAGTTTGAAACTTTTCTAGTTTTAGTTTGTGAAAAGAGAAAGAGATTAAAGTTCTTTTTACTTTCAAAGGAGAAAATCAATATTGGTAAATCATGACCAAGAAAAAGTGGGGGTAGGTGTTTAGGAATGATGAATAGGATAAAATATTCATGGCCTCCATGAACGTCTATCTTTTCTTCATCTATCAAGATGGACCTTATAACTCAGTCTGTAATAAAATCTAGCAAATCCTTCTACAAATTCAAAATAAGCTGTTCTCTTCAAGACAAATGAGCAAGTTTTATTTACCTATTTAAAGTCAATTATTTCATGCTCTATATAAATCTTCCACTCCTCCCCATTGCCTAGAGAAAAAAACACCTTGGCATAGACTGATCTCTTTTGCAATCTAGTTCCAACTTGCCTTTCTATTTGCATCTCATGTCAAATCACCCCTTGCACTATATTCTTCAGTTGCAACAAATGGTAACATTTCCCCAAAACATCAAGAAGTTTCATGCCTCTTTCCTCTTAGGATCTTTTTTCTACTGAGAAATTTTTTCTTTTTCCTTACCAACTGTACTCTTGTCCCTCCTTCAAGAAACACATCAAATATCTTATTCTTACTGAAGCCATTCTCAAATATCTTAGGAAAAGTCACCTCTTTACCTACTCATATACATTTATTATTAATTTTGGTTGTATTCATTCATTTTATTTTTAGATGCCATATGTAAAGGGAAACATAGTATTTGTCTGTCTCTATCTGACTTATTTCACTAGGCAAAATACAGTCTGTGCCTACCTATGTTGTTGCAAATGGCAAAATTTCTTTTTTATAGCTGAGTAATATTCCATTGTATATGGAATCTGCCTTATCCATTCATGATGAATATCTTCTTTATCCATTCACAACGGATGCTTTGGGTTGCTTCCATATCTTGGCTATTGTAAATAATGCTGCTATGAACATTAGGGTGCATACATTTTTTTCAAATTAGTATTTTTATTTTCTTCAGATGTATATCCAGGAGTGGAATTACTGTATCATATGGTAGTTATATTTTTAATTTTTGTGGAACCTCCATACTATTTTCCATAGTGTCTGATTTACATTTTTCTATTACATTTACTATTTTCCATAGTATACTGATTTACATTGCCACCAACACATGATGGTTCCCTCTTCACCATATCCTCAACAGCACTTATTGTTGTCTTTTTAATGGTAGCCGTTCTGTTCTGACAGTTATGGGGCGATACCTCCTTGTGGTTTTAATTTGCATTTACTGCATAATTCATGGTGTTGAACATCTTTTCATGTTGGCCATCTTACTATACCTTTATATTAAGGTTTAACATGTACCATTGACTATCATTTCCAGAAACAACATGTTCTATCTCCATCTTGTTATCTAACATAATTGGCACAAAGTAGGCCTTAAGTAAATGAGCATATGAATGAGTTTACTTAAATTAATGGATAAATGGATAGTTCCTTTCACACATAGAGACACCACTCAGAACTGACCATGTTCAGACTTAACTTTTCTTTTCAAATGCATAAACAACACACTGACTTCAGCAGTAGAAATCGTTCTAGCTCATTTGGGAAGGATTTTGTTGCATTAGGTAGCTAGTACCAGCAAAGAAGCCTTGGTGTCCTTGTGTCTTCACAGCTTGGATGACAGAGTGAAATAAAAGCTATGGAAGTTGAGATTGTTGTCTAGCTAGCCACCAAAATGATACAATGAGCAGAAAAGTAAAAAGTGGCCATGCAGTGGACACTGCATATAAGGGAACAGCATAGTCGTGCACCTGTTTATTGGTTTGACGTTTGTTCAAAGACTTTGTAAAGCTGTTCTAGAAGGAATCTCCCAATTATTAGTGCAGTGACTACGAGTAAAAATAATAACAGTTAGATACTGTAACTGTAGCCACCTGGAACTGTAATCTGTTTAGTATTTTCCTTCAGTATCTCCATTCCCACTTACAACTCCTCAGAAGAAGCAAGAAACATCCCCTTTATAGTGGAATTACTGAAATCTTTATCTATCAAGTAATATCCATAAATAAGTGACAAATGAATTTTTTAAAAAATTGCTTCTGTTCTTAACTTAATGCTTTGTTTAAATAAATAGCATCTACTTTCCTTGTCATGGGTATTAGTGTATAAAAATTGTACTTGTTCGGCCCAGTAAATAAATGATATAATTATGTTTCATATTTTGTTTGTTTCTTAGGCTAAAAGAATAGATAAATACAGTATGTCTGAAACTGCTGGTAAATGCTTATAGTCTGGCTGAAAGAATAAATGTCTGCTTTCATTTTTTTTTTATATCTCTGAACTCTAGTATAAGTAAAAGATGAAATTAAGGTAAATCAAATTAGTAAAGTGCATCCAATATTTTAAGAACAGATCTTAGAGTTTAATTTTTCTAACTTCTGGCCTGGACCTTTGGAACTATTGCTACCTCTCACATGCCCCCTTTAAGTACAGTAAAGAGGAATAAAAGCATGAGACAACTATAAAATATTTTACAAGATTTTAACATTACTAGCAGACTTTCATTCCCTTTGTTTAGTGGCCGGCTGTAGCTGACACAATATATGGTTGCTAGTTGCTAGCCTGCCCTGAGAGTGAGATTTTATATAAAGATTTATTTATGGCTAATTTATTTATCTTTATATTGAGTATAATACTTTCCAGTATCTTTCAGCTTGTAATTATTTTTCTTCACATCAAAGAATAGCCTTAGAAATTAAAGTCCATTCAGTGTCATTTATGATTCACAGCCTCTGGTGTTGATCTTGTGAAAGATGCTTATTTTTTTTCTTTTCTGGACCTTCTTCCCTCTTCCTTCTGCTCTCTGCTCCTGTGTACCCCCCACTTCCCATTATTAGGTTCTTTCAGTATTAGCAATATGTGCTAATATATATTATCAATATATAAATGTAAGAGAAAGAAACCTTTTCCTGCCCTTAAACCTGATACATAATCCAAAGAAACCTGTTTCTTAGCCCTCGGCATCTAACTTTTACAGTTACGTTTTTTGTGCAGACATCCTAAAGAGTTTGCTGATTAAGAATGACTTGGTTGGTACTGAGATGCCTTCAATTTCTTCTCCTTAGTGTGGAATCCTATAGCACTATGAAACTTAAAAATAATTGAGTTATTTTTAAACCACTGGATGTTTTCCAGTCACTCTATTTCACACTGGATTAATTATGTAAGAAAACTGAATTGTTCCTCACCAGTGTTACAACTTTTAAAAACAACATGCTGTTTAAATTCAGCTTTGGCAACTCTAGCCCAAACCCCCTCAAATTTATGGCACCACACCCATAGCATAATAAAACCTTTAGTGGTCCTTTGTCTTTTAGCTTGCCTTCTATTTTTTCTCAAGGGTGTTTTAGGCTGGAAGATGCAAACAAAAGTTGTCCAGATGTTATTTGTATCAGAGCAGGATTTCAGTCCAGCTATCTGTGGTTGCAAATGTTTATTTTAATGGGTTATTGTGCAATCTTGCTGTGTAGACCTTCATGGCCTTATATGCATGTTCTCAGCAATGCCAGGACATTGTTTTTGAAAAGATATGATTTTAGTCCAATTGAATGATTACTAGTCATTAGAGAAGCAAAAAGTGTAACACCTGTAGAAACATAGAGGATATTTTTGCCGATGCCCCCATGGTGACACTGTGAAACTGCCTGATTATAAAACTATGACCAATGGGCTTTAGGTAAGCAGGAGGAAGGTGTGGTCCACACCCTAGCAACAGTCTGGGCCTGAGACAAAGTTACTCAGTTACATGGCTGCAGTAAACATAGCAAGGAGGCATGGGGAAAAAAAAAAAGACCAGCTGCTACCCCATACCGGTTGATGGAATGAAAGAGGCACTCAGCTAAATCACCATAGTGTGAGCTGCAAGTTTATTTTAGCTATTATAACAAGCACAGGGCTGGGCTTATTATTCATATTTAGAATTCTAATAAAATCTTAACTGATGTTTCCTTGATACAAGAGTAAATTGTTTACCCTGTCTCTAAAAACACGTTATGTCCAATGCACCAAATAGAAGTGGGGAATTTCTAGTCCTTAAACTAAATGTGGAAACTAAATTACATCATATGAAAATGGATTTAGGTTTTCAGAATGTGCTAAATTTTAGAGCTACTAGTTTTCACTGAGAGTTTATTTAAAATCAAAAGATACTTCTAGCACATTTGTAAAGGACACATTCTCAACTATTGGGAAAAAAAACACATTTTAACTCTATTTATTTTAAGAGGAGTTGAATAGACATTTTTGTATTTATTTCTATTTAATGAAGTTTAGTTGATTTACAATGTTGTATTAGTTACAGGTATACAGCAAAGTGATTCAGTTATACATACTGAAATACATCTAATTTTTCAAAATAGTTTCTAAATCTGTGGGTCTCTTTTTTTTTAATATAAGTTCATTTGTATCATTTAGATTGCACATGTAAGCAATATCATATGTTATTTGTCTTTATCTGGTTTACTTCACCTAATATGATAACCTCTAGGTCCATCTGTGTTACTGCAAAAGGCATTATTTCATTCTTTTTTCAATGGTTGGATAATATTCCATTGTCTGTGTGTGTGTGTACCGCATCTTCTTTATCCATTCATCTGTCAATGGACATTTAGGTTGTTTCCATGTCTCAGCTGTTGCAAATAGTGCTGCATTTTCTTATCATGCACTCTAATTTCTAGACCATCAGGGCTTGTTATATCTATGAAACTACACCAATATTTAATTTACCTCAGAGTGGATCTATAAAAGATTATCATCAACTTTTTTTTCAACCAAATATTTAGCTTTATTTTAGAAAGTTAATCAGAACTGCCAAGTATCTGGGTGCATATATCTTCTTCAATTATGGTTTTCTCTGAAAATATACCCAAGAGTGGGATTGCTGGTTCATATGGTAGCTCTATTTTTAGTTTCTTAAGGAACCTCCATACCATTCTCCATAGTGGCTGTACCAATTTACATTCCTACCAACAGTGTAGGAAGGTTCCTACTTTGCCACACCCTCTCCAGTATTTATTATTTGTAGACTTTTTGATGATGGACATTTCATTGGTGTGAGCTTTGACTGTAGTTTTGATTTGCATTTCTCTTCCATCCATGGGATTCTTCAGGCAAGAATACTGGAGTGGGTTGCCATTTCCTTCTCCAGGGGATCTTCCCAACCCAGGGATCGAACCCAGGTCTCCCACATTGCAGGCAGATGCTTTAACCTCTGCAACACCAGGGAAGCCCCTAGTAGCCATGTTTGAACATCTTTTCACTTGCCTTCTGGCCACTTGTGTGTCTTCTTTAGAGAAATATCTGCCCATATTTTGATTGGCTTGTCATTTTTTTTATATTGAGCTGTATGAATTGTTTGTATACTCTGGAGATTAATCCCTTGTTGGTCATATTGTTTGCAACTATTTTCTCCCATACTGTAGGTTGTCTTTTAATGTTATTTATGAAAAGACCCCTACGAGGAATATTATTTTAAGATGTTTAATACCAGCAAGTGATATAACCTCACACTAAAGATGTCACTTGGCAGTTCTGATTAACTTTCTAAAATAAAGCTAAATATTTGGTTGAAAAAAAAAGTTGATGATAATCTTTTATAGATCCACTCTGAGGTAAATTAAATATTGGTGTAGTTTCATAGATATAAGAAGCCCTGATGGTCTAGAAATTAGAGTGCATGATAAGAAAAAGTTTTTAAAACCTGGGAAAGATAGATTTTTTTTGTTATTTCATATAATAGTATGTATATGTCAGTCAATATTGTAATAAAACTTTACCTGTGTAATAGTTTAGAAAGTACATTAGACATTAATTACACCTTTATGGCTTTGGATATTTTATAATGTCATACTGTTGTCCCTACCTGGATTCTGAAATGTCCTCATGTACTGACTTGTTTTCCATAGGTGTGTGCACATGTTATTGATAATACTCTCTAAAAGTTTGAGATCATGTGATCCTGTGGTCTTAATCATAGTTTTTCAAGGAAGAATAACACTCAAGTTGTCCAAGACGTGAGGAACAAAGGTGATTTTGCACAAATCTCAAAAAAATATTTCAGCACTTTATTCTCCTTATAAATTTAAAATGTGTTCAGATTTGCTACATTCTATTAAAAATGGACTATAAATTTTTTCAAAATTGCAATTAATCAAAGTTGTACAAAATTAATTTTTGTTAGTCAAGGTTTGATTATGGCTGCCAAAAGAAAGCAGAGTCATTAATTCTAGAACTCATTTTATAAAATATTTACCAAGTACCAGGGAATTATAAAAATGAATAATATTAAACTGGACCAGGCAGTGGTCATGGTTTTCAGAGTAGTTAAGATTTGATCCTGAAATTCAACTCTATGGCTTTCTGGCTAGGAGACCCCAAGCAATTTACTTTCATTCTCTGAATCTGAATTTCCTCATCTGTAAAATAAGATAGAGGAGTTAAGGGATTTAATGAGCTTGAAAAGTGTTTAAGGGTATACCTGGCACATATTAAACACTCATTACATGTCAGTTTCATAATGGTGTTGATGGAAGTGCTAGAATTGCTGCCATCAAAATCCTAACAACCTGCTAAAGGGGACAGATGTAATGCAGGGCAAACTACAAGTGTTCAATGATCACAAAGAATGAGCACAATTAGAGAAATACCTTTCAAGAAGGTGGAATAAATAAATGATTCTTAGAACACAAAGTTTTCTGTAGGTAAGGTTAAGAGTCAGATTGAGGGACTGAATATAAATCAAAGCATAGAGTTCCAAGTGCACAGGTATGCCTGGAACATTTAAGGGTTCCAAGTGAGACACAGAGCTCTCTCATATTGTTGGAGAGTCCCAGGCTTCAGACCCCGGACTCGTCCCTTCCTGTCTACCTTAAGTAGAAGGTAGACAAGTAGAAAGACTTCCCTTTACAGTCCTTAAGGTTATCGTATCTATTCTTCATAGCTTTAACACTGGCAGTTTGCTGAGAAAGTCCAACTTTGGGTTGAAGAATCCTAAATTTAGGTTTCCAAATAAGCTCTTTTCCATGATCTTCATTATACATTTACACGAATTCATTTGGATATCTAATGAGTATCCTGCAAGTAACATGTACAAACTCAATTCTTTATATTTTCTCCAGAAATTATTTATTCTCCCCATAGTATTTCCCAACTCAGTAAATGGAAACTCCATCCTACCAACCATTCAGACCCCAAAACATTGTGTCTTCATTTTCCTCTCTCTCTCAAACAAAGCATATATTTCATCATCAAATCTATTTTCTCAGCTTTAAAAGAATATTTAGCATATGACCTCTTTTTACCTTCTCTACTAGCATCATGTTGATATCCCTCCTAGATTATTGCAATGGTTTTTAAACATGGCTGCTTCCTTTTGAGAACCCTGGATGTCTCTTCTCCAAATAGTAGCAAATTTAATCTTATTTGAGGTAGTTATTGCTTCTTTTCAGGGCACTGCAAGCCCCTAGCCCCATTTCATCCATATTAAAAGCCCAAGTCCCCACGTGTTCTCGAAATCTTCTCTAATGTCACCTTTGATCACACTGCTTTATTTATTTCCCGCTTGATTACGTCATGACAGTCTTACTGAGTTCCTTTTCAACAGGTGTGGCTTCAGCTTCCCAACTTGGGCCTTTGTTTTGCCTATTACATTTGCCAGCACCCTCTAGATATTTTTCTGGATAATATGCTTACCTTCTTTAAATCTGTGCTTAAAATTCATCTGCCTCTGTTAATCTATATTGACCACCTTATTTAATTCTATAAGTTGCACTCCTCTTTCAGTGCTTACTTCTTTTTCAAAGTGATTGTGCTGTACTTATTTTTCCATACCCTTACTGTCTTATAACTGGTATATTGTTTCCTAATTTTAGGTAATGTTAATCTCTTACTACTTCCACTATGATATAGCTTCATGAGGGCAGCTGTCATTGTGTGTTCTGTTTACTAAAAAAGTGTTCAGCACATGTAGATGTTCAATAAAGAAAGAATGAGAGAATTAATGCTCTTTCTTCTGATATGTGTTATTAGCACATTAACACAAACATTCCCAAGCAAATAAGTGCATGATACTTTTTATGTAAAGGATCTTGGGTATGATTTCTATACTCTTTAAGCATTTTCTCCATTGGAAAGTAAAATATGATATGAAATAGAGAATATCATTTTTACTTTGAAAGATCCTTTTCTGGAAAAAATAATACTGTTAGAACCATATTAGGAAAAATTAATAAATAACATATTGAGTAACTCCATTATGTTAGTCATTATATGTATTATTTCATTAAAAAATAACACTATGAGTGGGTTTTTTCTCTACTTAGTGATTTGAAAACTGGAGATCAGAGAGACTAAGTAATTTGTCAATATTTACACAGTAATCGGGATTATCTGGAGTTGGAACATGACTCTTATTATTGACTTGATTTAATAAGCTAATAGCTATTTTATAGATGTAAGAAACATTAAAAATGCATAAATATCCCTGAACCTAACAAGGGAAAGATAAGTTCAGTTCATTTCAGTTGCTCAGTCATGTCTGACTCTTTGAGACCCCATGGACTGCAGAAAGATAAGTTCTTTTAAATAAACATTTATCTTCATGAAGGGAATTTATCATATACTTATCTTGCTTTCAGGCCATTCCACAGAGAACAGCTCTGTAGATGTAGAAAATAACTTCATTATAGATAAATAGGCTTATGAAACTTAAGCATATGTATAGAAAAAGCCAATTAGTAAGTTATACTTACTAATTATTGCAAAGATGTATAAACTATGATAATAATAGGATGCAGTCATACCAAATTTTTCAAAAATCTATTTTTATTAGCACCTCATGATGTTTAATGTCAGAAAATGGGTCTTTGAATATTTTACTTTTAGTTTCGATACTTTTTAAAAGTTTGTTCAAAACTTTGGTCTGAGTTTTCACAAAAAGATTTTATTCTTGTATCCTGTATTTAGGCAAAATACTCCCTTTTATTACTGATATCTTTCCTATTATGTTGAAGCTAACATATGTTTTTAAAAGTTTCCTTCACACCTTTCTTTATATATTGTTATTGTTTAGTCGCTCAGTTGGGTTCAACTCTTTGTGACCCCATGGACTGTAGCCCGCCAATCTCCTCGGTCCGTGGGGTTTCCCAAGCAAAAATACTGGAGTGGGTTGCCATTCCCTTCTCCAGGGGATCTTCCTGATCCAGTGACTGAACCAGTGGATTCTCTACCACTGAGCTACCTGGGGAGCCAATATATGTCAACTGTATTAGAAGGCAGAAGTATTCTGTGTAAATTTCTCTCCACTGATTTTACATTCCATCTCCTAAACTCAGATTACTCATATGTATCATTTCCTTCATGCTCTCCTAGAGAAGTCTTATTTTCTTTCTAATATAATAAGTGCTACTCGAGGAAGGAAATTTTTCAAATTTACTTAAGAAAAAAGATACTTGTGTGTGTGTGTGTGTGTGTGTGTGTGTGTGTGTTTACTTCATTTCCAATCTCGCATCAGCCAAAAGTAAGGAGATCCAGCCCCGCAATTACTTTACGAATAAACTTAGATGCATAGGATCTTGTAAAAGAAGGACCTTTTGGCCACAGAAGAAGCCATGTTGCCCATTTTGCTCCAAGTGAAGCACAGAGAGCTTAAATGATTTCCCCATATAAGCATGTTAGCATATTTCAGTTTGGGATAATGAAAATAATTGCCCATGAAACTTCAGACTCCTTTAAAGAAGTTAAAATCTGAAGAGAAATTCATTTGTTAATTTTCAAATAAGATTCAGTATAACAATCTATGTAGATTTTCTTCTTTTTTATGACAAAAAACATAGTTAATTTCATATGCTTTCCTTTTTAAACCATACTCCAGAAAAGAAGTTAAAAAAATCAAATTAGATAGCAAGATTTCCAGTGAGATAAGTTTGCACATCCTTAGTTTATCTTCTGCAAATGAGCATGTGTAAAATAGTCCACCTACTGTTCTCGTTGCCACGGTTTAATGCAGTTCCACTGAATGATCCTGTTAACCTAACCTTCAATTTGCTGGGGTCTGAACTCTGAATTACAGCTTACAAACATAGTTTAACAACTGGTACAAGGGCTTCCTTTGAATTTTTAATCATATGAATTAAAGATTACTGGAGATGCTTTTTTATACTTCTCCTCGGAAAGATCTAATGTATAGAAAGTCAAAGTCAAGTATAGATAAACTCAAGGGAACTGAATCACAGAGGTACCAGGCCTGGAGACATGAGGCCACACACTCTGCCCACCAGGTTAAGATAACGACTGCAAAGCATTCATTAAAAATTGCATCTTAAACAATGATAACATTATCAAATATTATACTGTCCTCAAATGTATAACATATATTTTGTAGTTAGCTTCAGAGAGGCATTAGTCAAGTAGAAGTGAGCATATCGTCAAAATTCTCACTACATCAAAGTCTTAAATTGGTCCAGAGATAAGTCAGAGGGTAGTTAATCCACATTCTAAAAGATTACTTGATTGTGACTGTAGAATTTCATAAAAACAGCAGTGTTTTTCAAAGAAGATTTTTGAAAAATGTACTGAATACTGAAATTAATTTAGGGGGACTTAATCCGATTTTTTAAAGAACAAAATAGAATAGAAAATGTCTGAATGTATCTCATTTAGCACAGTTCAATTGTGTGAAATTTTGCGTTAGCTATTTGTGTTTGTGTGTCTCTGTGTGTATGTGCTTGGAAAATGTATTTTTTTTCCCTCTGTTTAATAACAGTTTGAAAAACTATTCAGGCAGAATGTTTTAATTTGATTTGAATTTCCAATATTCTTACTATTTCAATGCATTGTCTTAAGAGTATATGTAGTACTGACACAAAAAAGAATATATATAGCATGTATAATCAAATATATGCAGAATTGTAATAGTAATAGGCACATAGCAAAATTCAAGTGTTTAGTAACATCTATAAAAATGCCCAGAATATGTTAAAAAGTATAATTTGAAGGCATAAATATTTAGCATTAGGTTTTGTCATTTTCAAAACTATATGCATGTGTATATGCATTTAATAAATTCTTTTTGTTTACTGTTTATTTCGGTGTAACTGTCCTTACATACTGAAAGTTGCAGGGCTTCAGTTTAGTACAATTGGCTATGCTCATGCATATCAGCAGACTGGTGGTTTGAAGTAAGAGACAATTCTTTGTTATTTCATATTTCAAGTTTGTGCACTTATCAAGTATGAGGACAATTGTACACATGATCAAATAATTTTCCAAAATGCTTAGAAAAGAATACCAGGGTTTTCGCTGGTGGCTTGGTTGGTAAAGAGTCCACCTGGAATGCAGGAGACCTAGGTACAATCCCTGGGAGGAGAAGATCCCCTGGAGAAGAAAACGCAACCCACTCCAGTATTCTTGCCTGGGAAACCCCATGGACAGAGGAGCCTGGTGGGCTATAATCCATGGGATTGCAGAGAGTCTGACACAATTAGTGACTAAACCACCACCACATCTGATAGAATACTGATAGAATACCAAAATACTTAGAAAAGAGAAGTTAAAATAAAAATATTAGAGCGTCAACCAAAATGATTCACAGGTTTGGTTTTCCTCATTCAAAATTCTATGAATTCTCTAAAAGGTTCCTCTGCTAATGGTTGCCATTTGATGTTGTCTTATTGTTTAGATAAATGCAGCTTAACTCTGTCTTCATAAACATGAAAATGTGTATGTTTCTTTTGTACACCACCATATCTTTCTAATAACAAATATATTTTTGAGAAGCTTGGATCAATGCAGAGGTTGAGCAAAGTGATGTATTTCATTCTTTGGAAGTGTACAACTCTTCTTTCCATCCGGAGAGTCTGTACATGACTCCTTTATTCCCTTGAAGTCTTCAACAAGGCTACTGAGAGAGGAACTTACCGTTCTTTGTGGCTGTGTGTAAGTTTTGTTTCTTACAATTTGATATGAACAGATCAAAGTTAGATAAACTCAAAGGAATAAATTAAGACAGTTTAGCAAATTGAAAGGGCTCAGGACTGGCCACAGAATAAGGAATTGCACTGAGACAATGGTTTTAATAACTGATATGGCTCCTTGTGGTGAGGCAATAAGGCAAGAGTAACAGAGGAGAACCGATTTTGGAGAGCTTTCGAATACTTTTCTTACCATGTGATGAAATGGTTGCTTAAAGCAGCTGGCTGCACTTAATTATTTTTATTTCAATTTTATTTTTTTTAAATGTGGTTACTTCATAGACACATTTATTTTCCAACATCAGCTCCTTAGTAGTATAATATAGAATGCCTCATTAGCAATGGAAAATGGGCTTAAGTTTGTAGCAGGAATGTTCTGAATAATGTTTTTAGATGTGGAAGAAGTTAGCAAGGGAGATTATAGAACCTTAGTCTTCCCCCCGGAGGACTTTAAAACAAGTAAGAACTTTTTATTTAATCCACAAATCTCCCATACAGTCCATCCTCATTTACTGGTACTGGTTTTAGTTCAGTTAAGTCTCCCTAACTCTTGCTCTGTATTCTGCCTTTGCTTGGAGAGGCTGCAGGGGAAAACAGAAACTTTCCTCCTCCACGGGGAGGAGGGCATGGGTCCTGCTCCAGCAATGTACTGATACATTGCTCTATCCACATTCTCTTTCTCATGTTCTAAATTGTCAGTCAGAGGATGGATTAGTGCCATGGTTTTCAAAGTGTAGTATCCAGACCAACAGTATCAGCAGCACCTGGGAAACTTAAAAATGCAAACTTCTGGGTCTCATATCAAATTAACTGAATGAGAACTCTCAGTGTTCCAGGAGGCTGAGCTTCTGTAGACTCAGGTATGCAGTGTTCTATCATGATCAAAATAACTGAGCAATTCAAGGAAATGTCTGGAAAACATGGTGAAATAGCACCCACAAAATGCCTGCAAAGGCAGATAAAGTTTTTTACCTGGCAATATCCTCTCCCCAATATGACACAAATATTTGCATGTTGAATGTCTGCTCACACTTCTTTAGACCAAAAGAACCAATTCATCCTAGGTGGTTCCAAAAAACTTTCCTGTCTAGTCAACAAATATTCATTGAACACTTGGTATGGGCCAAACACTGTTCTATGCACAGAGGACGTAGTTTATTTTTTTTTTTTTTTTTTTTTTTTTTTTAATTTTTATTATTATTATTTTTTTTTATTTTTATTTTTATTTTTTATTTTTTTTAATTTTAAAATCTTTAATTCTTACATGTGTTCCCAAACATGAGTTTAAAGATGACGGTTGTAGGTTCTTTGCATCAAGTCCTCTGCCGAGATGAGAAAATTATTTGTAGAGCTGAATCGGGCTCTTTTTTTTTTTTTTTTTTCTTGGCTGCTGATGCTACCACAGAAACTTTTAAAATTTCCAATAGTTTATGCCCTGCAGGTGGGAAAGCCTTTCCTATCAGAGAGGATGGTTACATTCCCCTGATGAAATTTCCTCTGCCCGACAGTGTGTTTACTGAGAATGCTATCTTTAGGGCATTCTAAAGAAAGGAAACAACAGTACCAGAAAGTGCAGCAGCTGAGAGGCTCACATGTGCCTCTAACTCAGATCTGAAGGGTGAAGCTGAAGCATCGGCCGCAGCTGGGAGAATAGGGAGCAGAGCACTGGCGATGGGCAAAATGGTTATTCATTTCCTCTCTTGTGATCTTTCGGATTTCATTTTTTGTGAATCTCAATACATAGTTGAGACTTTTCCCAGATTCACAATCAACCCTGATTATCTTCCTCCTCTTTCTACTTTTCCCTTTTTAGTTTCTTGGAAGCTGTTAGAGGAAGATTAAAAACTATCTGGCATGGAACATTCTTGCTCTTTTTTTTTAGGTCGCTGAGTATTTGTCTAAGAGTTGAGAAAAAGAGACAAAGGAGAAAATAAGGTCAAAGGATAAAGAGAGACAGAAAGTTTTGTTTCTCTTCAAATATGTTCTTCATCTCTGACCTCACATAAAACTTTGCAGTGCATCCAGTCATAATATTTACATAATTTTAAACAGGTAGTGATTCTTTTGGTGACAAAATTATTTTACAATGTTAATCCCCTCTTATGCTCTTGTGGTTTGGTAGCTTTTTATTTTCCTTGGGATTTAGTGCATGTGGACAATTTAGTTTCTGTGGACAACCTAGCAATAGCTTGATTGCTTTAAGCTGTTCATAGTGTGTGTTTTTTTTTTTCTTTTGCATACCTGAGCTCACCTAAGTATCGACTCTTTAATTCTCTACAACTATTCTAAAGCTATATATGAACACGACAAGGTCCACATAGTGGTTGAGGATATACTGAGTGGTAGAAGGTGACATTGAGAGGCACAACTCAGGCTACAGCCTAGAAGCTCCATCTGCCTTGGGGCCTGTGTCTTTATCTTGAACAGGAGTTTCCAGTGGTCTGCAGGAAGACTTGCCCAGTTAAAAGATTTACCAGTAAATTATATATATGTTAAAAGTCATGGAGCTAGTTTTCCAAAAAACAAAAGGTTTAAGTCATGAGGGCAAGTGAATATATCAAATGGGAGATACATAATCTCTCCCCCACTCTACCCTGCCAACAGATGCTGAAAGATGTGGGAAAATGCTAAAAATCTAAAACTCTGGACAGACTCTAATATGATTAAATTTTATAGGAATAGTTGTAAGGCCCTACTCTGGGATTCAGAAACAAAATGCACAAAGGTAAGACTGGAGGAGATATGACTTAACAACAGCAGGTGTGAAAGAGGCTTAGGCATTTAGTTGACAATAAGCTCAGTAGGAATCGACAGTAATGTGGCTGCCAAAACAGCTGATGGGCCCGGAGGCTGTATTAATAGGAGTATTGCATTGTGCTTGAATTAGGGAAATAACAGCGCAGCTCTACTGGAAGTTGCATACACATTTCCTGGAGAGTGCAGGCAGCCATGTGGGCTCCTTGTGGCCCATTTGCAAGGACCAGTGATAAGGCAAGTAAAAGTAGTGGGAATTACTACCTGCGAGGAACAGTTGGGCTAAGTGAGACTGACCTTTAGAAAAGTCTTTAGAAGTATGTGATGCCATGAGTAATGGAGTTGTCAAAAAAGATTAGACGTTTTCCACATGATTAAGAAGAAAGAGAACCACTTGTAGAAATCTTGGAGAGAGAATCTAGAAAAATAATATGATCATTGCATTTACACAAATCTGACATGGGCTTCCAGCTTATAGGTCTACTCTATGAGCTTGAACAAAGTTTTTTTCCCCTGTCTTCTTTATCTCTTCTCACAGTTACAATATGAGGATAATACCTGTCTTGTAAATTTGATATGAGGCTTAGAAATAATGCATTCAAAATACCTATCACCCCATGCTTGTCATCACATGTACTCAGAATCTAAAACAGCAGTGAAGAAATGCTGTTCTTCAGATGAAACAAGAAATGAATGATATTATGTTCATTAGAAATGGTGGTGAGGGTGATATACCGAAGAAGATATAGTGTTGGGAGTGGACAGGTGAGTAATCAAATATAGGTATAGGGTTTCATTGGATCTTGAGTGCTATGATAAATATAACATAGTGATATATACAGAAAAATACCACATTGAAAATAGAACTAAAATAAACATCAGTCAATCAAAGAAATCTTTTCAACTTTTGGGCTTAGGTACTTTATAAATATTTGAGAATATATTTCCCTTTAAAAATCAGGAACTCCTTTAAGGACTTCAGGAGATTGTAAAAGCATCATTTAGTAGGGAGTAGAGATGAGATGGGTTAAATTATTGTGACTGATATAAAACATTTTTTCTAAATTCTTTCAATAGGTAATTTATTTCATAGAGCAAAATCAACCCTTCTCACCCAGTTGACATCCTGCTTTTTTCAATATTCTGAGGACAGAATTCTTCACATCCTACTAACATTGTGTGCGTTATTTTCTTTCATGCAGCCTTAGGTCAGTTGACTTGTAATAGGACTTGCCCCTTTGGTGTTTATTTCCTTTCTTTATAATTGAGACAAACCTAATACATATCTGAGATAAACTGTGTTCAAGTATAGTCTTTTAAATTATGTTCAAAAGCTACTTGTAGTGTTTAAATTCTCAATGAGCTTGTTGCAATTCTGATGTTACTTCAAGACAAAGTCATCCACTAAAACCCACAGCTGCCCAGGGAGAAAATCCAGAATCCACAAATGACCTTCCACAGTGGGGAAGTCAAGTCATACAGAAGGCACTCAAAACCTCAGACCAATCCCAGTAAAGGTCTATCCATTTTTATAGTTCCTTAAAATCCTAAAGAACTATGCATATACTTGTGAGGATATATTCCGTATCTGTTTCCTTCATGACTGTGTATATTCTAACACGTGCTGATAGTAGGTTACAATAACAATTTCTTAACAAATGAACAGATGACTCTTTATTAGTGGTTCTTGATCAATTACACATTAGAATCACTTGGGAAGCCTTTGAAACCACAGATGCCTGAGCCCATCCAGAATGAGGGAAAACACAACTCTGGGAGGTGGAGAGTAGCCAAGCTTGGTATTTTTCAGAAGCTTCTTGTCAATCCTTACTTGAAGGCAGGATTGAAAATAGCTGTATTATATAATCCTGTTCATACTCCTGGCATCTATTATCTCCCTCAAGGTCTTATAAACCACTTTTCTGTACATTTGATAAAGGATGCTAAGATTTGGTATTCCCCAAATCATAGTGTTTACGTTTATACCTTAGAATTTTCAGACAAGCTATTCTTTTTTTCTGGCAGTTAAATGAACTAAACAATATAAATAATCTGTTTAAAAATTATGAGACTTAGTTTGTTTTTGGATAGCTATTCAGTGATTGCTTTCTTGGAAGTTTTAACTATTAAGTAAATCAGAATTCAAGATTACTTGTATTTTAGCTTTAAACTATATACGTTGAAGCACATTGGTTCTGTTCAAAATTGTTCATGAGGGGACTTTTTTCTTTTTTTGTTTACTGATATATCCCATCTGCTAAAAATACTACCTGACAAAAAGCAGTTAATAAGTATTTGTTGAGTAAATGAATGAATAAACTCTCCATGATTCACAGAAATCCATGCTTAATCTGAAGTCACAGAGCTATAAGTCACACATACAAGAGCATAGAGAAAATTTTCCTTTAGAGAATTTTCAAACTGGTCAGTTAAGTATTTTAAAATGAACTGTATTATACATATATTTAGGTTGAATATGCTCTCTAATTTATACAGACTCATTTCTTATTGATGATGTTGTTTAGTCACTAAGTTGTATCTGACTCTTGTGAATCCGTGAACCGTAGCCCACCAGGCTCCTCTGTCCATGGAATTTCCCAGGAAAAAATGCTGGATTGGGTTGCCATTTCCTTCACCATGAGATCTTCCTGACCCAGGGATCGAAGCTGCATCTCCTGTATTAGCAGGCAGATCATTTTATCCTGATTGATGAAAACATTTTTTTGAGGGGAGGTGCACTTTACAGACATTTGAGTATGTAACCACTCTACACAAGTGTTTTTCCATTTTTTGATCCCTGGACCAAAAACATAGCTATGGTTCCAAGTTACCTTGGAACTTGCCAAAATGTAAATACTCAGGTAATATATGGGATACCAACTTACTACAGGTGATTATAATACACTCTAAAGTTTAAGAACAACTATCAATTTTAGGAAAGCATTACCAGGTAACATCTCTCAGTTAAGGCATGCCTTAGAACGACAGCAACAAAACAACCAAACAAACACAACAAAAATAAAGCAGATTCCTGTGCCTCATCTCAGACATACAGAGCCAGAATCGATGGGATCAGGTACCAGAAAACTGGGTTTTAAGTTAATCTTTCCTCTACAACCTCACAGAACAACTATTTTGAAGTTATGCTAACAAGTCCAAAGACTGGTGTTGAGGGACCTGTTGGCTAGATACCTTGCCTTTGCAAAGCTGGTCAGTCACTTTTCATGCTGTATCAATGAAAGAAGCTTTAAACATAAGGACTCAAACCAGAAGAGTGAACACTGAGTGCTTTCATCACTATAAATATTGACTCTAGTCTTTTTTCCTTCACTTTATGAAGCACCAGTTTCTCGTCTGCCTTTTGCTAACTTTCAATTTAGTGACAAGCCTTATGCTGATGAAAGTGTTCCTGGATCTATCCTAATAGAAACCAATTAACATGTCACTCACATAATCCCTCAGGATATGGCAATAGAGGATCCCTTGGGAGTATAGTTTTATGGAAATGTGCACACCTCTTTTATTCTGATCTCCATTTCCATTCTATACTTGTGCAATGAATCTGCTTGGCATTATGGTTATTATTTTTACTTTTCCACTAAAAAATTGCTGATTAATTTAATTAATCATTTTGCGAATGGAATTCTTCTATAATCCAATCCCAAGATACCTTTCCACTTGTGGCTCTTGATGTTGTTCAGTTTCTAAGTTGTGTCCAACTCTTTGAGACCCCATGAATTGTAGCATGCCAGGCTTCCCTGTCCTTCACTTTGCCCAAACTCATGTCCATTGAGTCGGAGATGGCATCCAACCATCTCATTCTCTGTCACCTTCTTCTCCTCCTGCCCTCAATCTTTCCCAGCATCATGGTCTTTTCCAGTAAGTTGGCTTTTCCTATCGGGTGGCCAAAGTATTTGAGTTTCAGCTTTAGCATCAGCCCTTCTAATGAATATTCAGAGTTGATATCCTTTAGGATTGACTGGTTTGATCTCTTTGCTGTTCAAGAGGCTCTCAAGAGTCTTCTCCAGCACCACCATGTGAAAGCATCAGTTCTTAGTACCCAAATATGTAAGTCTTTGGTGTCACACAGCAATTTAAGTAAGCTCTTCTACTTCCTTCACATATAGCTGCTCATTGCTCATCTTAAGTGGACCAAATTGAACAACATGTCTTGTGGAGAGTCTGTACACCGTCCAGAGCAGGCTGTGACATTATTCTCAGTCCCACAGTAGTCATTCCTGAAAGAGCTTGAGTGGTGTTTGTATTAGGAATAAAATGCAAAGAATGATGGTATAAGAAACACTTCAAAGATGATCATAAAGCCATTTATAAAGGCATCATGGATGTGTATTTTCCTTCAAATAAGACTCAAATAAAGCTATTACTTGCCTTAATAACAATGCCTAATTAGCAAAATTCAAAGGAACGAAACCTCTGCATCACATTATTTATTTATTTATTTTTTAACATTTGTAGCCTCTATTTTTATTTAAAAAAAATTTTTTTTGGTTTATAACTACCCTTTGATTTTATTTTATTTACTTATTTATTTTTTCTTGTATTGGTTTTCCCATACATCACCATGTATCCGCCACAGGTATACACGTGTTCCCCATCCTGAACCCCCCTCCCTCCTCCCTCCCCGTACCATCTTTTTTATATTCAAAATGCCATGTTTGACTTAATACTCCAAACAGAAGTAATGGAATCACTATATAGACTTATTACAAGAAGGAGATCCTTTGTCCTGTTCTTCCATCTTTCATTTCTTACAGAAATTTCTATGGTGCAATGAGTGTAACATAAATCAAAACACTAAGTGGAGAAAGCCAAATGCAGAACTTGATTCAAACAAGATAATTCAAATATTTGCTTCACTGAAGTAATATAAAGCATCATTTTATTAGGTCATGTTTTCACTTATATAAAATGAATATGGTAAAGATATGCATAGTATATACATATATGTGTGTGTATGTGTGTATATATATAAATTATTCAAAATGGTATATATGTATGTGTACTTACATAACAAGCCACAGGAGTTACGGAAATTTTTGAAACATTGTTAGAATAAAATAACAAAGTAAGATAAAAACTTTATCTTTGTGATTTGTAATAAACTTATGGGTCCTTAAACCTAATTTTTTAATGTTAAAATGATTAATATGTCAAAATGATGTCTTTTTAAAATGTCCATAGAGATCTCCAAAAGACTACATCTTCATAACATACAAGTACACCAGTGGGAATTAAGTATTAAGTGAAAAAAGTTGAGAATTTTATTTCCCTTTCCATGCATGTTTTATGCAGGTATTAGATATTGCTATTTTATTATTTAATAAAATAGAACTGCTGAGTGGCAATGATTCCTAAGACATTTTAACCTGATTTATCCTGATTTCTTTTAAAGCAGTATACAAATACATGTCTACTCTTCTTATGTCCTGAGTCTCACTCTTAGAACAGAATTTATCTACTATCTTTTTAAGTCACTTGTCAATAGACAGAAGAAAGAAGGTATTATATATTGATGAGAGTTTTTCCTAAACTTGATTCTGAGAAAGAACGAAGAGAGGAGAAAGAAGATGAAGACTATAATTCTGCTTCTTAGCACTTCTCATGCACTTGTCAATGTGTTGTTACTGTTTCGTGTGCTTTCCTCTCAGTCCTTCAAATGGCCATAAATGTTATCTTAACTTAAAGGAAATTTAAGAAGCACTGAATTACTGAATTAATCAGGTTAGGTGTGGAGTAGATGGTTGCAACATGTCTGATACTTTGACATGCCATGCAGAAATCTAATCTGGGTTGTTGCCATTATCAAATCAATGCATTGGACAATGGCTGCTATGTCTTCTAGGAGTACAAGTGTTAACAGCTAAGTTCCGGTGTAATTGCAGGAGATAAAGATAGATCTTAGGCCAGGTGGAATTTAAGACTCATGAACTTATAATGTGATTTGGAATGTAAGAAGAACCTATTCTGTGTTCTATACAGCAAATAGCTGGGGATAAAGTATATCATAATACTAGCCACTTTTGTTAACAAATGAATGACTTAAATCAAAAGAAGCAAACCTTTTAATCTAGTGAATATGTCTATCAACCAAATAAAAAGCATAGTTGGAAAGGCAGACATGTCTAACAGAATTCCTTTTCACAAAATTTACAGTTTCCTGAGGAGAAAAGAATAAATATATGGAATTAAAAACAGCATATATATATATAGATATGTATGTATCTATATATGAATAGTATTTACATGTAAATTCAGTGCTATATTGCTTAACATAGGCAATAAGTGTTATTAGTATTAGTAGAACTAAATTATAATGCATTGAAATAGTTCCACTGAGGAGGTAGGCATGTAACCAGATCTTTGAAGAGGAGCAAGAGGTATAGCAGGAAGATGACTGGACATTCCTATCAGAAGAAAATATAGTACAAAATACAATCCTTGGTCTTTTTGATAAAGGATGGCACATATACCTGGCTGAAATTACCTTTTGGACAATGTTGGGTAAGGGTGCAGGAAGAGAGATTTATGCTGATGAACTTAGAAGAGGTAAAGATGGATGCTGAAATTCACAGTGCTGCCTCCCCTCTATTCCTTGAGCCTGAACCGAAGAATTGATGCTTTTGAGCTGTGGTGTTGGAGAAGACTCTTGAGAGTCCCTTGGACTTCAGGGAGATCCAACCAGTCCATCCTAAAGGAAATCAGTCCTGAATATTCAATGGACGGACTGATGCTGAAGCTGAAACTCTAACACTTTGGCCACCTGCTGCAAAGAACAACTCAGTTGAGAAGACACTGATGTTGGGAATGGTTGAAGGCAGGAGGGAAGGGGAAGACAGAGAATGATATGGTTGGATGGCATCTCTGACTCAATGGACATAAGTCTGAGTAAACCATGGGAGCTGGTGATGGACAGGGAGGCCTGGCGTGCTGCAGCCCATGGGATCACAAAGAACTGGACACGACTGAGGGACTGAGCTGAACTGAACTAACAGGAATAAACCCTACTCTATTTTCCTGTCTACTTAGCACAGGAAGGCAAAGTAACATTTTCCTGACTAAGAAGAACTGCAGGCACATTTAAAAGCACTTCCTGTTTAGATATCATCTTACCTTTATGACATTACCCATCATTTAGATAGATGTGGAGTAATGAAGTTATGATGAGATATAATTTTAAAGTAGAGATGTTTAAGTCAGAACTGCATATACTGTTATTACATGTGTATTATACAGATCTCAGTAGCAACTGAAATAGTACAGGTTGCTGTTCCAACAAGTACTTACTTCATTTCACTAGTGCTTAACTTTGTTCAAATGTTTATATGGAGGCAGGGAGCAGGGACAGAAGAGTAATGTGACTGTAACTATGAGGCTTTCTGGGGCACAATAAACCAAAATAGCAATGCAGAAATAATTTGAATACAAATCCCTGACAGCAAAACTGTCCACCAGAAGAGAAAGGCAGGAGCTGGTGATCTGAGTGCAGAAATATAGGTCACAGACATGGCCTGTGGATTAAAGAACTCAAGAGAATGTTTGTTCAGTGGTTACCAACATAAGTCACAGCTTCAGAGGCAAACTGCGGGAGCATGTCATCAGTTGTTACCTGTGCAACCTGGGACTGTGCCTTCACTTTTCTAGGGTTCTGTTTTCCTATCACAACTTGCTTCATAAGGTTATGATGAGAGTTAAAAGAATTATACTTTGTGAAAATTGGAGCACTAAGCAAGCCGTGTCACAGAATGCATGTAAGCATGTACTGTATCACTGCAATTATGACAGCTTTAAGAGTTAAAATGGGTGCTAAAAGCATTAAAGTTTATAGATTATTTTGAAATGTTTGTTTATTGGTCAAAAACCAGTTTCATCATAGACACCAGTAATTTATCCAAAAATAATTTTAAAATAAGCCTTTTTCTTAAAGATGAAATAACAGATTTATACCAAATAAAACAAAAGTACTTATTTATTGAATATTATGAAGGAACATAATTAGAAAAATATTTTTGTCACATTTTCATGAATACAATCAATTTTGTTAGTGTATTTTCATTATTGTGTTACTGGTTTTGTTCCCTCAAATGTGTTTTGTTTCTCAATGTGGTTTTTTAAAATGTTTTAAACAGCTTTATTGAGGTATAATTTACCTGTTGTAAAAATTCATTTAAGTGTATAATTCGGTATTTTTAAATAAATTTCAGAGTTGTGTGAATATTATCACAAAGGTTTTCTATTTTTAAGTTCTTCATAAAATTACCTCTAACATTTTTCCAAGCTTCTTTTTCTCTGATTAATCAATTTGAAAGTGTTAATGCATTCAATTTACTCTTCTCTGTGGACCATAATGGTTTCCCAAGTGGCTCAGTGGTCAAGAATCTGCCTGCCAATACAAGAGACACAGGAGACACAGATAGGTCCCTGTATTGGGAAGACTATTGCAGAGGGAAATGGCAACCCACTCCAGTATTCTTGCCTGGAAAGTTCCATGGACAGAGGAGCCTGACGGGCCATGGTCCTTGGGGTCACAAAGAGTCAGACACAATTGCGTGAATGAGCATGCATACATGGACTATAATAATTTTAAATGAGAAAACGATGTGTTAGCAGATACTAAAGTACTTAATAAGCTCATGGTAAATTCTAGAAAGGAAGTATATTCGATTCTAATTTTCTTTAATATAAAAATATACACATAGTACTATCTACTTTTACAGGTACCTGCATTTGTTTCATTCACCTTATCTTTAACCAATATCTAAAATCTCTTTTCATAAGACTACACTTTACAAACACATTAGCTATTTGTGACTGTTTACCATATTTAAACCCTGTAAAACTGTCGGCTTTCTAATTTGTTTTCCATTTCAATATACTGTATACAGTATTTCAATTTAAACAAGGAATTCCATATTGTTTTTCCCCACAAGTTATTTTGCAGCCCAGTCTCTGGATTTAAAAGTTAAATAGTGCAGGCTGTTTGGTCATTCACTATTTAAATTTCTCTATTTTCCCATTGTTATCACAAGGATAAATTTTAATTTCTTTCTTCCTATTTTTTTTAAAGGTGGATGCACCAATTTACATTTCCACCAACAGGGCACAATGCTTTCTTTTCTCCACATGCCCAGTACTCATCTTCTGTCTTTTTGATGCTGTCCCTTTTAACAGCTGTGAGTTGATAGCTCACTGTAGGTTTGATCTCCATTTCCATGGTCATTAGTGATGATGACCTTCTCATTGGTTGAACATTTTATGTCTTCTTTGGAAAAATATCTATTTAGATCTTCACATTTTTAAGGGACTTGTTTGTTTTATTGCTATTGAGTGTATGAGTTCTTTATGTATTTTGGGTATTAACCTCTTATCATAAATATGATTTGCAAATGTTTTATCCCATTGGGTAAGTAAGTAGCCTTTACATTTTGCTAATGGTTACCTTTGCTGTGCAGAGCTATTTAGTTTGATGCAATCCTGATTGTTTGTTTTTGCCTTTATTGCCTTTAGTTTGGTATCAATTATAAAAATTAAGCCAAGACCAATCAATGTCAAGGAGCTTACTTGACATTTTCTTCTGGTAGTTTTATGGTTTCAGGTCTTTTGTTCAAGTTTTCTTTCATTTTGAGTTGATTTTTTGCGTATGGCAAAAAAATGGGGTCCAATTTCATTCTTGCATGTGACTGTCCAGTTTTCCCAACATCATTGTATATTTTTGTCGTATTTTATATCCTTGTCTCCTTTGTCCTAAATTAGTTGATGGTATATGTGTGAGTTTGTTTTGAGTTTCTTTGTTCTGTTACATTGATCTATATGTATGTCTTTTGTGCCAATACCAAAGTGCTTTGATTACTGAAGCCTGATAGTTTTAAATCAGAAATTGTGACACCTTCACCTTTATTCTTCTTTCTTAAGATTGCTATAGCTATTAGAGATCTTCTGTGGTTCTATACATATTTTAGAATTTTTTTTCTATATCTATTCTTATTTTTACACAGTGATACAAAAAATCTGAGTTTTAATATTGTTTTTAGAGTACTAAGGTTGACTTATGAAACAGTTCTTCAATGGGTAAACCATTTCTAAAATCTCTTTTAGAGATTTGTTGATGGAAAACAAAAAGAGAAAGCATGTACTACCAAGCTACTTTTTAAATTATTCATCATTAACTTCATCACAAAAATTCTGTATTTCAGCTAATCCTACTTTACAGATTTTTTTAAAAAATCTAAATCCTGACCACACCTACTTCTATTTTAATTAGAGATTTTCTGTTTGTTTGGAAACAAAAGGATAAAATATTTGTTTACCACAACTAACTCCAAGTATATTTCTGTTCCATGCTGCTGCTGCTGCTGCTAAGTCACACCAGTCGTGTCCAACTCTCTGTGACCCCATAGACAGCAGCCCATTAGGCTCCCTCGTCCCTGGGATTCTCCAGGCAAGAACACTGGAATGAATTGCCATTTTCTTATCCAATGCATGAAAGTGAAAAGTGAAAATGAAGTTGCTCAATCGTGTCCGACCCTAGCGACCCCACGGACTGCAGCCTTCCAGGCTCCTCTGTCCATGGGATTTTCCAGGCAAGAGTACTGGAGTGGGGTGCCATTGCCTTCTCCAATAAGCTTCCTAATTTAGCAAGAATATTTTAACATAACTTTTCCCACCAATATATACATTTATGCTATCTTTACAAAATAAAATAATTTTTAAATTTATTTTTAACCTTTTTAAACTAAATTTACAACATCAGATGTTTCATTTCAGCAAAATAAACTAAGGAGTACATCAAGGCTGTAGATTGTCACCCTGCTTATTTAACTTCTATGCAGAGTACATCATGAGAAACGCTGGACTAGAAGAAACACAAGCTGGAATCAAGACTGCTGGGAGAAATATCAACAACCTCAGATATGCAGATGACACCACCCTTATGGCAGAAAGTGAAGAGGAACTAAAAAGCCTCTTGATGAAAGTAAAAGAGGAGAGTGAAAAAGTTGGCTTAAAGCTCAACATTCAGAAAACGAAGATCATGGCATCTGGTCCCATCACTTCATGGGAAATAGATGGAGAAACAGTGGAAATAGTGTCAAACTTTATTTTTTGGGTCTCCAAAATCACTGCAGATGGTGATTGCAGCCATGAAATTAAAAGACAGTTACTTCTTGGAAGAAAAGTTATGACCAACCTAGATAGCATATTCAAAAGCAGAGACATTACTTTGCTGACAAAGGTTTATCTAGTCAAGCTATGGTTTTTCCTGGGGTCATGTATGGATGTGAGAGTTGGACTGTGGAGAAGGCTGAGCACCGAAGAATTGATGCTTTTAAACTGTGGTGTTGGAGAAGACTCTTGAGAGTGCCTTGGATTGCAAGGAGATCCAACCAGTCCATTCTGAAGGAGATCAGCCCTGGGATTTCTTTGGAAGGAATGATGCTAAAGCTGAAACTCCAGTACTTTGGACACCTCATGCTAAGAGTTGACTCATTGGAAAAGACTTTGATGCTGGGAGGGACTGAGGTCAGGAGGAGAAGTGCACGACAGAGGATGAGATGGCTGGATGGCATCACTGACTCGATGGACATGAGTCTGAGTGAACTCCGGAAGTTGGTGATGGATAGGGAGGCCTGGCGTGCTGCGATTCATGGGGTCGCAAAGAGTCGGACACAACTGAGTGACTGAACTGAACTGAACTGATAACAAGGATATAAAATTAATATAATTTACCATTTGTAAAGTTCTGGTAATAAAGTTAATACATAAACAGCTATCACTTTACCTTTTTTAAGTGCACTAGAAATTTTGGACTTAAACAGGAGCAAAATTAATATTTACTTGATCTAAATATGTTCTTTTAAGAGTGATATAAAAACCTACCTTCTTTAATTACATCTTTTAAAGTATCATCTTTGGCAAGTCATCTATACATTACTACCTTTTGAAGTATATGCTGAAGCTTTTCCAAAAGAGTTGCATCTTATTTTCTCATGTTTTCAGTGATTTCATTAAAACCCCTATAGTGAATAATGACTATCAATAAGTATTTAGTGCAAGTTAAAATTTCGTCCTCATTCTTTGCATATAAAAATCGGTAGCTTTCCATTAAGAATATTTTTTAAAATAATTTTTATTTATAGAAAAAGGCAAAAAAGCCAAAAGAAATATAAGGTAAGATATATGATATATAGTAATCATTACATATTAAAGTTATATACATATATCCAGTGGCTGAATGACTGAAAGTTAGAGTTGAAACAAACCATCTCGATGTATTTGAATGCAACTATGAGTAATAATACATTGCTTGTGAGTTAAAAATCTAGGACAATGCTACCAGGAAGCAGGAACAACAAATCGAAGTTTGGACTCTCTGAGCAAACTGTGTATATGATTCCAACCTCTCCCCAACAAAAGATTCAACACCATTACTGTCTGTGCATGGAGTACAGACATGAACTACACATGGAATAAAGCACAATCACAAATCCCATTAGTCATCTATGCATTTTTATACAATTTACATTTTAATATTGGATTGCCTATGTGTGTGAAAACACCAAATTTCAAATTGATTCAGGGCTGACATGATTTTGCATATGCTGACCTAGCTCCCTCCCCAGTCACTCATCATTCATCATTCCGTTAGCTGAAGATGCAATTAAGTCTGCTTTTTTGTGACTTTTAAGCATGCCTACTGAGTGGAGACTTAATACCTCTACTTTATTTGCTTTTTGATGCTGCATGTAGGATAAGGACAAGCATATAGGCTGACAGCATCTTGAAGGGGTTAGCAAGCAAGGAAAGTCTGTGATTTGCTTGAACATCAGAGGGTCATATTAAGTAGTATTTGTTGACCATTTCTATAAACAAGGTATTAGAAAGTTTTTCTGATACCCATATGTTGCTGGGTCAGTCCTATCATCTCTTCAAATAAATATTCTTATCTCTCAAGTAGATGTGTATGATTTTCTAAAAGGTCTAGATAGAACTGAGTCTATTAGGAATATCAATTACTTTAGGGAAAACATGTTTATTGTAAAAAACATGATTTGATCCCGATAAATTGTTAGTATGCTTGATCACTGACATCTTTAACAATTTTAAAAAGTATTTTTATTGCCAGTTGCACTGATGAGGAAACAAACATAGAAAATTCAGAGTAAATTCTATCAGGCCTCACAGTGATGTCTGATAGAGCCAGGAGAGACTTTATGAAATCCAGACTCCCAAACTAATGTTCTATCAGCTAGACCTCCATGTGAGCCTCACAAATTGTAGGTAGGAATAGCTTTCCCTAAAATGCTCATGAAGCAAAACAGAGCAGTGCCTCATTTCATGTGATTTCTAATTTGAAATGCAAACAATTGCCAATTTGTTTGACTTGTATTTATAATTATTTCCTTGTGAATTACTCATCACTAAATGCTTTATAAATATTTTCTCTTTCCCAATGTCTATGGAATGATCATAGCATAGAAAATGTTGGCTTTAAAAGATTTATTAATATCTCTTTTTGAAATAACATACATTTGTAAGATAGAGTAAAAGCACTTTTAAAGAAACAAATCTTGAATTTGAATTCTCTCTCAGATAGTGACTCATTTGATGTGCTTATTAAGAACTGCATACTGACTTTGATTAAAGGTGCATATGAAGTCATTTCAGTTGTGTCTGACTCTTTGTAACCCTATGGACTGTAGCTTACCAAGCTCCTCTGTCCATGGGATTCTCCAGGAAGATTACTGGAGTGGGTTGCCATGACCTACTCCAGAGGATCTTCCCAACTGAGGAACCAAACCCCTGTCTTTTATGTATCCTGCATTAGCAGGCAGATACTTTACCACTAGTGCAACCTGGAAAGCCTTGATACAAAGGTAGTCATTGTATAGCAGTTCAGTTCAGTCACTCAGTCATGTCCGACACTTGGCAACTCCATGAACCTCAGCACACCAGGCCTCCCTGTCCATCACCAACTCCCGGAGTCCACCCAAAACCACGTCCATTGAGTCAGTGATGCCATCCAACCATCTCATCCTCTGTTGTCCCCTTCTCCTGCCCTCAATCTTTCCCAGCATAAGGGTCTTTTCCAATGAGTCAGCTCTTCGCATGAGGTGGCCAAAGTATTGGAGTTTCAGCTTCAACATTAGTCCTTCCAGTGAACACCCAGGACTGATCTCCTTTAGGATGGACTGGTTAGATCTCCTTGCAGTCCAAGGGACTCTCAAGAGTCTTCAACACCACAGTTCAAAAGCATCAATTCTTCTGCGCTCAGCTTTCCTTATAGTCCAACTCTCACATCCATACATGCCTACTGGAAAAACCATAGCCTTGACAAGACGGACCTTTGTCGGCAAAGTAATGTCTCTGCTTTTGAATATGCTGTCTAGATTGGTCATAACTTTCCTTCCAAAGAGGAAGTGTCTTTTAATTTTATGGCTGCAATCACCATCTGCAGTAATTTTGGAGCCCCCCAAAATAGTCAGCCACTGTTTCTACTGTTCCCCCATCTATTTGCCATGAAGTGATAGGACCGGAGGCCATGATCTTCATTTTCTGAATGTTGAACTTTAAGCCAACTTTTTCAGTCTCCCCTTTCACTTTCATGAAGAGGCTCTTTAGTTCCTCTTCATTTTTTACCATAAGGGTGGTGTCATCTGCATATCTGAGGTTATTGATATTTCTCCCGGCAATCTTGATTCCAGCTTGTACTTCCTCCAGCCCAGCATTTCTCATGATGTACTCTGCATAGAAGTTAAATAAGCAGGGTGACAATATACAGCCTTGACGTACTCCTTTTCCTATTTGGAACCAGTCTGTTGTTCCATGTCCAGTTCTAACTGTTGCTTCTTGACCTGCATACAGGTTTCTCAAGAGGCAGGTCAGGTGGTCTGGTATTCCCATCTCTTTCAGAATTTTCCACCGTTTATTTTGATCCCCACAGTCAAAGGCTTTGGCATAGTCAAGAAAGCAGAAATAGATGTTTTTCTGGAACTCTTTTGCTTTTTCAATGATCCAGTGGATGTTGGCAATTTGATCTCTGGTTCCTTTGCCTTTTCTAAAACCAGCTTGAATATCTGGAAATTTATGGTTCACGTATTGCTGAAGCCTGGCTTGGAGAATTTTAAGCATAACTTTACTAGTGTGTGAGATGAGTGCAATGTGTGGTAGTTTGAGCATTCTTTGGCATTGCCTTTCTTTGGGATTGGAATGAAAACTGGCCTTTTCCAGTCCTGTGGCCACTGCTGAGTTTTCCAAATTTGCTGACATATTGAGTGCAGCACTTTCACAGCATCATCTTTCAGGATTTGAAATTAGAAAGCAAATATATGTAGTTGAATTTAGTTGAGCAAAGCCTCACTATCAGCTCCTTTTGATAGATTCACTACCTTGTGTAAGGCTAAGGTATTGCATTGAATGCATTAGTAAATCTGGTTTTACTTTTGCCTGTAATGAAAAGAACAAGCTGCCAGCATGAACCATATATTTACTATAGTCTTAAATGTTAACTCTACCTGAAGAACTGAGCCTTTTATTTCTCAGTCTTTTTGAACATGAGACATAATTTTAAGGATTTCTAGATACTAACATAATTACCCTTAATTTACAAACTTACATTCAGATTAGAATACAGAGCTCAATAATGTGACTCAGAATATTGTTCTTACTCTGTGTGTGTAATCATTTAAATATCAAATACTTTTTAAAGAAAAAAAGAAACAGCAGTTCTCTCCCTTTTTGGTCTTGGTTACTGTCATGCAGTGATTATACATGTATTTTTCAATATTTCCCATGAAAAACTTGTTATGAATTTAAATCATCCTAAATACTAAAAAAATCTAATATCCCCTTTTAAAAGCAGAATTAAAAATTGTTAAAGATTAACAGCAATTCCCTTAAGCAAGAGAGAAAGGAAAAAATTAGAGGAAGTGACAAGAAAAATAACGTACTTATTAAAGAGCCACAAGATTGACTTATAAGGAAAGATTAGAGAAAAAAATTTAAAAATAAAGCTAGATTTGTTGCAGGAAAAGACCATGATGATCAGAGCTGCAGTGGTAATATAAACAATCTGGGTGGAGACACTTCACATTTCAGTGTGAGGGAGGAAAATGATCCAGCTCATTTGCTCATGGTGAGTGTTATTAGCTGCCAAATGCAGTAATCAAAAAGTAAGTCCACAACTTTAAATATTATTTAAAATATCCAGAAGAAAGACAGTCTAAAATGATAAAGTATGATAATAATCAAATGAACATAAAGTTTTAAAAATATTTATTCAACTCAATCTGTACTTTCGCACCCAGATCCTCAAATAGCAAAAGAGAGAAAGCAACATAGACATAAAAGTCTCAACTCTGTATTTTAACAGAGGTTCCCTGTAGATGACTGACAGAAACGCTTGCAAAGGAGTAAGATAATATGAGGGACGGTAAAAAGGAGAGCAAGATGCTCATCTTTAAAAAGAAAAGAAAAGATTGTGTGAAACATGAAAAGCCACCCCATATCTGAGAGAGGTTATAAAGAGAAGACAAGAATATTGTGCAGTTTCCCATTCTCCTTACCTGATTCTTCTTGCCACTTCATTGGTTAAGTTTTATAGGTTGAAGTAACTGGCATGGAAGAGGTATGCCTGTCAGCTGTTCACAATGCAGAATTCTGAAAAGGTCAGCATAGTAACAGTATGACAGGCCATGTAAGTCATTATGAGACTTATAACTCATTTGTAAGTAGAATGAGATCTAGAGCAAATTAATGTAAACTCGCCGTAAGAGCTCTGAAAACACGTTAGCTATATCAAAAGCTAGGTTTTGCTTTTTATCTAGGAAGACAAATAGACATTTCCTCACAAATGCATTGCCTTTCTTAGGAGCAGCAGTAATGGAAAATAAGTTCAATATTCTGTGAAGAGGTTTAAAGAAAAGATACTAGCAGAAGGAAGGCAGTTTTAGGGATCTTATACATAATAAAATATATACACAGATATTATATGTGTTTCGGTTCTGTTTGGTGCCATTGGAAATCATTTCCTAATTTAAATAAAAAGAGTCTTAAGTCTTCAAGTCACACATTTTCAGAATGTTAAAATAACATTGTTAGTCAAGAGAAAATATTTATGACATTCCCTAGTTTTATTGTGATGGATCTATTAATTGTGAAACTTGATTTTATTACCATATACCTAATTTTATACCATTAACCAAATATTGTTTTTTGAATGAAAACTAGTAATCTACACACAGATCATAGCGCATTCTTTAGTCGTGAACATGCTGCAGGTGATCGATATTGAGTAGTGAAAGAGTTAATTATCCACAATACCATCTTTCCCACCAGACATTCCACTGTGCCTCTGTTATACACTTAGGCACAGTTCCTAATGGCAAAATCTATTAGAATGCACAGTATTTTCTCAAGGGAGGTGGTGGAAGTCCTGTCACTTGAGACATTTAAAACTACACTTGATAAAGCACTAGAGAGCCATGAGTGCATGTTCCCCAACCCTCAGGATAGAACATGACCTAATGGGTGCTTTTCTGTCCTTTAATGTCTCTGATTCACTGGGTGTTTTAATAGCTACTCCATATTTTAGTAGATCTAGAACAACCGTCTATTTTTTCAATGGGAATTCAGTTTGGTCTATAAAGTGTCAAGACGGAGGTGACAAGGCAAACCACAAGGGAATGAAGGAAGCCTCGTGGAAATTTAATTGATTTAGACGAGGTTTGAGCAAACACAACAGTGTATTAGGGTTTAGCAAATGCCTCAACTTTTTTCAAATGTTTTCAGTTCAAGGAAACCCAAAACACATTTGGCTAAACACTTTTTCCTTGATTTTCAAGCCCATGTGTATTTCAAGGGAAATTTAATCCATGTGTTTCTGATTCATTTACACTTAGCTCATCAAAATGTGGTTTCGTAAGACCCATTTGATGTCTAAGAAGCCTTGTGAGTTTTTTGTAAGCCTTTTTTCTTTGAACCAGGAAGTTGCTTTTTGCCAAGAGTCAATGGAACTTCAGCCCGAAAAGACTCAGTTGTGTTTGGGATTTTGGAATCCTCGAAGTTGGTGGGAGCTAATGAGAGAGGGTGAGGACACTGATTCAGTTATAATGAATGTCCCCATTTCTAATATATTACCTATTCAAATAACTTAAATATATTTGTTTTTCTCACTTTATAGGGGAAAAGCCCATCTCAAGTTCTTGAAAATCTTGTGGAAAACATAAGGATGAATTTTATTATTGGATGTGCTATTGCCATGTGTTCTGATAATTACCCACTAATGTGCCTCTTGGTGATGAGTAATCAGGGCAGTAATTCATATTTATCTCAGAATAATTATAAAGAAGTGACTCCAAAAGGTGTTTAGATTGGCCATCTTTCTGTATTGAAAGAAAAAATCCTCTGCCTAGTTTTTGTTGCTCTGTGCACAACACTACTTGTTCTTAAAACAAGAAGGGAGACAAATAAGACTCAGTGAATGTGCTGATTCAGGTGCACACAATCCTCTATCTCATTGCCGTTGCTCTTAAAGAGCATCTGGGGTAAGGAAACATACATCCGGTCCATCCGTCAAGAGTCCATGAGAAAGCTAACAATGTTTGCACCTGCAGGATGAATTACATCTTTGGTGAGTGTGGGAAGCTACATAATGAGACAGCTGAATAGCTGATACATTTCTTTCCTCTCGCCCTTAACATACCTTCTTTTTCACTAGCTTTATTTTTCCTACTTCTTCCTCTTCAATTTCCCCACCTTTACACTTACCACTAGATAACAGAGCAAACGTGATGCGTTCATCCAAGGATGGGTTGACATGGTTTACACATTGCTTTCATTTGGTTGTTCTTTGGATGAATTCTTCGTCGAGAACAAGATAATGAAAACCATACGGTCATTGAACACAAAATGTGCAGCCACTTTGGCTGTTCCCTTACAGCCCGTTTCATTTCATGTAGGCTGGTCCCTGAGTTTACTCCCATATAAGAGCCCAGCCAGGTGGAACCCTGCCCCCTATGGGTTTTGGTCATTCAGCAAATACTGCCAATTTAGTTCTTGCCTGTCACCCATATATCAGAGAGCTCATTTGAATGTAGCACCTCTTGCTAGCCTGCTGTAGCTTTAGAAACTTGGCCTTTTAAGTATTCATAGAGTTCTGTTCAGGGACCTTCATTGTGAATCCTGAAGACAGAAGAACCAGGATAGGTGACCACAGAGAATTAAAAGAACATTAAAAATTGTTTCACTCATGCTGACCTCAAATTTTGAAACACTGCCTGAAGGGAATGAATATTTTGAATGCTATGGTGAATGAAGGCAAATGCGTCTTTAGTTTCTGGACTGAGTTTTGACAGTATACAGGAAAATTATAAATTTTTAACTATGGCAGCAAGTTCAGACTACAGGTGTGAGGATAAAGAATTATTTATTGACTCAGACTCCCATATTAGTGAGCAAAAAAGCTCAAAGGAACAAAAATACAGATGAGGTCCCTGGCATTTGAAGAAAAGTTTATTTTCATTTTTAAGACACCAAAGACATCTCAACTATATAAATTCATCTCTGAAAACCCAAAAGTAAAATTGTTATTTGTGGTTTAAGATGCAAAAATATTTTCTCTTAAATTTGGCTACAGAGACTCTTTTTGCACTGAAAGAATTTATGAAAATATGCAACTTATTATATCCAATTTCATTTCCTTTCTCACAGACATATAATTGAGAATAAAAACTAGTCAATATTAAAAGTGTAACCCATACATAATACAGAAGAAATGTTGTCAATTTCTTTCTCAGTACAAATATATATTTTGCTTTTAATAATCAGAAATCTTTGTCATTATTGATCAAGTGAAACAAACCTTGTACAGTATAGAATTATTTTGTTGTCTGTCCTCATAACTGGAGAAATGGAAACAAAGTGATTAATAACAAAATATACAAAAAAAGCATCTGCCCGCAATGTAGGAGACCTGGGTTCGATCCCTGGGTAGGGAAGATCCCCTGGAGAAGGAAATGGCAACCCTCTCTAGTACTCTTGCCTGTAAAATTCCATGGACAGAGGAGCCTTGTAGGCTACAGTCCATGGGGTCGCAAGGAGTCAGACACGACTGAGCGACATCACTTCACTTCACTTCATACAAACTTCTATAATTTATGTTCCTGAGAGATGGAAAGGAGTCTGGAATAATTTTGTCCAAACTCTGAATTTTATATGTTAACATACAAAAAATGTAGAGACTTTAGGAGACTTGTTCAAAGTTCACTGACTAGCGTGTATCAGTCTGCACATTAGAGTTTCATTTTCTTAAATATTCGTCCAGTGCTGTTTTAATAATCAGTAATTTCTGTAGGAAGGATATGTTCCTGGGATAGGGTCCACCAGATAAGATGACAGGGAGTCATTCAATAAGTTCTCACTAGGTAGAATTTTCATATTCAGAACACCTTAAGTTGAATTCATTCCCTAAGGTGGAATTGGGAGCCCTAGATCCTCATGTGTTTTATTTCTCTTACCCTCACCTCCTGGGAGGACTCTAAGGCATCTTAGAAAAGAATATCATGGTTTTCCTTAGGACCATGTCTTGAAAACTCCGTAACTTCTCCAATTATAGAATAAACCTTAAAGTAACCCCCAATACTGACTGCATTAGTTTGCAATTAAAAAAAAAATACTACCGAGTGAGTGGCTTAACAAAAGAAATTTATTTTCTGGGCGTTAGAAGTCCGAGATTGCGTTGTCAGCAAGGTTGACTTCTTCTGAGACGACTCTCCTTTGCTTGTAGATGGCCATCTTTTCCTTGTGTGTTTTACCTGGACTTTCCTCTGTACTTGTCTATCCCCCACCCTCCTTTTCTGATAAAGAGAACACCAGTCATGTTGGACTAGAGCCCACCTTAAAACCTAATTTTAATTTAATTACCTCTTTAAAGACCCTACCCTGAATTTTTAAAAATCTTTTATTTTTATTGAAATGTATTTATTTCCAATGTTGCATTAATTTCTGCTTTATAGGAAAGTGATTCAGTTATAGATATACACATTCTTTTTTATATTATTTTCCATTATGCTTTATCATAGGATATTAAACATGGTTTCCCATGTTATATAGTAAGACCTTGTTGTTTATCCATTATATATACAACAGTTTGTATCTGCTACTGTATCCCCAAATTCCTACTCCATCCCTCTTCCATGCCACTTCACCCTTGGAAACCATAAGTCTTCTCTATGTCTATGAGTCTTTTCCTGATTCATAGAAGTTCATTTGTGACATATGTTAGATTCTACATATAAGTGATATCGTTTGGCATTTGTCTTTCTCTTTCGGACTTACTTCACTTAGTATGATCATCTTTGTGTGTGTGTTTGTTACTCAGTCACTCAGTGTGACTGTATAGACTATAGCCCACCATAGGATTCTCCAGGCAAGAATACTGGAGTGGTTTACCATTCCCTCTCCAGGAGATCTTCCTGACCCAGGGATCAAACCTGGGTCTCTTGCACTACAGGCAGGTTCTTTACCATTTAAGCCACCAGGAAAGCCTGTGATCACCTTTAGTTGCATCCATATTGCTGCGAATGGCATTACTTCATTCTTTTTTATGGTTAAGTAGTATTCCATTGTATATCTGTACCACATCTTCTTTACTCATTCACCTATAAAAACCCTATCATTAAATGCTGTCACATTCTGAGGTACTGGCAGTCACACTTCAACAAATGAATTTGGGGATCACAATTCAGCCTCTAACACCTTCCTCTGCTTACACTTTTGTTATATGTAATTTCCTCCTTTGAGAGTGGGTGAGGATTTTTCCTTCAGTCCAACTAGTGGAATATGGCAAAGATGATAGGAGTCACCCCCATGATTACACAACATTTTATAATAACCTGCCTATTTGGCTAGCAGACTTGCTTTAGACACTTTCTCTCTTTGTCTTTGAACTAGTAAGTGGCTGTGTTAGGAGGTCTGCATGACAAAGAGCTGAGAAAGGCCTCCAGCCAATAACCAGCAAGAAGCTACTTCCCTCGGTTTTATAGTCCCAAAAAGAAAAATTCTGCTATCAACCCGAGTGAACTTGGAATTGAATTCTTCCCCAATCAAGCCTTCAAATGAAAATCACAGCCCTTGCCAACACCTTGACTGTGGCCTTGCTGAAGACTCAGCCAGGACATGCCCTGACTCCAGCCCCACAGAAAGTGTGAGATAGTAAATAGATGTTGTTTTAAGCCACTAAGGTTGTGGTAATGTGTTACATGGAATAGAAAACTGACACCTAAAATTCATGAGTGGCTTTGGAACTAGGCTGGGGGTGGAGACTAGAGGAATTGTGATGAGTATGATAGGAAATGCCTCACTAGTTTAAAACAGATAATTGGCAGATGTCTGGCCAGCATTATTAAAGACACTGTCAATGCAAGCTTATGACGAAGGTGGGGGCATGTTATTGAAAGTTAGAGGAGGATGGATCCTTGTTATTTAGCCATAGAAAGCAGCAACATCATCTCATATAGATACATGGAAAGCAGAACTTGCAAATGATGAATTTGTTCTTATAGCTGATTTCCAAGCCAAGTGGTGAAGGTGCTGATTGTAGTAAAATGTGAGAAGAGAGAGGCAAATGGAAGGAAGAACTACTAAAAAATGTTGAACATTAAGACATTTACTTCTAGGAAAGCTTGTTCTGGAGAAAAAGTCAAGGATTTGACTCTGTAACTTTTCAGTTAAGCTTCAGAAAATTAAAAGGTTAAGGTATTCTGTCACCAAAAAAGAGCCTTTCAAGAGAGCGACAATATGCCTAACAGATCCTCCCAATCAAACCATAACGATTCTACTAAGTTAAGTGTGGTGTCCTTTAGCCATTTTAGCAGGACACCAAGGTAGGGAAGGATTATCACAAAAACCTCCATGAACCTGGTCTTTGTTTTATGACATGAACCCATTAAAATTCATGAGACCCAGAAAATACTTGAGTTAGTAGTTTCAATGCAGAAATTACTACCAGATTAAAAAGGACAGTGAGTATAATATGAAAGGAGACAGTCCAAACCCCCAGATTCTACTGGCTGGAAGTGCTGTTACAGTTTCTCAGCTGTAAACCTATGCTACCTTTCATGAGAGAGGAAGAGTGATCAAAAAGCTGAAGCAACAGCAAGGGGATGGAGCCTAGAGCCACAAAGAATTATTCTCAGTCCTTGAAATCTAATCAAGAAACCCAACATTTGCCTGGCTGAGCAGTGACTCCTTTTTATCTTGCCCCCCTCCCCCTTTTGAACTTGACTGTCTATAAATGTCATTTTGTCTGCCTCACTATTTTCTAATGAGTTTGTTAAAGGCAAACAACTTGCATTTGTCATGTTACAAGGTTACAGATGGAGAGAATGCCTCAAGAGTTAGCTGTTCTTAGCAGATTCTACCTGGAATACTTATACTTACCTAGACCTGGTTTACGTGATAAGATTTTGATCTTGTGCTATAATGGAATGAGACTCTTGAGGACTTTGGAAGGGGTGATTTTATTTTGCGTGTTGGAAGGACACAAATTATTGCTGGCTGAATGGTGGCTTTTGGTAGACAGAAGCTAAGATGATCCTTAAGAGCCCTAGTTTCAAGCCCCTGTATAATAGTTTCCTCTAGATTGTGGAAGGGACCTCTCTCTCCCTTACCGCTAACCGTAGCGTAACAAGGTGAGGATGGGATTCAGTCCCTGATTCAGGAAGATCCCCTGAAGAAGGAAATAGCAACCCACTCCAGTATTCTTGCCTGGGAAATCCCATGGACAGAGTAACCTGGTGGGGCACGATCCATGGGGTCACAAAGAGCAGACGCAACTAAGTGACTCAGCATGCACTACTACACATGAGGAGGGGCTGTCCCTCCCAAATGTATATTACATTATATAAAAATCATGTTGCTGAAAAATCTGTTAACAGCCTGAATCATCTTGTAAGTGAACCTGTCCCCAGGAAAGCTTGCAGATAAGAAACACTTGTTAATCTTTTTTGTGTCCTCTCACTCCTATGAGGACAAAAGCGAAAGAAAGAAAGCGAAGTCACTCAGTTGTGTCTGACTATTTGTGACCCCATGGACTGTAGCCTATCAGGCTCCTCAGTCCATGGAATTTTCCAGGCAAGAGTACTGGAGTGGGTTACCATTTCCTTCTCCAGGGGATCTTCCTGACCCAGGGATCAAACCCGGGTCTCCCACATTGCAGGCAGACGCTTTACCGTCTGAGCCACCAGAGGGGTCCCTATGAGGACATGGTATCTTCTAAACGAAGAGATTGCAAAATTTTGAAATTAAGGATTATGGCTGCCGTTTCTATTAGGCCCTGGCATTTAGTGGGGTGGTAGTGGAACACAGTGGAATGGTTTTAAAAAGTCAGGATTCACTTTTTCAATGACCTGAATCTATCTTTAGCAAGATCAGCACGCTGGATTTTTTTTTTAAGCTTATAAGATAGGTACCCTAGTTCCAGGTATAAAATGAGATAAAACGATGTAAAGAAGATGATAAGGAACTACTTCTCTAAGTTTATTTTTTCAACAAAGAAACATTTTCTGGAATCCCATAGAACCATCTCTCTACATACCTCCTTGGCCAGTCCTGGGTCACATGCCCAGAATGGGGTCACGTGCCCACCACACAACAGCTCCCTGGCAAGCAGAATGATAGGACAAGCACGACCTATGTTAAGAATCATCACGATTCTCCTGAAATGTGAGGGAAGAGCTGGTTGGCAAATTTAAACAAAATTGACATCTGCCAATCTGGGAGAAAAGGTGAACTGTTGATCTTTTAGACAAACAATCGTATTTTCTTTAAGAAAATAACATACTTTAAAAAATACCGATATTACAAAAATGCCTATAAAATCCATAAGTATTAACTGAACACCTGCCATAGGCACTACTCTAGGAGCTAGGGTTACTACAGTGAAAAAACAAATGCATATATATATATATATATGCATTTTTTCTTTTTCCTAATTCAAGTGAACAAAGTCACATGTTAGTGGTGTAAAAAGATCAAATTTATAAGGATCACATTTATAGATGCCTTGATTAGGTGCTTGATGGCTGGTTTGTATAGTCCGGTAGTGTGTATATCCATGGAAGAACTGCAAGTGATGAATATAAACTGACCTGAATTCACATTTGTCTAAATAAAAAGCCATATTCCCCCATTGCATTTGTATTTTGTTTGTTTGTTTTGGCTGCACTGGGTCTTAGTTGAGGCATGTGGAATCTTTAGTTGTGGCATTGGAACTCTTGGTTGCAGCATGTAGGTTCTAGTTCCCCAACCAGGGATCAAACCCAGGCTCCCCGAATTAGGAGTGGAGTCTTAGCCGCTGGACCACTGGGGAAGTTTCCCATTGCACTTGTTTTGAATCTCCCTCGCTTTCCCTAGTGTCTCTAACCTGTTCTTTGCTATTAGTCACTTTTCATGAACAACTCAGCAGGCCCCCAACTCTCTCACTTTAAAAATGAAGACTAAATAAATAACCCCAGTGCCACTGTATAGGGCTGCAGTGTCTGTGTACTGCACAACTCCAGGGGGATCCATACACAGACAATTGTACAAATAGTTCCAGTGTGGAGTCCCTGAAATCATCCCTGCTCTAGGTATGGTCTTATCCCTCTGCCCTCTCCCTCACTTAAAAACTCTAAAATAATCTTCTGTACTAGTTGTTTCTTCTGGATATTCTGTTTGTTTCTAAAGCCACTATAATCTGACTTTCATTCTACCACTCCTGCCAGATCAGCAATGACGTCTTCTTACCAAACCCTTTTCTGTCCTTATGTTGTCTGGTATTTTGATAGCACTGGATTCTCTTTCTTGAAATACTCTCTTCCCATTTCACATTTTCCCTAGCTCCTTCAATCCCCCTGACTCTTCCTTCTCAGCCTTTCAGAGAATTTCTTGGAATTCTGTGATGCTCTACTTCTACCTGGACTCCCTTTTCTTCTCATCCATGTGATACAGATAGAGCACTACAGACTTGACTAATCAAAATCTTGTTGGTCATTTTTTAAATTGGTACATAAAAAGTTATTGATGGATTTTGGTTACTTTAATTCATGTAAACCGTGTTCAGTTTAATTTTGGAATTTAAAATTGATATTTTTGAAATGAGATGAATAGATGTCCAAATAGATAAGTAGATATAGATTGATCAGTCTAAATTAAATCCATGTAACAATTAAGGGCTGTTTTACCTAAGACACTGTGATCTGGCACCTGACAGATCTTAGATGCTTAATTAGTAATTGATGAATAGATTAATGAATATCATTTTTAGGGGAGATTATAAAAAATGTAAAGCTATGGTCACAATCTGTAAGGTATAGATGTGTAATGGCAAAATATGAAATGTAACTTGGATGGTTTATTTTCTACCCAAGAATATTCACTTAAGTGAATATAAATATATAAATTTATATATAAATAATCTGGCACTTTGGGGGACTAGTCCAATATGAGATGGATTATTTATTATTTCACATCTGAGGTTAAAGGTCAAATACTTATGTTCTGTGGCATGTCCTTGGCCACAGTTATAAGAAGACAAACATAAAAGTTAATAGAGCAGGCAGATTTGTTTGGGCATTTGAATATAAGATGCAAAGTCAAAAGACACCAAAGTATTTTAGGGTACACTTCGATTATTTAGTTCATGATTTATGAACAAGAAAGAAATCTCAAACTTACTGAAATATCAAAGAAAATATGAAGCTGAAGAAATTACATTCTTGTATTTTTGAGCATAAAGAGGAAGAAAAATGAATCAGACTTCTAAACTTCCAGCCAAGCTTCCCAAGGGTCAGTTAGACATTTTTATTAAAAGGAAAAAACACACAATATAATACATCCATTATTCTTTCATTTTGCAAAATGTCAAACTCCATGTGATCCTTTTAATTTCTATGGGTGTTCTAAACAGATTCTATCTAGAGATGGAGCTAATACACAGCTTGGCAAGTATAGATCAGAATGTGCATAAAAAGCCATCATGACTTACATATACACATACACACAGCACAGTGTCTAAAACCCATGAATCAGATATAATAAAGTGAAAGTTTTCTTTCTTTTGAATTTTCCATATCTAACATATCCATTTTTTGACCAATTTTTCTAATGAAAATGATTTTTCTGTCTAAAGGATATGAACTCTACAATGCAGCTATGCTCCTCTTTCAGTTCTTTTGCTGAAAAAAGGTCACTACTTATTCCTTGAGTAGCCAAATTGATATTATTTCTGAAGTTGTTCATGGGAGTGAGACAACACAATGGTGAGACTGGATAATTTCATCTGAAATGTGTAGCTTCCTTTCATCTCTTCTTTGCCTGCCCAAGGCTGCTGCTGCTACTGCTAAGTCACTTCAGTTGTGTCCGACTCTGTGTGACCCCACAGACGGCAGCCCACCAGGCTCCCCCGTCCCTGGGATTCTCCAGGCAGGAACACTGGAGTGGGTTGCCATTTCCTTCTCCAATGCATGAAAGTGAAAAGTGAAAGTGAAGTTGCTCAGTTGTATCCGACCCTCAGCAACCCCATGGACCGCAGCTTTTCAGGCTCCTCCGTCCATGGGATTTTCCAGGGCTAGAAGTCACTTATTTATGCTCATCTTAATGTTTGAGATTTTAAACAATTCCTTGATTGCAGTGAATAGACTGATCAAACATATGTGTTTAAAAGTGAATAAACTTCATGCCATGTCCACAGAAGTCAAAGTAATAACTTAAATGTGGAAAAACAGAATTTTTTCTTCCTCACTTATCAAAAACCATGAGGACTTCCTGTTTCATCATTCTTTAAGTCTAAGTATAGTGGTCTGGAGGTGAAATGCCTGAATATTAAGCCATAATCAATCATTGTACACACACTAATTACTTTCTGTCCTCCCCTTTCCTTGTCATCATGGTCCAAAGCAGGTTTTTGAGACTGAGTACATTCATCTGAGCTGTTAGCTGCTATGCTCCACTGCATCCTCCTATGATCTGCCTGGTCCAGACCCCTGGAGAAAATTTGTGCATGCATACAGTATGTGAACTTTAGATAAATAAATAAACACGCGAACCAGCTTCCAGATAATTGAAAGCGAATGAAGGAGGGAGCAAAAAGAAAACAATTTCTCTGGGGATAAGCGGCTAAGGTGGCAGGTATGATTAAAATCCATATGATTTATGGGCAGGTGGATTACTAACATGACAACCCTGTTAGTGTGTGTTTGTTTTGGTGCATTTGACAATAAAGTTTTGTTGTTGTTGTTGTGCTTGCTGTGGGTTTTGCTCAGGAGTTAGCCACTCAGGAATTCCTAGTGCCTGACTGAGCAGTAATTTAGCAAGCTCTCTTGTGCTCTTTTCCTGTCAGCATTAACATGTCAATTCATTTTAATAGTCTGGGCATGCTCAGTGGGCAGGCATTTTCTCAGTAGGCATCCCAGGAGCCCACCCCGCAGTGAAGAAATGTGTTATAGCTTGTCTCAGACCTCGGAGACTTCAGCAGGTTTATTTTCATTATGGCCAAATGTATTTGTTAAGACAAAGCCAAAATAATATAGAAAATCAAGACCTTAACAAATGAAATGGGTTATGTATATTTGGTTGGTAATCTGAGTTCCATCAAAGATCAGGTTGGACAATCTTTATTTACACAAAATTATTACATTGAGTTTTGTAAAATTTTGTGCTGTCACTGCCTCTAGCTTTTGGAAGTTAAATGATAATCTGTAACAATGGGGATTTTCTCTAATCATGATTAATAGTTCAAGTGGCTTTTATGTTAAACAAGAATTTGCCTATGTTTCTCATTAAAGTGGATTTTTGTCTAATGTTCTGTCCATAAAGAAGTAGATGGATGAATGTAGAAATAGTATATAAGTACATAAACAAACACAGACACAAACAAACACTCAAATCAAAAAACCAATTAGAAAGCTTGATGCTTCATAAATCTGTCCCTCCATTGTCAAAGTAGAGGGCTTCCCTAGTGACTCGGCCTCCAATGCAGGAAACCTGGCTTTGATTCCTGGGTCGGGAAGATGCCATGGAGAAGGGAATGGCAACCTACTCCAGTATTCTTACCAGGAAAATTCCATGGACAGAGGAGCCTGGCAGGCTATAGTCCGTGAGAGTGCAGAGTCAGACATGACAGCAAATTTCACTTTCATTGTCAAAGTAGATCTCAAATTAAATCCAAATTTCAGATATGTTAGCAAATACCTTGTCAGAAAAGGAAGTGAAAAAAGAAACGAAAGAAGAGACTTAATTCTACAACCTCAATAAAATTTGATTCACCATTGCAGAAGAGTTGGCAATTTATGCCATTTATACAAGTGACTGCTTTAAAAAGCAAGCTTTTGAGGGCATACTTTAAAGCAACTAAAAAATTCAAAGTATTGTAATGTTGACACAGTTTTGAATCTCAGAATTTTTTAAACTGCTGAACAATTTCATAATATCAAAGTAAACAAAAAAATTGGGAGAAAGATATCAGCATAGACAATACATCAGCTTTTTCTTTGAAAATTCTTGTTGTTTAGACGTTAAGTCATTTCCAACTCTTTTGGACCCCATGGACTATAGCCCTTCCAGCTCCTCTGTCCATCAGATTTCCCAGGCAAAAATACTTGAGTGGGCTGCCATTTCCTTCTCTAGGGGATCTTCCTGACGCAGAGATTGAACCCCCATCTCCTACATTGGCAGAATTCTTTACCACTGAGCCACCAGCAATACCCACCTCAAATTTTCCTATTCCATCCCTGTTTTCTTGATCTTGAGTTGCAAGCTTTGTCTATTCAGTTATATTGGGAAAGTGAATTGATGGTGGGTAGGCCCATAAAATTTTTCTGTAGTACAGTTGATGGTAGTGGTCTGGCCTTGGTGCATCATTACACAATAGAACAAAATTCTGGTAAGAATTTAAAGTTCAATAGAGGATGTTTTACCTCAGCTCTACCCTTGTCTCCCACTAAGCATCCTTTAAAATAATATCAAGGGATAATTTTAAACATTAATTTACTACAGGTCATTTTAGAAATTTTTGACACAAACTTCTAGAATTCTCCATAGTGTCATAGTTTCCTTTTTTACCTCCTTTAAGTTTTAACCATGGATATTGACTTGTTATACATTAGCAAGGATTCTCTTAAGGCTTCAAATATTCAGTGGCTGGAGATATAAACCTGGGATATTTAAGTACTGATGTTATTCCAAAATAATTGTAATAATATTTTAACTAATACCACCATTCATAGGACATACAATCCTTTTTACAGTCTAAAAATATTCACTGAACTCAGGAAGTAGCAGCTCATAAATACTTACTCAGGTTGGGGAAAATGTTTCCCATACTCTGTATCCCAAAGGGCAAAGTGGAAAGATAGTGGATCATAGGAAGTGGATACAGAGGAGATTAGATGGATGTGAAGGCAGAGGTCAGACCAGATGGAGTGGCTCTCCTTCCTGGGGCTTTGCTTCCCTTCCTGTGCTTTTCCATCACTCTGCCTGGTACAGACACCTTTAGAATCTTCTAGCAGCCCTTCTAGGTTTGCCCTCCTGCAGACCTCCATGTGCACGAGTATGTCTTTGGGTGTACATCTATCCATGTATTACAATAAATGCATGTTCACCTTATATGATTAGAGAAAAGAAAAATGAAGGAGCAAAAGATATTTCTTGTCTTCTGAATCTTAAACCACACCTATCCTTTATGGAGCTTCTAAAGTTTGCACAATGGGAAAATCTTGACTAGCATTTAGTCTTTTGGTCAAGATGAAAAATGGCAACTTTTGCCCCAAAGTAGTGAATATTCTTTAGCTCAAAAAAAAACTTTGTTCACATAAAACAGAGTCAAAAAAGCCCTTTGTTCATAAAGTGCTTTCAGATTCTCAATGAGAGGCAATCTATTTTTGTGATTCAGTTTCCTCATGCATTCACTAATATTATTATGAGAAAACAATTATAATTTTAATAAAACAAACTAGAGAATATATTCTGCCTGTCACCTTCTCTCTGTGTTCAGTATACAATGGACTATATGGTAGCAATAAATTCCCTGGCTTGTATTTTAACTCAAAATATAATGTTTCCAATTTTTTAAATAAAATTTTTGCAGATATATAGTTTGCATAATCTATGATTGATGGTGCTTATTAACAACACTCCAAATTTTTGCCTAATTCTCTCTTATGTACAAATAATGCCCGCCCCCCCCACCATACACAAACACTGAACATGCACACACAGACACAAACATGCTCTCTCTTCAGGGCTCATTCCAATCTAATAAGGATTGTTTTCACAGCATTCCAGACATAATGCTCTAAATTATTATTCTATATTCCTTGTTCTGCTGCAGATAAAAGGAGAACACATTTAAAGGACCATTGCTTAGAAGTCTCTTTTATTTAAATGTTAAAACAAAAAAAGAATTAGCTGTGAAATATACAGGAAGGTTCCATGGGATTCTGAATGACTTCTTCTAACAAAGTGTTTACATATGTTATCTGTGACTGGAATAATGTAAGTGGTAGAGAATATCATATTTTAATCAATTTTCAGAATTATTTTATATAGGACTTTAACTTTAGAACTAATAAAAATGTAGCACATAAATGTCCAATAGCCAAAATATACTATCTCATCATTTGCTTTTTATGGAAGTAGGGGTGAGGATAGTAAAATTATTATTTCCTTTAAATATCTTTGTCAATTTCTTTTAATCTTACAGTTTATAGCTTCCTTTTCACAGTGAATCTACCTTTCAAAGAATTACTTATTCTTTGAAAACTTTACAAAGGCATCCTACATGATTCATTTTCACGTTATTTACAGCAAATACGTAAATCATATACTAATGACAGTAGCATCTTTGTAGTTCATTCTAAAATATGGATGAAATATGAGTTTTCTTCCAAGGTACAAAACGTCATTAAGGGCTCAGGTGGTTAAAATCAACATGAAAAATACATGCTGCATTTTCTCCCCTTAAATGCAATAATGTAATCAGATTTCAAGTCATCTTACCTACCTCTCTTACAGCTTTATGGAGATTAATTAGTTTTTAGACCCCAGTCACATGATCTTTTCTGACTGTCATTTAGCTGGCTGACTAGAACCTGTGAGCTGTCTTCTGCCCCAAAGGACAGATTAAATTTTAGTATTGTTTGTCTTCTTTCTTTGATTTAAAGCTGTATTTTTAAAGTTATGGTTTATTTTACTTTGTTGTTAATTGGAAATTTACTGTAACCTTGTTTGGGGGAATTTAAATATTTGAAATTATAAATATTAGGTAAAACAAAATGTTCTCCCTCTTTTGCTATAAAGACAGTTATTTACAGACACCTAAAAAATAGGTTTTCATTATTTATGATCCAGATGTTACAAGTATTGAAATAAATTTTCTGCCAGAGAATGGCACTTCACAGGGGAAGTTACTCAGGAGCTCCAGGTTAAGAACACTAGTAGTTGGTGGTCCCAAAACAAATTTCTAAGATCAAAATGATGACAAAAAATTTTTTTCTAATTACTTGGAAATTTAAAAACCGAAAGAGTATAAGTTGCCTCAGTGATAAAATTTCTGTTTAAAAAATAATACCCACAAACATAGAAAACAAAATTCAACACAACAAAAATTTAATAGTTATGCATTTGTTATTCATTAACAATGTATTTTCTATGATTACTGTTATCATTTGTTAACTCTGTTGCTGACTGAGCTGAGGATTAAAATGGAAAGATCACAGCCTTAGTTTTTATGTTAGTACACTTAGCCGTGGATTCTCAATAGGAAAACAAAAACAAAAGAAGAAAACATTGATAAAGTACTTCAATCTGCATTACAATATATGATTAAAGTAAAAAAAAAAAAAGAAACGTTGTCTGCTGCAGTTGTTAAAACATTGATATTTCTAGCTGGGGTCCTAATTAAGGTGTAATGAGAGATTTGAAGTGCAGCGAATTCCCTTCATTCACGTCACTAAACCAGTGAACCACAACTACATGTAGAGTTTCAGGGAGAAATAGGACGAAGTGAATTAGTTATCCTGTAACTCATGAGCAGTTGGTTCAGCACTGGAGCCACTGGGGCGTAGATGCACAAGGAATGTGTGATGTCTGTCTGCTATTTGACTGCAGATTTCCTTTCATGGATACTAAACAATAAGTAGTCACTTCATTTAGAAGAGAACTAGATTCCATAAACACATGGAATTTCCTGGCTCTTGAATGAAGACACCACAGGATTTTCACTGCTCAGGTGTTAGTGGACTCGATGCTGATTCGGGAACTGAAATTATCTATTTCCCTTGTCTGTGGAGTTGAATCTTTGCCTTTGGCGTAACCCCAGACTCCTGTGAATGATGAAGACATCCCTCTATGCCCACCTAGGAAACAGCGCCAACATGGATGCCATTAGAAAAGATTCAACTGGGTGTATTCTAAGAAAATTGCATCTTCCATACCTTGAATGAAGAGGGCGGAGAGAACACAAGAACAGGTTGAAGCTTGTTCCCTTGAATGGAATTGTTGGGTTAATCAAAGTCTCTTTAGGACACTGATATCAGATTTTCTGGCTTTTTTTTTTTCTTCCCTTCTGACATGCAGTTCGTCTACTTGTGTTTCCTGCGTAACTTTGGTCATAAGAAATTAATCACACCACTCTATGTTCTTCAAATAATTAGAACAGAGATCAATGATATGAAAGAAATCTCAATACTCATCCTGGAGTATTTGTATAAGTAATAGATTTGATAAGGTTTGTATTCATTTTCTTCATAATGAACTTTGGAGAGTAAATTCCATTTCAAATTACCAATTTGTAAATAACAAAAAGCCAAAAGCAAGAGATAGGTAGCAGAATAATCCAACTCCTCTCTAGATTCATTGGTCTCATCGACCTCTCTATTATTCCTAGGAAATGTATTATTATGTTTGAGTTCTTTACCAGGGAGCATTGGTTCTCTACTCCATGACATTCTTTTGGTCCTATACATAGCTCTTGTGCATTCCATTATCCTTGTGTTTGTTGTTTAGTCACCAAGTCATGTCTGACTCCTTGCAACACCATGAATTGCAGCATGCTAGGCTTCCTTGTCATTCACTGTCTCCCAGAGTTTGCTCAAATCATGTCCCTTGAATCAGTGATGCCATCCAACCATCTTATCCTCTGTCACCACCTTCTCCTCTTGCCCTCAATCTTTCCCAGCATAAGGGTCTTTTCCAGTGAATCAGCTCTTTGCATCAGGTGGCTATTTTCTGGCATTTTTTTTTTTTCTTCCAACACACAGTATTAGAGCTTCAGTATCAGTCCTTCCAATGAATATTCAGGGTTGTTAGCCTTTAAGATTGACTGGCTCAATCTCCTTGCAGTCGGAGGGACTTTCAAGTGTCTTCTCCAGCACCACAGTTCGAAAGCATCAATTCCTTGGTCCTCAGCCTTCTTAATGGTCTAACTCTTACATCCAAACATGACTACTGGAAAAATCATAGCCTTAACTATATTGACTTATGTTGGTAAAGTGATGTCTCTATTTTTTAATATGCTGTCTAAGTTTGCCCATGGCTTTTCTACCAAGGAGCAAATATCTTTATTTTCATAGCTGCAGTCCTTAGTGATTTTGCAGCCCAAGAAAATAAAATCTGTCACTATTTTCATCTTTACCCTATTTATTACCTACGAAGAGATGGGACCAAATGCCATGATCTTCGTTCTTTGAATGTTGAGTTTTAAGCCAGTTTTTTCACTCTCCTCTTTTACTTTCATCAAGAGGCTCTTTAGTTCCTCTTCACTTTCTGCCATTAGTGTGGTATCATCCGCATATCTGAGGTTGTTGATATTTCTCCTGGCAATCTTGATTCCAGCTTATGATTCATCCAGTCCAGGATTTCATATGATGTACTCTGCATGGAAGTTAAATAAGCAGGGTGACAATATACAGCCTTGAAATACTTCTTTCCTATTTTGGACTAGTCTGTTGTTCTGTGTCCAGTTCTAGCTGTTGCTTCTTGTCCTGCATACAGGTTTCCCAGGAGACAGGTAAGGTCATTGGGTATTCCCCTCTCTTTAAGAATTTTCCATACTTTGTTGTGATCCACACAGTCAAAGGCTTTAGCATATTCAATGAAGCAAAAGTAGATTGCTTTTTCTATAATCCAGCAGATGTTGGCAATTTGATCTCTGATTCCTCTACTTTTTCTATAATCCAGCAGATGTTGGCAATTTGATCTCTGATTTCTCCTTTTTTAAATCCACCTTGTACAACTGGAAGTTCTCAGTTCATGTACTGCTAAAGCCTAGCTTGAAGGATTTTGAGCATAATCTTGCTAGCATGTGAAGTGAGTGCTATTGTATAGTAATTTGAACGTTCTTTAGCATTGTCTTTCTTTAATTTTGCAATGAAAACTGGCCTTTTCCATTCCTGTGGCCACTGCTGAGTTTTTCAAATTTGCTGGCATATTGAGTGCAGCACTTTAATAGCATCATCTTATAGGATTTGAAATAACTCAGCTGGAATTCCATCACCTCCATTAGCTTTGTTTGTAACTAGATTTCACACTCCAGGATGTCTGTCTACCTCTAAGTGAGTGATCACACCATCGTGGTTATCCAGCTCATTAACAAATTTTTTGTACAGTTCTTCTGTGTATTCTTACCACCTCTCCTTAATCTCTTCTGCTTCTGTTAGGTCCTTGATATTTCTTTCCTTTATTGAGCCCATTTTTGCATGAAATATTCTCTTGGATCTCTAATTATCTTGAAGAGATCTCTAGTCTTTTCCATTCTATTTTTTTCATCTATTTCTTTGCATTATTCACTTAAGAAGGCTTTCTTATTTTTCCATTATCCTATTTAGCTAAAACAATAGAAAAAATATTCTCCCAATATCCTCCCATTGCCAAGTAAGTATTACATACCCAATCAGTTGTCTCCAGCAGTCTTATAACTTCAGAGTTAAAAGTGCATGATTACATTTTTCATTGGCACCTGTGAGCTATCTCTTTCTCTTTTCCCCACAAAAGAGACCTATTTCAGCAGCAGTAGAAAGGAAATGGCAACACCCTCCAGTTTCCTTGCCTGGAGAATCCCGTGGACAGAGGAGCCTGGCAGGCTACGGTCCATGGGGTTGCAAAGAGTCGGACACAACTGAAGCAACTGGGAAGACAGCAAGCACCTCTCCAATCCCTCCAATCCATGGAAATGATCATAAATAAACAAATGCCTGAATATATCCATTTCTATCACTAGTAGGCACAATTCCAAGCCAGGCATGTTGATCCTAGATTTCTGTTCCATTGATAAAAGGGGATATGCCATTTTTATTCCAGTCCAGAGCCATCCAATGTGGTCTTGTGAGGCAAGTTTCCATGTTGAGTGAATAAGGATCATTGTTTCCTACATAATGAGCCTCCCTCTCCTTTGGCTCTCAGTGAAAGGCTGCCACCACACTGGCGAAGAAATAGTCCTGTTTAACCGCCAAGTGTCTGCTGAACACAGTGTGGTAATGGGAATGATTTTCTTATCCATCATTACATGACTGGCATGTGAATAATTTTGCCCACCAGGTCATCATGTCACATCCTCCATGGTAACTAGCTCAATCAAATGTAAAAGCTGTATTACTCCACCAAAATGATCATTTTTATAAGAAAAATAAGGAAATGTCTTGTCTACTCCCTTCCACCTCCATACATTGAAGATGTTGGTTTCAGAGATGAATAGTTAAGAAAAGCCAATAAAGTACATTGATGAATTCATCACCAACTGAGCTATCAGGGAAGCTAATGAATTCATATTGTAATTTAAAGTATGTTCTCAGGTAGTGCATATGTTTTATACCTGTTTCTGGCTGGCATAGCCAAAGTAAGGATCTAGATATTAATACTAGATCCAGTTCACTAATATTTATTGCTCTAAATCCAATAAATATTAGCATGTCAGCCTTGAATCAAAGCAGAAGACAGCAGTATTTATGATTATTAGTACAATATTGAATCATCCTGAACCAATTACTGATCCAATTACTGTGTCATTATTATCTTCTGAATAGGGCTTGATTTGTCTGTGATAAATAAGATGCAATTAAACCACCTTTTTACATAATAAAACACTGCAGGTGTTTATTCTTAAGAGTTCACAGATACCAACAACCAATAGATTTAATTTAAAAAAATCCTTGATATAATTGTGAATTTCATTACTTTTTTCTATCTTTAATGTACATTTAAAGTGTATCTTATTGAAAGATACAATTGTGTAAATCTCTCATCTGGCTATTGTTTAAAAACTATACTGTCAGACCAAACAAAAATTAACATGGTTTCTTAATATTCTGATTAAAAATATCATTTATTCAAGTCATATAAACATTGATTAAATTACTAAAGAAAGTTTTTAGTAACAGTTATGTTACAAAAAGAGACTGATAACAAAACTATATATGCAATTTTGAAACAGTTTTAGCTGTATGACCCACTTTTCAACCAATCTAAATATTAATAATTCTAAGAACCTTCATCTAAAAGACAAAAATCATAAAATGGAAAATAATAATTATATTAAATGTTGAAAATATCCTAAGAAATTGTCTTAGTTCTTGATGTGTTTCCTCTCCTCACTTTCTCTATCCCCAGATTTAAAATCAACATTTGTAAGAGGAGAAGAAAAAAAGATTATCAATATCAAGGTTACAATTTAGCGGGATTTTACAAAGATATCTTGATTATCATAATAATCAATATATTTGATCATTATTATATATTTTAAAGCACTAAAATTCAAGTTAAATTGGAGATTTCTTTTTGTAAAGATGAACATCATTGATCATCAATTTTCAAAGGCATAAACAAACCAAATGAGGAATTATGACCTTATAAAAAAATTGATTACAAATAATGGATTCAGAAACAAAACCACCTTGACAGGTTCAATTTATTGCCAGCTGGGTCTATTATACTATTTCTATCCTGCATTTTTCTTGATACATTTTGGGGAAAGAAAATTTGATAAAGATCTTCATCTGTCTATCAGGCTAGTAGCTCTTCAACTAATGTCATTTATTAATGAAACAGTGGTTGCCACCAACACCTTTTATGATGTTGTTCTTCTAAATGTGGTCATGGAACAGAACATGTGTCAGTGTTTACTGCCTGCATTATTGCAATCAGTTAAGGATTTCAAAGTGGTTGATAACATATAGCTTTTATCATACACCTTGCTTTTGGCTTGTCTGAGTAATTATCAAAAGTTTGTTTTTGCTTTGAGACTATAATTATATAAATTACAGTTTTGTCCTCTTTCATCTGCTCTGCTTCTGTCTTTCCCTTTGTTCTCCTCCTCTCTTTTCATGAGTAGTCCTAAATAGGAGGGAGTTCCCATTTTTATTGCCAGCATTTCAATAATTGTAGATGTGTTCTTGTAGAAATCAATTGATAATTCTGAACACCTATCATCAATATCCAATTTTCTTCATATTTTGAAAAGGCAAGAATAAATTCAAATCCATTCCAAGTACATTAACAAAAGTGCACTTAAAAAAAACCTACATTGTATATAGGGGAGGGGGGAAGAGTCTGTAGTGCCTCTCATAAAGGAGTATTAAAAATTAAAATGAACATTTTCATTGGTGCAGACTAAAATTTACTCCTGTAACTAGAGAAATTCAATGTGAATTAACAGTTTGTAAAAAATTGAAAATAGGTACTAGATTCCAGACAATATTTAATTTAACCTAAGTGTGAAAATAAAAGCAATAACACTGTGAATAAATTAATGAACTACAATTAATTATATTTACAATAAGTGGTTTGGGTTTGAAACACCTACTCTCTGCCCTGATAAAATAAAACCTACATCCTGCAGAAGCTAAAGTAAGTTAAATGAAGATGCTTTTAACAAGGTTATTACTTAAGCAATGACAGGTTTACAGATTTTAGCACCACTGGGTTTTCACAGGAGCTACAGTAAGTGCTAAAATAACACACACCTTCAGGTTCATTAAATTCACCAGTGTGATGAAATAACTGATATTTTGCTATATTACTATAGTTCCTCAAAGAACCATCTATAAATAAGATACACTAGTAACTGATTGTGCTGGAAAAAATAATGAAATAAGTCTTCCAAGGCTTATCTGCAAGAGAGAAAGTGTTTAAGCAATACTGAGAGCATAGCTATATCTACTAATTTTGATTTCTTTGGAGTCACATATTTATTTATTTACCTAAAATAGGTATGTTCTATAAAAGGTTTTGCCATGGGGCTGTACTCAGAAGGAAACTTGTAAAAAGATGGTGTGTATTAAGAGGAAATAAACTGAATCTAACCCCCAAATATTTACTTTATTGTCTGATGTTTACTAGGATATTTATGGAGACTGTTTTATTTAAAGAACTTATAAAATCCCAACAACTGCCAGAAACAGCAGCATCTCTGATAAATCCTGTACTGTAGTCTGTTGTGAAATGAGCCAAAAGCATAAATAGTAGGTTTCTTATAAATCAATGGAGCCTGGCCTTTGGAGACCTAGAAGACATATGGGCAGTAATAGACTATCTCAGGTTGTCTCATGAGTGATTCCATCTGGATGAAGTCTTGGTGTTATTCACAGCCTACTTCTCCCCTAAAACACCTTCAATCTTATCCACAGCCTCCATCTCAAATGTCAGACCACCTGGGATATGCAGCTGTCAGGCTGAAAGGGGAGCTGCCGGGGACTGGCCCTGGCCTGCTCATCAAGGAGATACTGCCACCAGCCAGCAGGCAATGTTAGGCGCGCAGGGCGACTGCACTACAGAAAACAGGGGCTCTACCCAGCTCAAGATGTGAAATTTTAAGGAAAACAATAGAGAACTTAGCTGAAACTATCACTGTTTCTACAACAGAGCTGCCTCAGATGTGAGGATGTGATATTATCTCCTTTAAAATATTTTCATCTTTTTTGTCAGTGTTCATGTAGAGATCCATATATTTTGTTTATAAATCAATCAAAATGTATAATAATCACAAGTCTATTTCTTCGCACTTCACATCATTCTTGAGTTTTTGCCATATGTTCACTTATAGTGGTGTTTATATTTGTCATGATTAACCACATTTACCTTGACCAGTAATGCCTTCTGAGATGATCTTTTCTTTATTATAACTGGGTCTGTTGGCCTCCTTTCTCCTGTGCTTCCTTACCCCCTCAGTCTCTGCTGGTTTGTGGCTCTGACACCTTGGCAGAGAGCAGCACCCTAATCCAGGTGGAAATTTTAGTTAAGAAGTGACTAGTAAGAATCCAATCAATTTAATATTTTCATGCTCCCTTCTTCACTCCCCTGAACGCTCCCTTTAAGCAATTGTTGCTAAGTTGCTGCAGTTGTATCCGACTCTGTGTGACCCCATAGACGGCAGCCGACCAGGCTCCCCCGTCCCTGGGATTTTCCAGGCAAGAACACTGGGTGGGTTGCCATTTCCTTTTCCAATGCATGAAAGTGAAAACACAAAATTCCTATTTTAACTTCAATAATTGCTCTCCTGTTTAGGGGCTGAATTATGCTTCCTTCATTCTGATTCTTTTCCTTTGCAAGGATATTGAGGGTCTCTTAACCCCACTAAAAATAGACCCCTTTAATCACAAATGATGGTTTCTACAAGAGGACAGATGCCATATCTAGCTTCTTTACTTGTACTTTTAAGTTTCAGCAGTGATTCTTGGCACTCCAACATATTTATCCAATGAATGACTGAATTTGTGTCTTCCTTTTTCCCTATGAAAGACAAATTTTCTCCATGGATAATCAAGACCCAATGTGATATGAAGTTTTATTTGCCTTAATATATTCCTTTCCTAAATTTCTTTCCTGTGCACATTCATTACAACCGTTTTATTCCTCGTTTAGATCTTTTCCCCAGCATTAAGATGTGCTCATTGTTTTTTGTTTTCTTTTACTAAGCCCTGATCTGTTGTACTTGGTTTTAAGATAGGCTCTGACAGTTATTTGTTGGTTGGTTTCCAGTTTTATGAGAAATGAATTATAACTTTTCCAGGGAGGCAGTGCAGCATAATCGTTAACAGCATGGATTCTGGAGTGAGGTGGAATGAGTGTGAAGGTTAGCCCTACAGAGAACAGCCTGCATGATACTGGGCATGACTGGAGTGTGTGCTTAGGTTCTCCACAGTGAGGACATGACAGGACCTGCCATGTTAGGTGGTCGAATTCACTGTGACAAGTGTTATGAAGTTCATGTCATAGAGTGCAGTGCTACCACTGAATACCTGATAGTTGCTCTACGATGTTGCCTTACTTTGTGAGATAAATATTATCATCCCCATTTCACTCTTAGGAATCTAAGCATGGAAGTGTTAAATTTGTTCGATGTCACATTGATGGTGAGATGGGGTTTGAATTAAGGTTAATCTGGTTTTAATGTCTTTATTTTTTCTGCAAGTTGCTCCGGAGGCAACTTGTGTGCCTTCGTGTAACTTCACACTCTATATACATAAATAGCAGGAAGACTACTGGATCCCCCTTCAGAACAGATCTGGAATCTGACAGTTTCCTTCTGTCTCCAATACTAATTCCTTGATCTCAGCCTCCATATCTTTTGCCTGGAATTCTCTATTTACCTTTTAACAGGATTCTCTCATTCTAATACTCTTGCCCTGTATCTTTTCTCCTCAACACAGCCATTCCTGTGATCTTTAGAAAGTGGAAGACCTATCTTGCTGTTGTTCTGCTGAAAACCCCACACTGAAACCCCACTGAATGGAGCCCAAGAGCCCAAAATCCTTGTAATGGCAAACCATATCACATAAAGGGTTGGCAGTATGACATGCATACCAAATCTGCCCACTACATAGTTTAATAACCCATGAGCTAGGGATGGTATTATATTTTTCAATGGTTAAAAAATTTCTAACTGTAGAATATATGAAATTTAATGTTCAATGTCCATGTGAATAGATGCTCAGTCTCCAACTCTTTGCAACCCTGTGGACTGTAACCCACCAGACTCCTCTGTCCATGAGATTTTCCTGGCAAGAAAACTGGAGTGGCCTGCCATGCCCTCCTCCAGGGGATCCTCCTGACCCAGGGATCAAACCCATGTCTCCTATGTCTCCTGCATTGCAGGCAATTTTTTTTTTTACCATCTGAGCCAACAGGGAAGCTCTTCAATGTCCATAAATAACATTAATTGGAACATAGTTATATTTACTTATATCTTGCCTATGGTTGCTTTGGCACTACACAGGTAGAAATGAGTTGCTGGCAATAAAGACGATGTGTTGCAAAGCTCAAAATTTTTACTATTAGTCTTTTTAAAGAAATGCCTGCTGACCTAAAAAAAATCTGGCCCCAGTTATTTCCATGACCTCACACACTACTCTCCTCTACTCACCGCACTTTAGTGGCACTGGCATTCCTGTCCCACCTTGGGGCCTTTGCACCAGCTGTCTCTTCTTCCTGGAATACCCATCCCCTAGATCTCTACTTGGATAATTTAGTTTGTCTTTTTCAGTTGTCACCTGCTGCATGGGTGGCCTGCACTGAGCATCCGATTTGTCACCACAATGTATACCCTACATTTTAGAGTCTAATTCTCCTCCTCCCACCTAACTTGCTCCATTTTTTCTTCTGTCATAGTACTTACCACTTTATAACAGGCTATATCATTGCTTACTTATTATGATTGTTTTATTCTTTTATTCTGTCTCTCCTTGCTAGACTAGAAGCCCCAAGAAGACAAATGTCTGTTTTGTTCACTAATATACCCTAAGAGAATATTGCCACAAAAAATGATTGCCCTCTATAAGCATATCTGTTGACTGTTGCAGGTGATGCTATAGTGCCTCTTACTAAGAAAAGGATTTTAACATTTGACCTCTGGTACCTCACTAGAGCTGCTATTTAGATTCAATATTTTCCCTCAGGTTCATTACACACAAAGGAAAATATACTGAGCTATATAGTTATCTAATTTGATTATAATAGCATTTGATACTATTCTCACTTTTCCAAAAGGAGCCCATCCTTCTACTGCCTTACTTCAAAAACAATGGAATAACTTTTAATTCTTAAATATATGAAATGTCTGATAGTTAATGCTTTTACAGTCTTGAGTTGTGTATACAGTTATTTTAATGTCTTTTATGCAGGGAAAAGATTGTCTAGAATATTTAAATAGTATAATTCTTTATAAGAAATAACATTAAGAATAAATTATTCATATATATTTTTGAATAGTGTTATAGACTCTTATTAACAAAATTTTTTTTAAATGATAAATAATGTATGATTTATTTTATTTTATATTTTTGGTTTACCATGTGGCTTGTGTAGTTTCCCTACTAGGGACAGAATCCATGCTTTTGACAGTGAAAATGCAGAATCCTAACCACTGGACTATCACTGAACTGCCAGGGAATTTCCAATATATGGTTGATTTTAAATGAAATTTTATATGGTACTTTGAAGAAAAGTATCTTTACAAGATACTTTGTTCCAAAATAATGATTCCTTCATTGCCTATATAAAGTCTTAAAATTTAAAATTTAATTTGGCCTTTGTTGTTGTTCAGTCATGTATGACTCTTTGTGATGCCATGGACTGCAGCACACCAGGCTTCCCTGTCCTTCGCCATCTCCTGGAGTTTGCTGGCCTTATTCATTTCAAAAAAATTAATTAAATGTAACATGAAGTAAGTTTTTAGGTGAAAAGCTTAGCCTTTCTCCTATAAATTTAATTCCCTTGAACAATTTTCATTGACGCTTGCCACATATGTCCAAAATGAGCAGAAAATTCACATTCACTTAGAGCAAAACTTACTGAAAATGTATAGAGAAACATGTTTTATGTAGAATTTGAACAACTTATTTCAACAAAGAGTCTGAGGATAGAAATACAAAATATATTAATTAAATGACTTGCTAAAATGTTAAAAGCAGAAAATTATGGCTATGGCATTCTACAAAATGAAAAATCACTTTACCCTCTTGTTTGGTCTGATATTCAAAGTGATACCTCTAAGAAATTTTTAAATCCTACAAGCCCATTTGAATCATCTCATTACACTCTACTATCTTAGTAAATTTTATATCATTCTTTTCATTTCAAAGTTAGCCATCTATTCTGGAATAAATACAAATGTTTTAGACAGAATCCCCACTAATGTGAGTGAAATAGAGGATATACACTGATCTTATCACACATGCATCACTTATTTTGGGACTGGTAATAATCCATTATTCAATTCAGTTCAGTCACTCAGTCGAGTGTGACTATTGGCGACCCCATGACTCACAGCATGCCAGGCCTCCCTGTCCATCACCAACTCCCAGAGTTCACTGAAACTCATGTCCATCAAGTCAGTGATGCCATCCAGCCATCTCATCCTCTGTTGTCCCCTTCTCCTCCTGCCCCCAATCCCTCCCAGCATCAAGGTCTTTTCCAATGAGTCAACTCTTCGCATGAGGTGGCCAAAGTACTGGAGTTTCAACTTCAGCATCAGTCCTTCCAATGAACACCCAGGACTGATCTCCTTTAGGATGGACTGGTTGGATGTCCCTGAAATCCAAGGGACTCTCAAGAGTCTTCTCCAACACCACAGTTCAAAAGCATCAATTCTTCGCACTCAGCTTTCTTAACAGTCCAACTCTCACATCTATACATGACCATTGGAAAAACAATAGCCTTGAGCAGATGGACCTTTGTTGGCAAAGTAGTATCTCTGCTTTTCAATATACTATCTAGGTTGGTCATAACTTTTCTTCCAAGGAGTAAGCATCTTTTAATTTCATGGCTGCAATCACCATCTGCAGTGATTTTGGAGCCTAAATAAATAAATAAAGTCTGCCACTGTTTCCACTGTTTCCCCATCTGTTTCCCATGAAGTGATGGGACCAGATGCCATAATCTTAGATTTCTGAATGTTGAGCTTTAAGCCAACTTTTTCACTCTCCGCTTTCACTTTCATCAAGAGGCTTTTTAGTTCCTCTTCACTTTCTGCCATAAGGGTGGTATCATCTGCATATCTGAGCTTATTGATATTTCTCCCGGCTATCTTGATCCCAGCTTGTGTTTCTTCCAGCCCAGCGTTTCTCATGATGTACTCTGCATATAAGTTAACCAATAACCAGTAACCCCAAACAGTAACACTGAAGAAGCTGAAGTTGAACAGTTCTACAAAGACCTACAAGACCTTTTAGAACTAACACCCAAAAAAGATGTCCTTTTCATTATATGGGACTGGAATGCAAAAGTAGGAAGAAACACCTGCAGTAACAGGCAAATTTGGCCTTGGAATACGGAATGAAGCAGGGCAAAGGCTAATAGAGTTTTGCCAAGAGAACACACTGGTCATAACAAACACCCTCTTCCAACAACACAAAAGAAGACTCTACACATGGACATCACCAGATGGTCAACAATGAAATCAGATTGATTATATTGTTTGCAGCCAAAGATGGAGAAGCTCTATACAGTCAGCAAAAACAAGACCAGGAGCTGACTGTGGCTCAGATCATGAACTCCTTATTGCCAAATTCAGACTTAAATTGAAGAAAGTGGGGGAAACCACTAGACCATTCAGATATGACCTAAATCAAATCCATTATTATCGGCATTCAAATTGTCAACTGTGAATGATCACACTACCTGCAAACAATTAACTGGCATTCTCCTTCCAGCATCCCCTGTGAAGCTCCCCACAGCTCTTAAAATGAGGGAAGAGAGCCACACTTCAAAGCTCAGAACTGACTACTTCTGAAGTGGCAACTATTTTAGGAAGGGATTATTATGTGTCAGTGACTCTCTCATACTACATTTTGTATTGTATGAATCAGTCAATGAATGCAAATTAGTAATAGCAATGTGTCAATGACTATAATTCCATCCAGGTATAATAGAAATTGAAGAAAGTGGGGAAAACCATTAAACCATTAAGGTATGACCTAAATCAAATCCCTTATGATTATACAGTGGAAGTGAGAAATAGATTTAAGGGACTAGATCTGATAGAGTGCTTGAGGAACTATGGATGGAGGTTCGTGATATTGTACAGGAGACAGGGATCAAGACCATCCCCAAGAAAAAGAAATGCAAAAAAGCAAAATGACTGTCTGAGGAGGCCTTACAAATACCTGTGAAAAGAAAAGTGAAAAGCAAATGAGAAAAGGAAAGATATACTCATTTGAATGCAGAGTTCCAAAGAATAGCAAGGAGAAATAATCATTCCTCAGTGATCAATAGAAAAAAAATAGAGGAAAACAATAGATTGAGGAAAACTAGAGGTCTCTTCAAGAAAATTAGAGATACCAGAGGAACATTTCATACAAAGATGGGCTCAATAAAGGACAGAAATTGTATGGACCTAACAGAAGCAGAAGATATTAAGAAGAGGTGGCAACAATACACAGAAGAACTGTACCAAAAAGACCTTCATGACCCAGATAATCACAATGGTGTGATCACTCACCTAGAGCCAGACATCCTGGAATGTGAAGTCAAGTGGGCCTTAGGAAGCATCACTATGAGCAAAGCTAGTGGAAGTGATGGAATTCCAGTTGAGCTATTTCAAATCCTAAAAGATGATGCTGTGAAAGTGCTGCACTCAATATACCAGCAAATTTGGAAAACTCAGCAGTGGCCACAGGACTGAAAAGGTCAATTTTCATTCCAATCCCAAAGAAAGGCAATGCCAAAGAATGCTCAAACTACCACACAATTGCACTCATCTCACACGCTAGTAAAGTAATGCTCAAAATTCTCCAAGCTAGGCTTCAGGAATACGTGAACCATGAACTTCCAGATGTTCAAGCTGGTTTTAGAAAAGGCAGGGGAACCAGAGATCAAATTACCAACATCTGCTGGATCATCAAATAAGCGAGAGAGTTCCAGAAAAACATGTATTACTGCTTTATTGACTATGCCAAGCTTTGGACTATGTGGATCACAATTAACTGGAAAATTCTTCAAGAGATTGGGAATATCAGACTACCTGACCTGCCTCTTGAGAAACCTGTATGCATGTCAGGAAGCAACAGTTAGAACTGGACATGGAACAACAGACTGGTTCCAAATAGGAAAAGGAGTACATTAAGGCTGTATATTGTCACCCTGCTTATTTAACTTATATGCAAAGTACATCATGAGAAATTCTGGGCTGGAGGAAGCACAAGCTGGGATCAAAATTTCCAGGAGAAATATCAATAAGCTCAGATATGCAGATGACACCACCCTTATGGCAGAAAGTGAAGAACTAAAGAGCCTCTTGATGAAAGTGAAAGTGGAGACTGAAAAAGTTGGCTTAAAGCTCAACATTCAGAAAACTAAGTTCATGGCACCTGGTCCCATCACTTCAGGGCAAATAGATGGAGAAACAGTGGAAACAGTGTCAGACTTTTTATATTTTGGTTCCAAAATCACTGCAAATGGTGATTGCAGCCATGAAATTGAAAGATGCTTCCTCCTTGCTAGGAAAGTTATGACCAACCTAGACAGCATATTCAAATGCAGAGATATTACTTTGCCAACAAAGGTCCATCTAGTCAAGGCTATGGTTTTTCCAGTAGCCATGTATGGATGTGTGGAGAAGGCAATGGCACCCCACTCCAGTTACTGTTGCCTGAAAAATCCCATGGATGGAGGAGCCTGGTAGGCTGCAGTCCATTGTGTCACTAAGAGTCAGACACAACTGAGCGAATTCACTTTCACTTTCCACTTTCATGCATTGGGGAAGGAAATGGCAACCCACTCCAGTGTTCTTGCCTGGAGAATCCCAGGGATAGGGGAGCCTGGTGGGCTGCCGTCTATGGGGTCGCACAGAGTTGGACACGACTGGGGCAACTTAGCAGCAGCAGCATGTATGGATGTGATAGTTGGACTATAAAGAAAGCTGAGTGCCGAAGAATTGATGCTTTTGAACTGTAGTATTGGAGACGACTCTTGAAAGTCCCTTGAACTGCAAGGAGATCCTGCAAGGAGATCCTGCAAGGAGATCCAACCAGTCCATCCTAAAGGAGATAAGCCCTGGGTGTTCATTGGAAGGACTGATGTTGAAGCCAACACTCCAATACTTTGGCCACCTGTTGTGAAGACCTGACTCATTTGAAAAGACCCTGATGCTGGGAAAGATTGAAGGCAGGAGGAGAAGGGGACGACAGAGGATGAGATGGTTGGATGGCATCACCAAATCAATGGACATGAGTTTTGGTGAACTCCGGGAGTTGGTGATGGACAGGGAGGCCCGGAGTGCTGCAGTTCATGGGGTCTCAAGAGTCAGACATGACTGAGCCACTGAACTGAACTGAAGAGAAATAGGGGATGGGGAAGAGAATGACCCATTTAGTGAACTGGACAGGAATTAGAATCTTGAAGGAATGGGCCTAGGTAGCTAAATACTATAGTTAGTATGCGTTTAACTTCATAGATAATTTCAGTTGACTTGACATGCTGTCCTCAACCATTAATTTTCTAGAAGATGCTGAAAATATGTGACCTGGAGTGTTTTTTTCCAGTTTATGGACAAGGTTTTGCAGGTCCCCTTGCTTTGTTTTTTGAGGAAAACAAAGTTCCCTCAAAAGTTGAAATTGACTCACTTGGGACTTAAAAATTCTAAAAGTAGCTTTTAAGAAAATGAATGTTGAGAAATAATGCTTATGAAAGTAAGTAAAAATTGCAGAAAAATATTGATCTTGGTTAGGGTCTAGATATTTTTATATGAATGATCTAGAAAAGGCCATGAGCATGTATCTGTAACAGACACTGAAAAACGGTAGTACTGTACATGTACAATTATTCAGTTCCAGCACTACAACTTTGTAGATATTCATTGTATCCCAAGAAAGATAAAACCCCTAAAGTTGGCACTGCTTTGGGGAAAGTTGAGTTCTGGGAAAGACAGTTAGAAGTGAAAAATGTGGAGGTGAAATAATACTTAAGCTAGAGGCCCTGTGGAAATTTATCCTCAGACCCTTAAACAGAGAGGAGTGTCAACTTTGGAAAACTCATGGAGCCTACATGGAGTTACAAGTGAAAGATGTGGGAAACCAACCCAGTGTTGCAGTCGTCATAAGGACAGAAGATTCTCTATGGCTTCTGGTGCTTGAGGGAAGGTAACCAGGTTATATACTATCAATCCAGTGTGTGTGTGTGTGTGTGATGTGTGTGCTGTGCTTAGTCATGTCCAATTCTCGGCAACCCCATGGACTGTAGCCCCACCAGGATCCCCTGTTCCTAGAGTTTCCCAGGCAAGAATGCTGGAAGGGGTTGTTATTTCCTACTCCAGAGGATCGTCCCAACCCAAGTATCCATGCTCCGTGTCTCCTGCATTAGCAGGCAGGTTCTTTACCACTAACACCGCCAGGGAATCTCATCAGTCTCATGGTTATCATCAATTTTTACTTCCTCCAAAATGTACTCAACTATGAAATACTTTTTAATATCATTTTAAAACAACTTCCAAATTTAATAAATTTTGTTTTTAAATGTTTTAGACCTTTTATTGTCAATTTTAAAGGAAATTTTACTTGGTGTATGCTTAGTCACTCAGTCGTGTCCGAGTCTTTGTGACCCCGTGGACTGTAGCCTGCCAGGATCCTCTGTCCTTGGGGATTCTCTAGGCAAGAATATTGGAGTGGGTTGCCATGCCCTCCTTCAGAGGTGTCAATTTTAAAGGAAATTTTACTTGGTAGCAGAGTTCTAATAAAATTAAGATTATGAGGTTAACAAAGGTCTTCTTTGAGACTGGACCTCTTGGTGCTTGGATCCCAGGAAATACTATTTTTTATGTAATATGTTGAGATATTTTGGCTTTGGAGTATCAAATTAAGCTAGAGATTTAAATAGTTTTCTTCAAATAGTTCTGCACCTATTTGTTGCATCTTCCTCAATGCTCTGTGTATATTACTTTCTAGAAAAAAGAAATTTGTCTAGTTTTCTGAGCTAAGACTTGCTTGGACATTGGTTGCCTTCTAAGCAAGTGAGGTTTATATCAGTTTTCATAACTTCTTACTATACATTTGAATATTTCCTTCTCCTGTCCTTCTGCACCAGAGTGGAGGAAGGGTGTCCTTGAGACTCCTGAAAGCGGACCAGTAAGAAAGGAATTATATCAAACAGGCAGTTATTGCACAAGAAAAGTTGTTAAGTTCTGCTGAAAACAGTGATTAGTGGACAACGCAAATTGCTTTCTAATCCTTGAAGTCTAGAAATTTTGTGGGAGCTACTCTGACTACAACACTTACTATCTTTGAATAGATTCCAGGGCATTACTTTTACTTTAGAAATGAAACAATTCATTAGTAATGCATTAAATGTTTTATTTGCTTGTTCATATGTTTCCAGTCAATACAATGTAACTATCAATTTAAAATATTTCATCCCTTAAAAAGCATGTGATATGTCTGTGTGTGTTTGTGTGTGTAATGGAATATTATCCAGCTGTTAAAAAAAAAAGAATGAAATAATGCCATTTGCAGAAACATGGATGGACTTAGAGATTATCATTGCTAAGGTAAATAATTTAGAGAAACACAAATAGCATATGATATCATTCATGTGGAATCTAAAAAAAAAGGATACAAATTAACTTATTTACAAAACACAAATAGACTCACAGACATAGTAAACAAAGTTATGGTTCCTAAAGGGGAAGAAGATGGGAAAATAAATTAGGAATTTGGGATTAATATATTCATACTGCTGCTGCTGCTGCTGTTGCTGCTGCTGTTGCTGCTAAGTTGCTTCATTCGTGTCCGACTCTGTGAGACCCCATAGACGGCAGCCCACCAGGCTTCCTCATCCCTGGGACTCTCCAGGCAAGAACACTGGAGTGGGTTGCCATTTCCTTCTTCAATGCATGAAAGCGAAAAGTGAAAGTGAGGTCGCTCAGTCATGTCCAACTCTTAGCGACCCCATGGACTGCAGCCTACTGGGCTCCTCTGTCCATGGGATTTTCCAGGGAAGAGTACTGGAGTGGGGTATATACACACTATTACATATCAAATTGATAACCAATAAAGACCTACTGTACAGCACAGTGTGCCATATATATATATATATATGGGAAGTTTTCAGTAATGCTTAGGTGAAAAGACAAGACCTGTGAGTTAACTTTGTGATCTGGCTTCAAAAATCCATTACTTTAGTTTAAATATGTTAACACTTTAAGTGGGCTTCCCAGGTGGCTCAGCGGTAAAGAATCTGCCTGCAATGCAGAAGAGGTGAGTTGAATCCTTGGGTCAGGAAGATCCCTTGGAGAAGGAAATGGTAACCTGCTTCAGTATTCTTGCCTGGGAAATCCCATGGACAGAGGATACTGATGAGCTACAGAGTCAAACACAACTCAGAGACTAAACAACAAGAACAGTACTTTAAGTAGTAAAATAGCTACAATATGATTATGTCTTCATTCATTTTAGGATATTTTCATTTGAAAGAACTCTGTTCATGTTAGTTGCTTAGTCGTGTCTGACTCTTTGCAGCCCCATGGACGATAGCTTGCCAGGCTTCTCTGTCCATGGAATTCTCTGGTAAGAGATACTCAGGTAAGAATACTGCAACAGGTAGTCATCCCCTTCTCCAGGAAAGAGCACTATATGGGTAACTAATATCATGGCCCTATCTGCACAGAGACAAACATCTTGGAAAGTGGGAGAGAAGGAAGAGACCCAGATCTCTGGGTCTTTGGTCCACATGAATGATTCCACATACCTGGATTTTTAGAAATATCTACATACTTGAATGGGGTTAACACAATATTTGGATGACTGAAACCATTGTTCTCTTTACATAGAAATATTTGAACATTTTTGCATAGGTTATCCCCCAAATAGATTACATAGTATAACATGTCGAAGATTTATACTTTTTTATGTGTTTGTGAGAAATATATGGGTGCCCAAACTTCCAACTATGTCAGCAGAATGGACTTGTAATTCTACTTTGTCAGCCTAACTCACTGTAAACCGATGGCCAAAATAGGCACAAAGATTTACAAAGAATGACAGCATTGATGGGACACCATAGAAATTCATGCTGCACCTGCTCTCAAAAATGAAGTTTTCTGTCTCTGCAGCTTTCAATATAGCACCTTCCCCTGATGCTAAATTTGTTGATTATTTAAAAAAGAAAGAAAGAAAGAAGGATACGGACAGACAGGGAAATAAGGTGCCTGCGACACCCCCTGTTGAAGGCTGCATTACTTATTCCGCTTGGATGAATTTGTATTGGATAAATCTAGTACGAAGTGAAAACCCTATTTCCAGCTGAGACTTAAAGATGTTTTAGTAAAACATGCTTAAGCAAATGCATTTTGATGCCTCACAAGGAAGATACAGAGCTCTTTTTGCAGAAGTTCAATAAATTGTGTATCAGCAGCTGAAGAAAGATGTTCTCTTTCTGATTTGCACTCATAGTTTGCATTGACTTCATTTAAAATTCATGGTATGCAAGACAGAAATGGTTAACTATGACTTTTGGATTATACCTAGCAAGGGAAACTAACTTTTTCTTTCTTATTCAGTTGTTAGGCACGCTGCTGAAACTCTACAAGCTCACCAGAAGCTACTTTTCACGGAGGGTCCCTTCATCATAAAAGCCTAGGACGGTAGAATTGCACCTTCAACTGGCATCTCTCCACCTTACAGGGCCCTAAAAGCTTTCAAATCCACCTCAGGCCCAGGCAGTAGCAAAGTGGGAGAGGAACTGAAGAAACAAAAATAAATATTAAAGTACATAAGAATTAAATATTACCTATTTAAATGGCAATTATGCAGTTGAAAACAAGATCATCACACCTGTACAAGAAAAGGCATGCAAGCCCAAAACATCTGCTTGGATCCACCTGCCAGGCACCTGTTTTGCTGTTTCAATGCCATTTGATTGCTGGAGATGTAGAGGCTCTTGTGAGGTAATGAGTGATTTTACATTATGCATGATTGAAAACAGGTGTTCTAATGCTGTACAATTCTATGCATGAATAATTCAGTTTGTTTAGAGCAAGATCTTTAAAAGAAGTACTGCATGGGCTTTATTATTTCTATAAACATGAAGGTTTTTTTTTTTAATTTACAATGATTGTTCCTTTTCAGTCAGCTTGTTTACGGCAATTTTTGTGTAATTTTATGGCTGAGGAGTAATATCTTGAAAGGTAAAATTGATCACACTTAAAACATGTAAGAAGTAAAATTGAAAGGTCTGTTAGCAAGAGGAAAGATGGTATTAATGTTCAATGTTCTAAGTGAAAATGCCTGATTATTTCCTTCCTGCTTTGCCTGCTTTCTGATGGTAACAAAACATTTGTCTGAGGGCTATAATTAGGGAGGGGTGAACTATTTGGGAAAATAGAGAAATTGTTTTGTATCTCAGCCCAAACATCATGCAGAGCCCAGACTTCCTTAAAGACAGAACTGATGTTAGTCAGCAGCCCTCTGTTCTTAGATATCACGAGTTCACACCCTCCTGTAAGCCACTGTAGGATACCACTGAGAAAGACAATCTCTTTCACTCCAATTCCCACGTCGTTTTGTCTACCCTGGTTTTCTAGAGTCAGAAATATTAGTATCAGATTATGGTATTTCAAATAGCAAGTAAAATCCCCACACTCCCAATGTTAAGATTTAGAACCTCACCATGATGCATGAGACTTTATCTCTTAGAGACTTGGTCTCTTGGACACCAGAGACCAAAGACACTGTGGTGTCTTGAACCACATGTTATTAAATATTTTACACTTCTAAGGTATGAGGGAAAGCATATTTGCTTCAATTAATACTATTTAAGTAATAGAAAAACAAGGCCAAAGAATTATAGTCATTATCACATTGCTATTACTAATTTACATCTGTTGAATGTTTCATACCACACAAACCATAGTGTAAGAGTTATTGACACATAATAATCCCTTCCCAAAATATACCACATCAGCAAGTAGTCAGCTTCAAGCTTTGAGGTTTGGCTCTCTTCCCTCATTTTAAGAGCTGTGGGGAGCTTCACAGGGGAATCTATTATTGAAAAGCTTTTCAGTTAGAAGTAAATTGTAAGACTGGTCCTTCAAGTGGGGAGCAACATTAGGAAAGTCACAAAGAAAAATAGAAGATTTAGTATGAAGGAGAACACTTTCACTGCTATTGACACAGGGAATTGCCCTTATTCCCTCCCTTGGGGATAAGGTTGGCAAGCAGGCCTTTACAAGCATTCACCAAATATAAGTGTTGGCCTCATAAACTCAGAGAATCAATGCCAGGAAGGGCTTCAGGAATCTAAACTAAAGGATATAAGAACCCAGAAGATAAAAATGTTGGTCTGGCAATCCTGACCTAGCATTAAATGACCTCTGTCTCTAAAAGTTAAGATAGCACAATTTTCTTTTTAAATCTACTAGTTATTTATATAAGGTCTCTTTTTTTACTACACAGTTCAATGGGAAGGACACCTAAAATATTAAGTTGAATCATATGAAACTGCAGTTTTCATTAGTCAGAGTTGGTTGAAAATTAGCCATTTCATGTGATCTGATCTATCTCTGCTAAGGATCCCTCAGCTGGAGACATCACTCATTCTTGAGTGCAATCAACCATACCTTCCTTTGCATGCAATCCATAGCTAGTAATGAAAGCCATGCTCTCTGATAGGAAGAAACACAGAGACAGACAAAGTGTAATAAACCACTTTATGAGCAGACCTTGCAACCATGATAGAAACTGGGAAATGTTCCACCTCATATTAAGAGGTGGATGTGTTTCCCCATGACTCAGCTATTCTTAACGAATAGTTTGACAAATAGATTGAAGTAGAGCTGTGCAGTTCTGTCCCTGTATCTCAGAATGAGAGTTGGTAGGACTCTTTCTCTAACATAGTGAGAGTCTGCTTAGGGTTGCACAGGTCAAAAGACTCAACTGAGCTTTCAGCCCATTCTCAACATCAATTCACATACACATGAGGGAGCCAACTTCACTGTCTATCCTAAAGGAGGCTTCAAATGTCCCCAGCCCCAGTACCCCCTGCAAATGCTTACTTGATTAAACATGGCTGCGAATATAGTGACACTCCTACAACCAACAGGCATGGCCTATCTTTCCTCTGACTTTGGATGGCTTTGATCTTTAGAAAGTGGTAGAAGCGATGTTCTGACCTACTTGTAAAAGGTAGTTGTAGACCTACTTATAAAGGGATGCCAGATTTTGCTCCTTCTTTCTAGGAATATTGGCTCTTAAAAGGCAGTGTCCATTAAGAAATAAGACTCTTCAGCCTGCAGCTCAGTGAGAAACCCGAACTGTATCGAGAAGCTATGGATGATGCGACGCAATGTTGGCCAGAGACAAGAAGTATGGAGGCCACGGGTTTGAGTGAAGAAATCACCGAGGAAGAGGTTTCTCTGTCCTGTGCTGCTCCAGAGGAGGCCCCAGGGATCAAAGAGGAACCCTGCCAAGCCCTTTGCACACTCCTGACCCACCAACATATGAGTAAACAAAATGGTCATTTTAAGGCACTGTGTTTTGTGGAGGCCTGTTATGAAGCAATAGAGAACTAGAACTTGCTTAAGGAACTAACACAGATTCAGCCACTGAATGTGACTAATATGAGAACTCAAGAAAACCACTCTCTCAGCCTCTATTGCCACATCTCAAAAATGGAGCACTGGGGAAAAGGTGGAGTACTGGTAGGCTCTGCCTGCTAGGACCCTTTGAGAAAGAAAATATATGATGTTGCCAGAACACTGCCTAACACTTACAAATTCTCAAAAATTGTGAGTTTTTACGATTAGAATTTAGAGCTCTACAAAGAATAGAAAATAGCAAAATTCTTAAACCAGTGCATCCGAGCCACTTTATATCGAGATGCAAAGCTTCTTGAAGCAGTCCTAGCTTATTGCCTTCTGCTTTTTTATGTGACAGTTGTAGGTTTCCTCTTAGGATGAGGTGGTGAATTTCCCAGCTTCTGTCATTTTTGCAAGGCCTTCTCATAACGTGGTTGCTGATTGTGTGTTAGCGCATTGTCTGCCTCTGCATTTCCTTCTTTCAGCGACACTTAACTCTGGAAGTCTGAAAGACTGAAGTCAGGTGCTGTGTGAATGCAAATTTTTAATTTAAGTGGCAAATTTCACTCAGAGCACAGTGAGCATAAGACAGTTCTTTGTGCTTATCTGAGGTGTCCAAAAGGGTAGCTGCTGCTAGGAGAGGTGGTGTTAAAAGATGGGAAGCTGGCAAAGAAAAACTATTATCTTTTAGTTTTATCCAGACCCTTTTGGGACCCCTGGTGTGTGCCCATGGACTGATGTGACAAGTGTTAAGTTTTCTGTGGACCAACAAATGGTTAGCAAGCTTTTTAGCATGTCTTTGGTGTATAGTTATAATAATCCCACATATAAGGCTCAATTTCTGCTAAATGTATTGTAAGTGTTTTGAAAAATTTTCGTAAGTGGTTAGTTGAAGCAGGTGAATATTACTGATCATTTGATTATAATATTTATACTAAATTGTCAGTAACTTTGTGTTAGTTTTTTAAGTACTGATTTAAATTGTCAGCACCTTGCAAGTAGAAATCATATCTGTTGAACTAGTGCATGGATTTAAAGTCTAAGCATTTAAATTTATTATTTAACTGAAGGATGATTGCTTTACAGAATTTTGTTGTTTTCTCTCCAAGCATTTTTAACTGGACAGGCAGCATTGCGTAATGGCTAAGAGCATGGGTTCAGCTCTGGTTCATGACTTACTAGCTGTGTGGCCTTGAACAAGTCACTTTATGTTTGTGCCATTGCTTTGCTTCTTTATAAAGTGTAGATCCTAGAAGTATCTACTCATTGAACTCTTATGAGAACTAAATTATTATTATTTTTTTAATTTTATTTATTTATTTTTTTATAGTTTTTTATTTTTTTAATTTTAAAATCTTTAATTCTTACATGTGTTCCCAAACATGAACCCCCCTCCCACCTCCCTCCCCATAACATCTCTGTGGGTCATCCCCATGCACCAGCCCCAAGCATGCTGTATCCTGCATCAGGCATAGACTGGCGATTCAATTCTTACATGATAGTATACATGATAGAATGCCATTCTTGGAACAAAACTAGGGACAGTGCAGAGTGCCATGTTAATATTAGTTAATCTGTATTCAGGTCAGGAAGCAACAGTTAGAACTAGACATGAACCAAGGACTGGTTCCAAATCGGAAAAGGAGTACGTCAAGGCTGTGTATTGTCACTCTGCTTATTTAAGTTATATGCAGAGTACATTGTGAGAAACACTGGACTGGAAGAAACACAAGCTGGAATCAAGACTGCTGGAAGAAATATCAATAACCTCAGATATGCAGATGACACCACCCTTATGGCAGAAAGTGAAGAGGAACTAAAAAGCCTCTTGATGAAAGTGAAAGAGGAGAGTGAAAAAGTTGGCTTAAAGCTCAACATTCAGAAAACGAAGATCGTGGCATCTGGTCCCATCACTTCATGGCAAATAGATGGGGAAACAGTGGAAACAGTGTCAGACTTTATTTTGGGAGCCTCCAAAATCACTGCAGATGGTGACTGCAGCCATGAAATTAAAAGACGCTTACTCCTTGGAAGGATAGTTATGACCAACCGAAATAGCATATTCAAAAGCAGAGACATTACTTTGCTGACTAAGGTCCATCTAGTCAAGGCTATGGTTTTTCCAGTGGTCATGTATGGATGTGAGAGTTGGACTGTGAAGAAGGCTGAGCACCAAAGAATTGATGCTTTTGAACTGTGGTGTTGGAGAAGACTCTTGAGAGTCCCTTGGACTGCAAGGAGATCCAACCAGTCCATTCTGAAGGAGATCAGCCCTGGGATTTCTTTGGAAGGAATGATGCTGAAGCTGAAACTCCAGTACTTTGGCCACCTCATGCGAAGAGTTGACTCATTGGAAAAGACTCTGATGCTGGGAGGGATTGGGGGCAGGAGGAGAAGGGGACGACAGAGGATGAGATGGCTGGATGGCATCACTGACTCGATGGACGTGAGTCTGAGTGAACTCAGGGAGTTGGTGATGGACAGGGAGGCCTGGTGTGCTGCGATTCATGGTGTTGCAAAGAGTCGGACACGACTGTGTGACTGAACTGAACTGAATCTTAATGTTTATACTTTAGAAATGAGGAAATTGATCCTAGACAAGATAAATAGCTGAATACCCTTCATTGCAATGTCATCATAGGGTACCAATTATAACACATATCACAGAAATAGAAAATAATTATTTAAATACTGATAAAAATATATTAAAATGAAGTAAGGATTAATATAAAAGTCTTAAGGTCCTCAGTGTTGGCAAATGTGGTACTGATTTTGTAATTCAGAACCAAATCAAAGTATCTGCTTAATGTTCCTAAATTTGGAAAAATGTAAATGAAGTGAAAACAATTGAAAACTTCAGAGAAGCATGTTATAAATTGAATTATCACAATAGAGTATATTACTGCGTGAGGCAAATGTGCAAAGACTTCAGAAGAAATTGAAAAGCAGAATGCCTGCTCCTGAATTGCTTGGAATCTGTTGAGGAATGACGATCTGAATATTTAAACCACCCTGAGGACAGTGTACTCAGGACCAGTCCAAGAAAGGTCTAGAATCATTGTCCGTAGCAAATTTACATGTGGAATGAGCAGGCCACAAATGGAAAGAAAATGGAAAATGCCCTTCAGTCATCATTCACAGAAGTTGTGACATAAAAATAAGCACTTTTGTTTGGAAAGTGAGTAAATGTGTATAAATATTTGTAAAATTATTATATAGCCCATTTATGAGAAAAATCTGCTTATTACATAGAAGTTGGTTCTCCCCATCCCAGTGTTACTGCTTCCTCCCTTTTCTAGTTCCTCCTAATCTCCCGTATTGATTGTTCCTGTTTAATTCTACTCAGAGTGCACACTTCCAGTTTGCTTATACATTGCAGATAAATACACACACGTACATATACACAGTAAAACTTTGGTATGCAGTAGGCATGAATGCCAAGTTATGAATTAAGGTGATAAGGAATTTAATTTTTCCATAACTGAAATTCTTCTCCATTTAAGCTTTGTTTCACTCTGTATTGAAAATTAAATCCACATCAAATAGTTTCCCATCCCTAAACTCAATCCTTGAGAAAGGAGTACCTAGTATTAAGAATGTATGGTGTGAGGTGAATGCGGCAAGAGGAGTCTGGTTCAGGTTGTTAGCATCCATCCAAAGAGTTGGACTTCACTTTCACTTTTCACAGTGGCATCTACTGACACTTCAGTCACCCATGGAACCTCTGCTCCTAAATAAATGCATTTTATTGCTGCTTTTTCCTTATTGCAAACACAAGACCTTTCCAGGCCAGCTCACTCACAGAAGGTATCATAGATGATTTTACCTGCTTCCATTCTGGGATTCCTGGAAATGTGCTCAGCCAAGCTCTATCTAGATGTTCTGTGAAGCTGTATCCATGCTACTGCCCCTTTTCATTGCTGGGTAGTTGGCAACTGGATCTTGCTGGTGCTCTAGACCTGATGTGATTTGTGGGCATATTCACCTATTTCTCAGAAAACACCCACCCCAACCATAGTTTATATCATCCCTACTTTCCTCCCTGTCCTTTTCCTCAACCTGTGGAATAGTTTGTATTTCTAGAGGAGAACTTCTCTTAACTAGGATTAGTCCAAGTGTGTTTGTTTGTTTGTTTTCCTGGTAAAAATCTTATGCCATAAGTAACTTCTATGTTGAGAAACGCAATAATCCAGAGGTTCTTGGGATGACTGATGCCTCATGGTCTGGCAGATAAGGAGAAATAACTGGATGAGCAGACATTAGATAGGGAGATGGCATGGAAAATAAATCAGTTAATATGAAAAGTTATCCAGTTATTTGTAAGTCAGCAAATCACAGCATTTCTGAACCTGGCTCTAGGTTACTTTTCAATAGCTTCTCTTGTATACTTCCCCCCAATTTTAGCTCTCTGAACACACATCATCTTTTATACCTTCACACATTTACTCACCTGACTCCTTTGGTTCAAACTACCTCTCCGTCATTGTCATTCAGTTGCTCAGCCATGCCCAACTCTTTGCAGCCCAATAGACTCCAGCATACCAGGCTTCCCTGTCCTTCACTATCTCCCATAGCTTACTTAAACTCATGTACACTGAGTTGATGATGCCATCAAACCATCTTATCCTTGGTCACCATCTTCTCCTTCCCCAGCATCAGGATCTTTTCCAATGAGTTGGCTGTTTGCATCAGATAGCCAAAGTATTGGAGTTTCAGCTTCAGCATCAGTCCTTCCAATGAATATTCAGGGTGATTTCCTTTAGGATTGACGGTTTGATCTATTTGCTGTCCAAGGGACTCACACAAGTCTTTTCCAGCACCACAATTCAAAAGCATAAATTCTTCAGTGATCAGCGTTCTTTAGGGTCCAACTCTCTCATCTGTATATGACTACTGGGAAAGATATAGCTTTGATCATATGGACTTTTGTCAGCAAATTGATGTCTCTGCTCTTTAACATGTTGTCTAGGTTTGTCATAGCTTTTCTTCAAAGGAGCAAGTGGTCTTTTAATTTCATGGCTGCAGTCACCATCCACAGTGATTTTGGAGCCCAAGAGAATAAAGTCTGTAACTGTTTCTACTTTTTCCCCATCTATTTGCCATGAAGTGATGGTACCAGGTGCCATGATCTTAGATTTTTGAATGTTGAGTTTTAAGCCAGCTTTTTTACTCTCCTCTTTCACCTTCATCAGGAGGCACTTTAGTTCCTCTTCACTTTCTGCTATAAGGGTGGTATCATCTGCATATCTGAGGTTATTGATATTTCTCCTGGTAATCTTGATTCCAGCTTGTGCTTTATCCAAACTTCTGGCATTTCACATGATGTACTCTGCACAGACATTAAGTAAACAGATGGTAGTATACACCTTGATGTACTCCTTTCCCAATTTTGAACCAGTCCATTGTTCCATGCTTATATAACTTATATGCAGAGTACATCATGAGAAATGCTGGATGAAGCACAAGCTGGAATCAAAGTTGCCAGGAAAAATATCAATAAGCTCAGATATGCAGATGACACCACCCTTATGGCAGAAAGTGAAGAGAAACTAAAGAGCCTCTTGATGAAAGTGAAAGAGGAGAGTGAAAAAGTTGGCTTAAAACTCAACATTCAGAAACTAAGATCAGGCATCCAGTCCCATCACTTCATGGCAAATAGATGAGGAAACAATGGAAATAGTGACAGACTTTTTGGGGGGGCTCCAAAATCACTGCAGATGGTGACTGCAGCCATGAAATTAAAAGATGCTTCCTCCTTGGAAGGAAAGTTATGATCAACCTAGACAGCATATTGAAAAGCAGAGACATTACTTTGCCAACAAAGTTCTGTCTAGTGTAAGCTATGATTTTTCCAGTGGTCATGTATGGATGTGAGAGTTGGACTATAAAGAAGGCTGAGCACTGAAGAATTGATGCTTTTGAACTGTAGTGTTGGAGAAGACTCTTGAGAATCCCTGGACAGCAAGGAAAGCCAACCCCAGTCCATCCTAAAGGAGATCAGTCCTGGGTGTTCATTGGAAGGACTGATGTTAAAGCTGAAACGCCAATACTTTGGCCACCTGATGCAAAGAACTGACTCATTTGAAAAGACTCTGATGCTAAGAAAGATTGAAGGTGGGAGGAGAAGGGGACAACAGAGGATGAGATGGTTGAATGGCATCATCTACTCATTAGACATGAGTTTGAGTGAACTCTAGGAGTTGGTGATGGGCAAGGAGGCCTGGTGTGCTGCAGACCATGGGTTTGCAGATAGTCAGACACGACTGAGCAACAGAACTGAACTGAACTGATTGTTCTGTGTCTGGTTCTAACTGTTGCTTATTGATCTGCATTACCTGGGCAATTCTACACTTAAGAGTAAATCATCATGGAAGAGTAGTCTATGGGTTCAGGCCTCAAACCCACTTGCAACTTAATCCATGTGAGGAGGTGTTAGACAAGTTACTTAACTTCTCTTGCCCAGTTTCTTCATCTGCAGAATGTGAATTACTAATGTGCCATCCTGAAGAGTTTGTCAGGAAGATTAAGCGAAATAATGTATATAAATTACTTAAAATGGTATTTGGTGAATAATAGGCACTGGCTATTTCTGCTTATCTTTTAAGACTTGCTCAATACCATTGCTTCTGGGTAGCCTTCATGAATAACTCAACTTGGACTCAATATTTATCTTCGGAGATATGATAGTTCCTTTTGCTCACCCCATGTACCCCTATTCTTCTGCCTCTGGTATTCAATTAAATACAACAGCCAAACTTCAGTGCTGGAGGGTGGAGAAAGAAGGGGTCAGAGGCATTGATTGGGAAGGGCACAAGGTGCATTTTCTCAGGTGAGAACAGTCTTTCACTTTCTGCAGAGCAGCCTCTTATGAATATATTTATGGCAGCTTTTGATGTTAAAAGTCTGTTTCCTTCCTCAATGCAACACAATATTATAAACTCCACTTCTGCCTGATTAGCGCACCAGGTGGGCTGGAGTGGGTGGGGGGTGGGGGTGGTGGAAGGAAGAAAAAAAAAGATTTGTATCAAAATATTAGTAGAACTAGTATTTAGCAGAAAAATATCCCTACTTTTTCAAATAAAGGAAAAAAAGGTTAATAGAGACAGAATGACGTATTCAAATTTATTAGTCACATGGCAAGCAATTAAGTCAAGACTCAGTTTAACCCTTAAGACTTCGATCATCTTGGTGTTCAGTTCAGTTCAGTTCAGTCGCTCGGTCCTGTCCGACTCTTTGCAACCCCATGAATCGCAGCATGCCAGGACTCCCTGTCCATCACCATCTCCTGGAGTTCACTCAGACTCACGTCCATCGAGTCCATGATGCCATCCAGCCATCTCATCCTGGGTCGTCCCCTTCTCCTCTTGGTGTTAGGTAACTGTAATTCTGCTTCTCCTAGGGGTGTGCCTTCCCTGAAGATTGTATTATAAGTGATACACTCTTCTGTGTGTGTATCACTGGGAAATGAAGACAGAAAAGATTTTGGTTCTAGGAACTGCACTCTGGTTTCTCTCACTGTTCTGCAGGCCTGCCTGGCTTGATTGGGATGTAATCCCAGTTTCTTAAAGCTTTACTATTAAACTTATTGACTTGAATTTTGTCCCAATGTCTCAAGTTTCTTGTCACAGATACAGTTTTTATCTTAAAGCAAATCCTTCATTTTCTTTTTACAAAATTCCAGGGCCTGGATATCATCTTGTCTTTGGGTAACATCTTCCAGATTTGCTTTAAGCTGATTACATGTTGCTGAACAATCAGATTTTCTGCTCTAAGCCACACAAAACCAAGTGATGACAGCTCTGGCTCCTGGCCACCCGCAATGTGATGATGCAGCACGGGTCTTTGACAGCCATGATTTGATGCTGGGTGTTCTGAAATGGCGAAATACCCCTAAAGAGTGGAAAATGGACTCTCGTGCGTTATGACGCAATGACTGTGTCGTGGCTCTTTAAGGCATCTGCACTCCCTCTTCTTGTTCTCTGTTCTACCTTTCCAATCTCTTTTCATGACCTCTTACATTTTTATACATGCTTATATTTCTAATGGATGCCTGTTAAATGTTTTTTAAAAGCTACTTTAGGACATATAGTCCAGTGGAGGCTGTGTTCTGTTTGGAAACACAGGCAGCACTAGACATGTATTTTTAGGAACTACTGAACCTAAAATGTAGAAACTCTTGAGCTAGGACTCCATTTTTCTGGGCTAAATGCCCCATTCAAGCTGCCCTTCCTTGCTTTGCTAGTCTGTCATGTCCTGAGCTGCAGTCACTGATGCTGTGTGCCAATGCATGGTGGTGACTCCTGTGCTTTTCAAACCCCCACTATAGGGAAGCAGAAATGTGTGTCTGGAACATACAGTCAGCTTTATTCAGCCTCTCTGTACCTGAATGCTTAATTCTGGGAAGTCACAGAGACGTTTGCCATTACAGAATAGACCGCTAATAACTTGAAGAAAATGCAGGAATGAGAAAATGACAATCGGGGAAATATTTGTTGAGCTTTATTAAATATTTACTAGGAGTAGTGTTCTGGGTAGGAAATGTAAAGTATACTAAGAGAATGCCCTCATCTTTCAGAATCTCAGTTTGGGGAATCCCAGCACATTGAAAGTAACTGAAAATACTGAATATGACATACAGAGTTTTAATTTAGTTCTTAAGGAATTAGTTCTTTAAAACATTTGAAAGTAAAATGGAGATCATTATGGTTTGTAGTGATCAGAGGATCCTTTAAAATCTGGAACATAAACTATGCTGTGAAGAGTAAGTAGGAATCAGAAATTTCAGAAGTAAAAGGAGTAACATTTCAGGAGGAAAGGAGATGTGAGCAAAATTTTCACCTGGGTGGGAGAGGGGAGGTTTGAAAGAGTGTGGGAAAGCTGAGGGACTGAATTTAGCTGAAGCACTCATGTACATTTCAAGCCGAATGGCTGTGTTTGCCACCTGTGAAATACATGATAAAGGGTTTAAAAGATGGGTTGATGTCATGTTATGATACATGGCTATTTTCTGTGCACTTTTTTAGTTGAAGGTGACTCTTGTCTGACTTGAGCCTAAAAAGCTCACAGGTGATGAATTTCCTGAGCACTTTTATGTTTGAGAATATGTGTTCTTTCATGTTGTATTTAAACAGCATTTGTTCTGCATTCTATACTTTCTGACCTTCTACCCACTGCCTCCCTGTCTTCTAGCTTTGAATTAGAGAGAAGATAAACTCTATAAGGAAAGATGGTTTTGTCTGTTTTCTCTTGTTGTGGCCTGAAACCATTGTACCAATTGGAAACGCTCCCAAAGTATACATGTAATGAATGAAGGAATATTGTGTAAAGAATCCTGATACTAGCCTAGATTTTATTCCTGTTTCGGTACCTGAAAAATTCTTTCATAATTTTTACATTTTAATAGCTTAACTGGGATGTATTCTGGCATTGGCTTTCTTTATATGCTTCTTATTGCAACAAAAATTGACATTTTGGTATTTCAAGTAAATATTTCTCCTTTTTTTATGAAAACTATCAAATTTACACAAATCGTTCCCTGAAAAAACAATGGGGATAATAATGGTATCTACCATGGATATTTAAATGAGTTAATGCAAGTAAAATGTTCCAGGAACATAATTTTTATCTGACACATCCTCCTAACGTTATTCTATTACAAAAGATCCACATAGGAGACTATGATTACATTTCTCATCTTGAACAATTTATGATTTTCCCTAGTTAATAATTACCTTGCTTTTTGTTTGCTTTAGTTTACCTTGTATTAATCATTAAATCTCCCTAGAAACCTTGCCCAGAGAAAACTTCACTTCAGTGTGTCTAAACATATCAATGGTCTATCAATTGTATGTTGTTCAGGACATCTCTCTCTGAGCCTGCACAGCTGGTCTAATATAGACTAGAGGCTTGTGCTTCGTGCCTGCCTTACAGCTCTCACACCAGTCTTGCCCTTGCCAACTACCTTTGTTCTTAGATAATGTATCTATATCTTTTTTGAATTACTATTTTGTTTGCCCATCTTCTAGGAATTTCCTAGTCCCTAGTTCAATAATTTGAGGGCATACATGTTGGGAGATAAATCACATTTATTTTCATATTCCACTGAATTTTCTGCTGTAGTATACTTAATTTCTAAAAGCTCTGGACTTTCTTTGCTGTTGTTCCTTTAATATTTGTTTTTAAATAGCATACTGTTGTTTAATGGATATAGCACTTGCTTTGTAATCTAGCTCTAGTCATTGCATGCTTTTAATTTGTCTCAGTTTATCTTTTTATTGACTTGATAAACTTAAATCTACATTGTTGTTGTTCAGTCACTAAGTCGTGTCCGACTCTTTGTGACCCCATGGACTGCGGTACTCTAGACTCCTCTATCCTTCACCATCTCCTAGAGTTTGCTCAAACTCATCAAGTCAATGATGCCATCCAACCATCTCATCCTCTGTCATCCCTTTCTCCTTTTGCCTTCAGTCTTTCCCAGAATCAGGCTATTTTTCAAGGAGTTGGTTCTTTGCATCAGGTGGCCAATGTATTGGAGCTTCAGCAACGGTCCTTCAAATGAATATTCAGGGTTGATTTCCTTTAGGATTGACTGATGTGATCTTGCAGTCCAAGGGACTCATGTCTTCTCCAGCACCACAATTCAAAAGCACCAGAATTCAAAAGCATGAATTCTTAGACATTCAGCCTTCTTTATGAACCACATCTCACATCTGTACCTGACTACAGGAAAAAACATAGCTTTGACTATACAGACCTTCGTCAGCAAAGCGATATCTCTTTTTTAAAGTGCTACCTAGGTATTGTCATAGCTTTCTTTCCAAGGAGCAAGCATCTTTTAATTTCATGGCTGTAGAAACTGTCCACAGTGATTTTGGAGCCCAGGAATAAAATTTGTCACTGCTTCCACAATTTCTCCTTCTGTTTGCCATGAAGTGATGGGACTGATACCTTGATCTTAGTCTTTTTAATGTTGAGTAAATCCATACATATAATTAAACATCATTAATTGCATCTGTTAATCAGGAGCTTCTTTTCCATATGTTCAGATCTCTTATTTGGTAATATCAAATACTTTTGTATTATCCATATGCCCCCAATTTTACTAACATTGCTATGTATTAAAAATCTCTATCACTTTCTCTGCAATCAGAAAAATTTTGACACCTCTCTCACTGTTGGTGGTATAGTTCTCATGCACATTCTTTTATTTTTTCACATTTATTTGTAGGTGTTTTCTTCGGTAGACCAAATCCATTTTCAGCAAATTCTCCTTTTTTCCTAAGTCATTCATCTTTGAGCCCTAATGCTGTTCCGGTTTAAAGTCTTCAGTAGTGTGAATCAGTCATAGGAAATGTTATTTTGATCCTTTTGTTTGTTCTTCTGGATTGTGGCCTTTATCTTTTTCTTATTTTTGCATGCTATATCCTTTATGTTTTCTTTTTCTAAAATATGTCTTCATACTTTTCTTTGTACTTTTAATTTTAATTGTTTTAACTTAATGGAGTCTTTAGTCAAGCTTTTATGCTCTAATATTAAACTGGTCAAAATATCTGTTTTTCCCTGGAAAAACTCAAACAAATGTTTTGCCATCCCAATATAATAGGGACAAATTCTCCTGTATCATTTTTCATCTTAAGAACAAGTTTTTCTCACTTCAGAAGTGAAACATGCTTTCTTTATAGTCTGTGATGTTGGGAGGAGGGGTGTGTGTGTGTGTCTGTGTGTGTGTCTGTGTGTGTGTGTGTGTGTGTGTGTGTGTGTCTGTGTGTAGGATTTAAACAATTTTCTCTCTGTTCTCTCCTCTTCCCTCCTCTCCCCCACCATCTCCCTCTCTGCCCTTCCTGCCTTCCCTTTCTGTTTAAACCTAAGACCTCTTCTTCTATCATGGAGCCCGATTCACTTGTTAATTTCTTCTAATTCCTTGCTGCTTGAAATATTCTTGGACCAGCAGCACAAGCATCACAAGGGAGCCTGTTAGAAATGCAGAATCTCAGTCCTTGCCCCAGATTTCTTGAGTCAAAATCAGCAGTGACTAGGAAGTGTATTAGGATGCCCATAGCACCAGTGCCGACAGTTGGAGGTGAGGATGTCACATGGCACCTGGGGCTTTTTATGTGCCTTCCTACCTTTTCTGTTTCCAAAGATACTGTCATCTTTTTCTCTGGATTCAATTCTAATTAAGTTCTGTATTATTGCCTAAGATAGTCAGCTTCATTTGATTTTGATAATGGGCAGCTACCTCTCCAGCCACTCCCCTAAACTAAGAGTATAAATAATAGGGGAAGCCCAGTGGTCCTTTCTAAGTTGTCTCCTGAGATCCTGCCACTGTAGATAGGCAGAACTTCTCCCAGTAGATTTTTTGTAATTGACCCCCTGTCATCCCAGGTGGCTCAGAGGTTAAAGCCTCTGCCTGCAATGTGGGAGACCTGGGTTCAATCCCTGGGTCAGGAAGATCCCCTGGAGAAGAAAATGGCAACCCACTCCAGTACTCTTGCCTGGAGAATCCCATGGGCGGAGGAGCCTGGTGGGCTACAGTCCACGGGGTCGCAAAGAGTCGGACACGACTGAGCGACTTCGCTTTCACTTTTCATCCCAGGTAGTTGATCTGTTTCTCTATGAACTGAGTAGTTTGCTTTAAAGTTTGCTCCTTCACATTGTCTCTCCAGTGCTATATTTAGATAGACAGAGGGAAAGCATAGCAGACTAGCAAAAATACAAGCCACATTAGACTCTTCCTTTTTCTCTCTTTGGCTACCATATTGAACTTATCCCTTTAATGTTACACTTCAGGCAGTCATGGCAATAGTGGATTTTCCTTTTCTTTCCTGAAGCAGAGAGGAGGTATTGTGGGAAAGAGATACTGAGTTTTAGTTTTACTCTACCTCCGTTACTCTTAGGTACCATCTATAGTTACTTTAGGATTAATGATGTTTTTACAGAAGCACAATCTTATTAAGACAAATATATTTGTATATTTTGTCCTCTTTCCAAGGAACATAGGAATAAAAGCAACAACAAAACAATGCATTCTGAATTTTAAATCTGTTTTATCTTACAATGCATTAGCAATTGGATAATGCTGGTATTTTTAAGTTTTATGTATTGATGGTACTCTATCACTATGGGCTTTGCTGGCAGGTACTTTTTGCTGATATCTCCTCACTACACTCCTTTCAACCTACTCAAAAATGTTTATGGAGTTGCCCTTACTAAAGCTGTGTTTTACTCAGAGCCTGGTAAGCTGTGAGCAATATTAGTGTGAGCATCCATACATTTCTTACAACCTTTACCAGGAAAGGTCAGCCTCCCAGGGTGAGAGAGAATTCTGTTTTTATGATCGCTCCTGCTGGATCATGCTGTATTATGTGTGATCTGACTGGAATGGTGTTAGTCAGTAGCGTGCCACTCTGTCTCTAACACAGAGTAACAGAAATGAAAGAACAAACAAATCATTGTTATTTATACAAAAAAAAACAAAAAACAAAACATGGGCTGTATGCTGTAGATCCAGCATATATCATACATGGATTTGCAGCATTTCAGGATAACATAAAGTAGCTAATGGGTTCATGTGGTTAGTCAACTGGTTAGAAAGGCAGTGTATTCCAAAATATAAAAGAAGTTGTGGTAGTAAAAGAGATAAGGGGGAAAGTATGGGGGAAGGGGAGAGATAAAGAAGATTGCACTTTCAAAGCTTGTTTGATTAGATGATTATAGTCTATTTGAGAGTGCAAACAAACTTTTGCAAAATTCATATCCTGGAATCATAATTTTTTCTTACCTGTTACTTCACTGAATGAAGCACAATTCATCGTTAAAGTTTTAATTTTATAATTAGAGTGGATGTTGGTACTATTTGATCCCTCTCAAGAAAATTCAAATTCAAAGTTTTTCTCTATTTTGTCTGAATGGTTCCTTACACATATCCGTGGCAGATTCATGTTGATGTATGGCAAAACCAATGCAATATTGTAAAGTAATTAGCCTCCAATCAAAATAAATAAATGTGTATTTAAAAAATGGTTTGAATCCCTTTTTATGTGGTAAATTTCCTAATAAAAGTGTGTGTTTCTAGTAGAAGAATCATAAATTTCCATATGCATCTAATAGTAGGCAAAGTGTGGGAGTAAGCAGAAGAGGATTTTAGTAGATTTTATGTAAAATCAGAAAGTATGTTTAGAATTAACCTTGACCTTCCTTCTCTGCTCATCTTCCAAATTCTGTTCTTTTCTAAATGGAAGAGTAGCTATCTATTTATGACCATCTACTTAATTTAACCAAGCTACTGTCATGAAGCAGGTAGTTTCCTTCAGGATTGTTAAATGAGAATAACCATTGATTTCACTGACAAATGTCCCCTTATTACTAATATTTGAGAGCAGAACTTATTAGGCAAATAATTCTACTAGCTTAAGAATATGCCCAAAATGAAGGGAGGGAACTTCCCACATCGCCCGATTGAAAAAAAAAAAGCAATTTGCATCATTTTGAAAGAATCACAAAAATTGATTCCCTAATAACAATGGGAAATATTTTATCCTTTCATATCACAAACATTTACTGAACACCTTTTGGCTTCTAGGTACCATATCAGGTACCAATAAGCTCACTCCTTGCATCATAATTAAATGAGAATATAGAATAAAATAAAGGACTGTCTTATAGCTTCTATGTCATTAAATCTAATTGAAAAATGTATTGGGATAAAAGTCCCACACTAATTAACTTTCATCAATTGTTTATCAAGTTATTCATGTACATTATTTATATTTTCTATTTACCTTTCATTACTTCTTTCCTCCTGTTTTGAATTTTTTGTAAAAAAAAATTGATAAATATATGAATCTCTCAATGTCAGAGGTAGAAGCCACTCAAATGATTATTTGTCCAAGCTTGTTTATTTTACAAATTGGTTGACACTAACTAGGGACACATAAATAAGAAAGATATCATTGAGCCCTGCCTGAGGCACTACAAGAATGGATCCATCAGAGAAAGAATTTCTAGGACATGGAACTGACAAGAAGTAGCCAGTGATAAGTGTGTGTGTGTTAGTCGCTTAGTCATGTGTGACTCTTTGCAACCCCATGGACTGTAGCCCACCAGGCTCCTTTGTCCATGGGATTCTCCAGGCAAGAATACTGGAATGGGTTGCCATTTCCTTCTCCAAATGGAGATTAGGCTTTCTTATCTTTCCTTGCTATTGTTTGAAACTCTGCATTCAAATGGGTATAACTTTTTTTCTCCTTTGCCTTTAGCTTCTCTTCTCAGCTATTTGTAAGGCCTCCTCAAACAATCATTTTGCCTTTTTGTATTTCTTTTTCTTGGGGATGGTCTTGCTCATTGCCTCCTGTACAATGTCAGGAATCTCCAACCATAGTTCTTCAGGCACTCTGTCTATCAGATCTGATCCTTTACCAGAATACCAGACCACCTGATCTGCCTCTTGAGAAACCTATATGCAAGTCAAGAAGCAACAGTTAGAACTGGACATGGAACAACAGGCTGGTTCCAAATTGAGAAAAGAGTACGTCAAGCCTGCATATTGTCTCCCTGCTTGTTTAACTTATGTGCAGAGTACATCCTGAGAAACGCTGGACTGGATGAAGCACAAGCTGGAATCAAGATTGCTGGGAGAAATATCAATAACCTCAGATATGCAGATGACACCACCCTTATGGCAGAAAGTGAAGAAGAACTAAAGAGCCTCTTGAGGAAAGTGAGAGGAGAGTGAAAAAGTTGGCTTAAAGCTCAACATTCAGAAAATGAAGATCATGGCATCCTGTCCCATCACTTCATGGCAAATAGATGGGGAAACAATAGAAACAGTGACAGACTTTATTTTGGGGGGGCTCCAAAATCACTGCAGATGGTGACTGCAGCCATGAAATTAAAAGACACTTGGTCCTTGGAAGGAAAGCTATGATCAACCTAAACAGCATATTAAAAAGTAGAGACATTACTTTGCCAACAAAGGTCCATCTAGTCAAAGCTATGGTTTTTCCAGTAGTTATACATGGATATGAGAGTTGACTATAAAGAAAGCTGAATGCCAAAGAATTGATGTGATTGAGTAAGCTCCGGGAGTTGGTGATGGACAGGGAAGCCTGGTGTCCTGCAGTTCATGGGGTCGCAAAGAGTCAGAAATGACTGAACAACTGAACTGAACTGAGCCAGTGATAATATGGGACACTTTGTATGGTGTCTTTTTTCAGCTTTCCTATTTAACTAGTTACTTAATTAGGGTTCTAAATCATGAAAATATTGAGATTTGGGGCAGATTATTCTTTTTTTGTGGGGGCTGACCTGTGCACTGCAGGGTGTTTAACAGCATCCCTGGTTTCTGCCCATTAGATGCCAGCAGCAACCCCTACTTGCGCGAACCGAAAATGTTACCAGACATCATTAAATATCCCCTGAGGAGAAAATCACCCCGGTTGATAATGACTGTTCCAAGCAAATTCCTACTTGCTAAAGGGATAGACAAACCTGAAAATTTGTGCTAGTCTCTTAGCAAAATGTATTGAATTATTTGGAAGTATTTTATGGCTAGTTAATACTATAATATCAATCAATCAATATATATATAGATATACACTTTGTGTTTGCATTAATGAACAGTTTTTTAAGCTCATGAAGGATTTTTGGAAGATAAGAAAAATAAAAATATAACTTTAATTTTGGCTGCCACTATCCCATTAAAGTTTATTTAGAGAAAGTCTTTCTTAGTCACTAGAGAAGTATAGTAGCAGGTCCATTTTTTTCCTCTGGGCCTTCACTGGTAGTAAAGGTCCTCTGGTTACTTTAAGTCACAAACCCATTCTTAATTCAGAAGCTAGAACACCCGTCTTCTGGAATAATCCTGATTTTCACTTGATGTGGCACTAAATCTTCTCTCCCCCAAGCCAGGGTCTGCTTGGGGCAAAGGAGAGGGCAGGATGATCTGGGCTTCTCTTTGGTTCTCCCCTGCCATCCATTTCTCCTCCTCCTCCAGCATTTTGTTTCTTCTGACCTCTTAAATATCAGGCTGAGGGGATTGAGAGGTCATGGGGAAAAAATATAGCTAACCCCATGTGGAGGTTGCCATTGTCACCTGGCATGGAGACCCATGGTGCGCAGATGTTTAATACCGACTTTCACTTCATGGGCACTTTTATGAGTTCTTCCTGCCCTTTATTGGCCCCTCTGACAATACTTTGTGTCATAGATGTTGCATTCTTTATACTTATTGCCCCTGCTCCTCACCTCCTGGCCTTCCAACGTCCTTTCTTCCCAAACTCTCTAATGCCCTGCTAGGTCTTCTATAGCAGGTACCCAAGAAGCCATGAGGGAGCCCTCTTCCCCCCGTGGCCTGTGTCTGGTGAATGGGAATACTCACATCCTCTGCCATTGGGAACTTTGGGAATGCAGGTCTAGGCCCTATCCCTCTTTACTGCTGGAGGTGAGTGTAATTAATTATTAAACAGACATAGACACCAGTGTTCTGGGTCTTCCAGAGTAAGCTCCCTACTTAAGTAATTTCCTATTAGCTCTAGGGTAGCTGATCAAACCAAGATCCCTGAATAAATATAACAGCATTTCAGTAGCTCTTTTAAAAAGTAACCATAAAATAATCTCTTAATTTTGAACTCTTGATTCTGTTTTGAATCCCGAATAGGAGGTGAGTCTCTGAGTATCTAGTAACCTGGTCCTAGATTGCCACTTTAGTTTTTTTTAGACTGGTCTGCCTCTCCTTCAATTTGGTGCTTGATATTGGTAAATCTAGGTGTCTATGTCAGACTGTTGTTTACATCCTCTGTCTATATAAGTAAAGATTCTAATTTTAGACTAAAACATAGATTGTTAGCACCAAAAGAATGGTGTACTAACATACTAATTCCCTATTGTTTTCAAAATTCTGGGAAAATATGTCTGGACCTCTATATAATCATCTATAATATGATTGCATTGCATCAGATGATACTCAGGTTCATATAATACTTAAAATTCTGAGTCTCTATATACTACAATTCCCAGGACAAGCCTGTATGAATGAAAAAAAAAAAGAAACTGATTGTATATTTCTTAACTTTTATTCATTTATTTTCTTATTAAGAAGAATCATAATTTATTAATATTTAGGACTATTTAGGTATTTTAAAGCATGGGAAATAGTTTAATAAATATTTATTGAGTGCTTACCATGGACTAAGACCTGTGCTGTTAGAGCGTATGAATGTTGTTATACAACTTAATTTACTTTGCCATTTAAAGAAAATCAATTTCTACTCTAAAATACTATACTCTAGTATTTTCCCATGAGTATTTGGGTAAATTAACCTGCCATTAAACCACCTTATGATTGTAAGAGACATCATCTCATATGAAAGTATAGTGATCATCTTGCCAAAAGGTTTGGTAAATCTTCAGGACCTACATAGAGTAGTGGTAATAGCTAGAGATATCACTAGAAGTGGCTAGATCTTTATGTTTTAGATTTATAGCTGCTTCCTATGAACTTACAACAGTTATTCCCCAATGGAAACAGTATCTCTAGTAATTATCTCTCCAATTTCCCCAATTTTATTTTCATGCACCATAGTATGTATTGCCAAGATACATGGAGAACCAAATAATTAAAGAAATCCTTTGAATGAAAGTACTCAGTGTTCACTGAAAATGAATTCATCTCCAACTCCATCCCAGGAACATGACTGATTCAGACACTTTAGCTTTCAAAAGAACTAAATTTACCTCTATTTGCTCTAGATGAAAAAGCAAGCTAAATAACTGTTTTCCCATTTTACGAAATTTGAAAGTTCTTGACTTGCCATTCACATACACTTTCGGAAGACTATAGACAAAGATGGGCTGTCTTTGGCAGAGAAACTGAAGAGAAGTTTTTCACGCCTAAAATTGCAACTTTAACATGCTGGACCACATGAAATCTTTTTATCATGTATCTGTTTACACATTTCATAAATAATAAAAACTGTTGGGGTTGTTCACTTGCTAAGTAGCTTCCAGCTCTTCGCAACCCTGTGGACTGCAGCACACCAGTCTTCCCTGTCCTTCATTATCTCCTAGAATTTGCTCAAACTCATGCCCACTGAGCTGATGATGCCATCCAACCATCTCATCTTCTGTTGTGCCCTTCTCCTCCTGCCCTCAATCTTTCCCAGCATCACGGTCTTTTCCAATGAGTTGGCTCCTTACATCAGGTGGCCAAAGTATTGGAGCTTCAGCATTAGTCCTTCCAATGAAATTTGGTGTTAATTTCCTTTAGGATTGACTGATTTTATCTCCTTGCGATCCAAGGGACTCTCGAGAGTCTTCTCCAGGATCACCGTTCAAAACCATTAATTCTTTGGTGCTCACCCTCCTTTATGAACCACATCTCACTTCTGTACCTGACTACTGGAAAAATCATAGCTTTGACTATATGTACCTTTGTTGGCAAAGTAACGTCTCTGTCTTTTAATATAATAAGTTTGTCATAGCTGTCCTTCCAAGGAGCAAGCATATTTTAATTTCATGACTGCAGTCACCATCTGGAGTGATTTTGTAACCCAAGAAAATAAAATCAGCCCCTGTTTCCACTTTTTCCCCATCTATTTGCCATGAAGTGATGGGACTAGATGCCATGATCTTAGTTTTTTGAATGCTGAATTTTAAGCCAGCTTTTTCACTATCCTCTTTCACCTTCAGCAAAATGTTCTTTAGTTCCTCTTCATTTTGTCATCAAAGAGGTATCATCTGTGTATCTGAGGGTGTTGATATTTCTCCCAGCAATCTTGAATCCAACTTGTTCTTCATCCAGTACAACATTTCACATCCAGCCCGGATGTATTCTCCATATAAGTTAAATAAGCAGGGTGGCAATATACAGCCTTCATGTACTCGTTTCCCAATTTTGAACCAGTTCAAAATTCCATGTAAGGTTCTAACTGTTGCTTCTTGTCCTGCATACAGGTTTCTCAGGAGGCAGGTAAAATGGTCTGCTATTCCCATCTCTTTAAGAATTTTCCACAATTTGCTGTGATCCACACAAAGCTTTAGCATAGTCAATGAAGCAGAAGTTGATTTTTATTTTATTTTTTTAAAATTCCGTTGCTTTTCTATAATCCAGTGCATGTTGGCAATTTGATCTCTGGTTCCTCTGCCTTCTCTAAGTGCAGCTTGTATATCTGGATGTTCTTTGTTTACTTACTGTTGAATCCTAGGTGGAAGGATTTTGACCATAATCTTGCTAGTATGTGAAATAAGTGCAATTGTACAGTAATTTGAACATTCTTTGGCATTGTCTTTCTTTGGGATTGGGATGAAAATTGACCTTTTCCAGTCCTGTGGCCACTGCTGAGTTTTCCAAATTTGCTGGCATATTGAGTGCAGCACTTTAATAGCATCATCTTTTAGGAGCTCAGCTGGAATTCCATCACCTCTACAAGGTTTGTAGTAATGCTTCCTAACGCCCACTTGACTTCACACTGCAGGATTTCTGGCTATAGGTGAGTGACCACACCATCATAGTTATCTGAGTCATTAAGACCTTTTTTGTACAGTTCTTCTGTGTATTCTTGCCACCTCTTCTTAGTATCTTCTACTTTTGTTAGGTCCATACCTTTTTCTGTCCTTTATTGTGCCTATCTTTGCATGAAATGTTCTCTTGGTATCTCTAATTTTCTTGACGAGATCTCTAGTCTTTCCCATTCTATTTTTTCATCTGTTTCTTTGCATTATTCACTTAGGAAGGCGTTCCTATATCTCCTTGACAGTCTCTGGAGCTCTGCATTTGGTTGGGTATGCCTTTTCCTGTTTCCTTTGCCGTTCGTTTCTCGTCTTTTCTCAGGTATTTTTGGGCTTCTGCAGACAACCACTTTGCCTTATTGCATTTCTTTTTCTGAGGGATGTTTTGGTCACCACCACCTGAACAATGTTATGAATCTCCATCCATAGTTCTTCAGGTACTCTGTCTACCAGATCTAATCCCTTGAGTCTATTTGTCACCTCCACTGTGTAATCATAAGGGATTTGATTTAGGTCCTACCTGACTGGCCTAGTAGTTTTTCCTATGTTCTTTAATTTGAGCATGAATTTGGAAATTAGTTCATGATCTGAGCCATAGTCAGCTCCAGGTCTTGTTTTTGCTGTCTGTATAGAGCTCTGCATCTTTGGCTTCAAATAATATAATCAATCTGATTTTAGTATTGACCACCTGGGGTCAATACATGGACCACCTGTCCATGTGTAGTGTCGTCTCTTGTGTTGTTGGAAGAGGGTGTTTGTTATGACTAGAGCATTCTCTTGGCAAAACAGTTAGCCTTTACCCCACTTCATTTTGTTCTGCAAAGCCATATTTACCTGTTACTCCAGGTACCTCCTGTCTGCCTACTTTTGCATTCTAGTCCCCTGTGATGAAAAGGACATCTTTTTTGGGTGTTAGTTCTAGAAGATCTTCTAGGTCTTCATAGAACCATTCAACTTAACTTTCTTAAGCATTATTGATTGGTGCATAGACTTGGATTACTGTGATGCTGAATGGTTTGCCTAGGAAATGAACTGAAATCATTGTTGTTTTTGACATTGCAGCCAAGTACTGTACTTCAGACTCTTTTGTTGACTATGAGGGCTACACTATTTCTAAGGGATTCTTGCCAAAGTAGTAGATATAATGCTTATCTGAATTATATTTGCCCATTCCCATCCATTTTAGTTCGCTGATTCCAAAGATGTTGATATTCTATCTTACCATCTCCTGCCTGACCATAACCAATTTACTTGAATTCACAGACTTAACATTCCACATTCCTATGTGATATTGTTCTTTATAGCAATCAGACTTTACTTTTACCACCAGACAGACACATCCACAAGTGAGAATTGTTTCTACTTTGTCCCAGCCACTTCATTCTTCATGGAGCTATCTCTTCTCCATTAGCTTATTGGATACCTACCACCCTGGGATGCTCATCTTCTAGTGTCACGTATTTTTGCCTTTTTCATGGGCCTTTGCTCTGGCCCCCAGGCAGCATGTTGACTGACTCCCAGCAGCTGATGGATGTTTACATGCTCAACAAGGACCAGCAGGGGGACAACCAGGGTGCTGGCCATGTTGTCTGGCACCGTGGAGCAGCTGAAGGGGGCATATCCTTGCTAGTTAGGGCCTGACAAAATGTGATTCACTGGAGAAGGGAATGGCAAACCACTTCAGTATTCTTGCCTTGAGTACCCTGTGAACAGTCAAAAAGGCAGCAAGGAATAGAACAGTTGAAGCTTTGGTTGGTGCCATGGGATATATACACAGAAGAACTTAAAATATATGCATAAAGAAAAAAAATCATATTTCTTAGTGCTTCCTTCTGTCTACAGTACTTTTTTGACCTTGAGGGAATTATACTTACAAAAGATGAGGTCATCTAAGTAACAAATTACCAAGATGTTTGTTAACTTTGTTGAGAATTGAAATGATTCCTGATTTTACCAGCACCTCCTTGACATATCTCTAACCTAGTCTGCTTGTAGGGATTATTGACATTTTTTTCCTTTTCCCTTGTTGTTATTATTGGACAGTGGCACTGATGCGATGACCATGCTTTTATGTCTTATCTGCCAAGGTTGGTCTATGGGCTGGGAGAGAAAATGAGAACTCTGTTAGGGAAGGGGTACCCATAGTGTAGTCCATATGTTTCCATGAGAAAATAGGGAAAGCAGGTGGGATCTTAGTTAGAGTAAAAGAACAAATGACAACTCAGTTCATGACAGTTTATATTTTTGTATCTGGATCATCACGCACTTTCCCGTTATCTCACAACCTGTCCCCTACTCGACTCCTTGAATTTTTTTGCCACCATGATTTCCCTTCCTTTTCTTTCTTCTCACTCCCTTTCCCCCTCCCATTTCTTCCTCCTACCATCTTGGTTTCTTCCTCCTCCTCCTCCCCATCTGCTCTCTGTTTTTCCTCTTTCTTCTCCATTAAGCTCCTTCCCCTGTCCCCATTTATCTCATATGGAGAGTATAATTTGTTCTTTGTTCTATAATTTCTTAGCTCTATAATTTGTTCATCCCTACCTCCTCCACAAACTTTGCCATTGCAGTCGATAGAGTCCCTCCCATTAAGAGCAGATAAGCCCTAAGCAAGGCATTGAGAATGGTGGCTCTGCTCTGGATAAGAAATGGAACAAAATTTCTCTAGGACAGATATTGGAGTCGGTAACCATTCCCTTCTCCAGTGGACCTTTGCATCCTAGGGGTTGAACTTGGGTTTGCTGTTTTGCAGGCAGATTTTTCACTGTCTGAGTCACTAGGAATGTTCCTAACAAGCCTTAAGCAAAGCATTGAGAATTGTGGCTCTGCTCTGGATAAGAACTGGAACAAAATTTCTCCAGGGCAGGTAGGCAGATTAATGTGATTGCTCAGGGCTCTCTTTTCTTTAAACATAGACTTGACTTTCCACCAGGAATTTGGAATAGGAAACTCATCCCCACCACTCTATGGAAACAGTTTGTTCAGATAAGTGAATGCTAAACATAATGAACTCCTTAATTTATTGGTTGTGCATAAGGAAACAAAGGCTCTGCAGTGGAGACTTTATTCCTCTTTTGTAGGGATTTTAATGCTGTGGCACAGGCATTCATTCCCCATCCTGGACATAGTTGTGAATTGAGATTAGTACTTAAATCTACATTACTGCAAAAATAGACCATGTGTGAGAAACAAGTTACACAAAACTTTGCAAAGCAATGTGTCAACAAGTCTAACTCAATTTGGCACAGTACAAATTGAAAACAGAACTGCCCGCTACCTGTATTATTTGCCACAAAATGGCTTTTTAGAATAAGTATAGTTAAGGTTGCAATGATTTTGTTGATTAAAGCTAACATCTATTTAAGGGAAGATAACTGAATTTGGCATCAGAAGTGCCAGGTTCCAATTCTGTTTAGCTATGAAAATTTTGGTAAGTTAAAAATTTCAATTTCATAATCATGAAATAAAATTAGAAACAGGATATTACTGAAAAAAAGTAATTTAAATCTTGGGATCATGTGCAATATAATACATAATTTTAAAATATTGACTTAAGGAATGATAAGTGCAGATCAAACTAAAGGTAATGACAAGTCTTCTTTCTTTTACAAATATTTGATATATATTTGAAGTGTATTTTAATTTTGATGGCCTTTTAAGAATAATATAGCATTGTGAAATTGATTTATACTATTTATATACCCAATTTGATGTCATGTAAGAAAGTTTATCTAAATGTGGGTAAATATTTGCTTTATTCTGTAAATAAATTATAGCCATCACTGTGTTTGATTTTTCTTTGTGACTGTATAGTCCACAGAATACTCTTAGCCAGAATACTAGAGTGGGTAGCCTATCCCTTCTGCAGCAGATCTTCCTGACCTGGAAATAGAACCAGGGTTTCCTGCATTGCAGGCAGATTCTTTACCAACTGAGCTATCAGGGAAGCCCAAGCAAGGCTTCTCCAACGGCAAAGCAGAAGCCCCAACAAGATGGTTCAGTTCAGTTCAGTCGCTCAGTTGTGTCTGACTCTTTGCGATCCCATGAATCGCAGCATGCCAGGCCTCCCTGTCCATCACCATCTCCCGGAGTTCACTCAGACTCACGTCCGTCCAGTCCGTGATGCCATCCAGCCATCTCATCCTCTGTCGTCCCCTTCTCCTTCTGCCCCAATCCCTCCCAGCATCAGAGTCTTTTCCAGTGAGTCAACTCTTCGCATGAGGTGGCCAAAGGACTGGAATTTCAACTTTAGCATCATTCCTTCCAAAGAAATCCCAGGGCTCATCTCCTTCAGAATGGACTGGTTGGATCTCCTTGCAGTCCGAGGGACTCTCAAGAGTCTTCTCCAACACCACGGTTCAAAAGCATCAATTCTTTGGTGCTCAGCTTTCTTCACAGTCCAACTCTCACATCCATACATGACCACTGGAAAAACCATAGCCTTGACTAGATGGACCTTTGTTGGCAAAGTAATGTCTCTGCTTTTCAATATGCTATCTAGATTGGTCATAACTTTTCTTCCAAGGAGGAAGCACCTTTTAATTTCATGGCTGCAATCACCATCTGCAGTGATTTTGGAGCCCAAAAAAATAAAGTCTGACAGTGTTTCCACTGTTTCCCCATCTATTTCCCATGAAGTGATGGGACTGGATGCCATGATCTTCATTTTCTGAATGTTGAGCTTTAAGCCAACTTTTTCACTCTCCACTTTCACTTTCATCAAGAGGCTCTTTAGTTCTTCTTCACTTTCTGCCATAAGGGTGGTGTTATATGCATATCTGAGGTTATTGATATTTCTTCCAGCAACCTTGATTCCAGCTTGCGCTTCTTCCAGCCCAGCATTTATCATGATGTACTCTGCATATAAGTTAAATAAGCAGGGTGACAATATACCTTGACATACTCCTTTTCTTATTTGGAACCAGTCTGTTGTTCCATGTCCAGTTCTAACTGTTGCTTCCTGACCTGCATACAGATTTCTCAAGAGGCAGGTCAGGTGGTTCAGGTGGTCTGGTATTCCCATCTCTTTCAGAATTTTCCACAGTTTATCGTGATCCCCACAGTCAAAGGGTTTGGCATACTCAATAAAGCAGAAATAGATGTTGTTCTGGAACTCTCTTGCTTTTTCCATGATCCAGCGGATGTTGGCAATTTGATCTCTGGCTCCTCTGCCTTTTCTAAAACCAGCTTGAACATCAGGGAGTTCACGGTTCACGTATTGCTGAAGCCTGGCTTGGAGAATTTTAAGCATTACTTTACTAGCATGTGAGATGAGTGCAATTGTGTGGTAGTTTGAGCATTCTTTGGTATTGCCTTTCTTTGGGATTGGGATGAAAACTGAGCTTTTCCAGTCCTGTGGCCACTGCTGAGTTTTCCAAATTTGCTGGCATATTGAGTGCAGCACTTTCACAGCATCATCTTTCAGGATTTGAAATAGCTCAACCAGAATTCCATCACCTCCACTAGCTTTGCTCATAGTGATGCTTTCTAAGGCCCACTTGACTTCACATTCCAGGATGTCTGGCTCTAGGTGAGTGATCACACCATCATGATTATCTTGGTCTTGAAGATCTTTTTTATAGTTTCTCTGTATTGTTGCCACCTCTTCTTAATATCTTCTGCTTCTGTTAGGTCCATACCATTTCCGTCCTTTATCGAGCCCATCTTTGCATGAAATGTTCCCTTGGTATCTCTAATTTTCTTGAAGAGATCTCTAGTCTTTCCCATTCTGTTGTTTTCCTCTATTTCTTTGCATTGATCACTGAAGAAGGCTTTCTTATATCTTCTTACTATTCTTTGGAACTCTGCATTCAGATGCTTATATCTTTCCTTTTCTCCTTTGCTTTTTGCTTCTCTTCTTTTCACAGCTATTTGTAAGGCCGCCCCAGGAGGGGCGAAATCACATTTAGAATCAAACCACATACCTGCCAGAGACTCTCAGAGGGCTCAAATAAAGCCGTGTGTGTGCCAGGACCCAGACACCCCACAGAAACTGAGCCAGACCTGTGTTTGAGTCTCCTGTAGAGCTACTGGACAGCAGTGGCTGTGGGTGCAGCTACCTGGGTCACACAGCCTGTGATATAAGACCTCTTGGAGGAGGTCGCCATTAACCCCACCATAAAGCTGCCGAGCAGATGACCCACAAACTGCAGAACAATTACACCAAAGAAATTCTTGTACTGATCCTAGAAAGTTCTAGGATCCATAACAAATTTACCACCCTGGGACTCTGGCAAAGGGACTGAGAATGCCCAGAGAATTTAACTTTGGAGGCCAGTGGGATTTGATTACAGAACTTACACAGGACTGGGGAAACAGACTCTTGGGGCACAGACAAAACTTTGTGTGCACCAGGATCCAGAAGAAAGGAGCAGTGACCCCACAAGAGACTGATCCAGACTTGCCTGTGAGTGTCCAAGAGTCTGTGGCAGAGGGGTGGGTGGGGAGTGGCCTGCTGCAAGGTTGGGGGCACTGAGTGTGGCAGTGCATGCACAGGACCTTTTGAAGGAGGTCGCCATTATCTTCATTACCTCCACCATAGTTTGGCCTCAGGTAAAACAACAGGGAGGGAACAGAGCCCCGCCCATCAACAGAAAATTGGATTAAAGATTTACTGAGCCTGGCCCCGCCCATCAGAACAAGACCCAGTTTCCCCCACAGTCAGTCTCTCCCATCAGGAAGCTTCCATAAGCTTCTTATTCTTATCCATCAGAGGGCAGACAGACTGAAAACCACAATCAAAGAAAACTAATTAAATTGATCACATGGACCACAGCCTTGTTTAACTCAATGAAACTATGAGCCATGCATGTGGGGCCACCCAAGACAGATGGGTCACAGTGGAGAGTTCTGATGAAACATGGTGCACTGGAGAAGGGAATGGTGAACCACTTCAGTATTCTTGCCTTGAGAACCCCATAAACAGTATGAAAAGGCAAAAAGATAGGACACTGAAAGATGAAATCCCCAAGTTGGTAGGTACCCAATATGCTACTGGAGAAGAATGGAGAAATAACTCCAGAAAGAATGAAGAAATGGGGCCACAGCAAAAACAATGACCAGCTGTGGATGTGACTGGTGAAGGAAGTAAAGTCCGATGCTGTAAAGAGCAATATTGTATAGCAACCTGAAACTTAGGTCCATTAATCAAGGTAAATTAGAAGTGGTCAAATAGGAGATAGAAAGAATGAACATCAATGTTTTAGGAATCAGTGAACTAAAATGAATTGAAATGGGCAAATTTAACTCAGATGACCATTATATCTACTACTGTGGGCAAGAATCCCTTAGAAGAAATGGAGTAGCCTTCAGTCAACAAAAGATTCTGAAATGCAGTACTTGGGTGCAATCTCAAAAACAACAGAATGATCTTTGTTCATTTCCAAGGCAAACCATTCAATATTACAGTAATACAAGTCTATTGCCCAACCAGTAATGCTGAAGAAGCTGAAGCTGAAGCTGAATGATTCTATGAAGACCTACAAGACCTTCCAGAACTAACACCCAAAAAAGATGTCTTTTTTATGATAGGGGACTGCAATGAAAACTAGGATGTTAAGATATACCTGGATTAATTGGCAAATTTGGCCTTGGAGTACAAGATGAAGCAGGGCAAAAGCTAACAGATTTTAGCCAAGAGAACATACTGGTCATGGCAAACACACTCTTCCAACAACACAAGAGAAGACACTACACATGGACATCACCAGATGGTCAATACTGAAATCAGATTGGTATTTTTGCAGCCAAAGATGGAGAACCTCTATACAGTAAGAAAATCAAGACCAGGAGCTGACTGTGGCTCAGATCATGAAGTCCTTATTGCAAATTTCATACTTAAATTGAAGAAAGTATGCAAAGATGGGCTCGATAAAGGACAGAAATGGTATGGACCTAACAGAAGCAGAAGATATTAAGAAGAGGTGGCAAGAATACACAGAAGAACTGTACAGAAAAGATCTTAATGACACAGATAGCCAAGATGGTGTGATCACTCATCTAGAGCCAGACATCCTGGAATGTGAAGTCAATTGAACCTTAGGAAGCATCACTACAAACAAAACTAGTGGAGGTGATGGAACTGTAACTCTGTTAGACTTTGCCCTGATTCATTTTGTACTCCAAGACCAAATTTGCCTGTTGACTTCCTACTTTTGCATTCCAGTCTCCTGTAATGAAAAGGACATCTTTTTTGGGGTATTGGCAATATTTCATCCTCTTTTATGGCCAAGTAACATTCCATTGTACATATATATCACACCTTCTTAAGCCAATCATCTGTTGATGATTACTTGGGTTGCTTCCATATCTTGGTTATTGTAAACAGTGCTGCTATGAACATTGATGGGTGCATATATCTTTTTGAAATTATATATATATATTTCTATATATACATATAACCAGGATTGAAATTACTGGATCTAGTGAATTCTAGTTTTAGTGTTTTAAAACTAAAGCTTCTTACTGTTTTCCATAGTTCTTACCCCAGTTTACATTTCCGCCATTAGTATAAAAGTGCTAACTTTTCTTCACATCCCCTCCAGCACTTGTAATTTGTAGACTTTTCAATGATCACCATTTAGACAGGTGTGAGGAAAAATCTCATTGTGATCTTGTCTTATATTTTTCTAATTAGCCATGTTGAACATTTTTTCACATTCCTGTTAGCCATCTGTATGTCATCTTTGGAAAAATATTCAAATCTGCCTGTTTTATGATTGGATTGTTATTTTGATACTGAGATGTATAAGCTACTTATAAATTTTGGATATTAGTCCCATTATTTATAGATATTTTCTCCCATTCCCTTAGGTTATCTTTTCACTTTGCCAATGACTTCCTTGCTGTGTATAAACTTCTAAGTTTGATTAGACCCCGTTTGCTTATTCTCTTATTTCTTTTGCCTTGGGGAATAGATCTAAGAAGATATTGCTATGATTTACATCAAAGAGTGTTTCACCAATATTCTCTTCTAGGACTTTTATGGTGTCATGTTTTACGTTTAGGTCTTTAAACTTTTGAATTTCTGTATATGGTATGAGGAAATGTTCTAACTTCATTGCTTTACATGTAGCTCTTCAGCTTTCCCAGCACCAATTATTCAAGAGACTCTTTTCTCCATTGTATATTCTAGCCACATTTGTCATAGATTAATTGCTTATAGATGGGTGGGCTTGGTTCAGAGCTTTGTTTTCTGTTCTCTTGATCTGTGTGTCTGTATTTATGCCTGTACCTTGCCATTTTGATTAATATTGTTTTGTAGTATAGCCTGAAATCTTTTTTTTCCTTCAGGATTGTCTATTTATGGTTTTTGTGTGTGTGTTTACATATAAATTTTAGGGTTATTTGTTATAGTTCTATGAAAAAATATCCTGGATATTTTGATAGGGATTACATTAAATCTGTAGGTTGCTTTGGGTAGTATGAGCCATTTCAATAATACTGATTCTTCTAGTCAAGGGTACAGGCTACCTTTTCATTTCTTTGACTCATCTTCATTCCCTTTATCAATGTCTTATAGTTTTCAGTGCATACGTCTCTCACCTTCTTGGTTAAGTTTATTTCTAGGTAACTTTTGATGCAATTTTAAATGAGATTGTGTGTTTATCTTCTCTGATATGCTGTATTTCTTTCCACAAAAAAATGAAATACTTCTGTATACTTAATTTTGTATGCTACAATGTTGGTCTAATAGAATAAACTTGGAACTATTCCCTCATCTTCAAAGTTTTAGAATAATCTGAGAAGGCTAGGTATAATTTTTTATATGTTTGGTAGAATTTCCCAGTGAAGTCCAGTGTCTTTCTTGATAGTCCAGTGTTTGAGGAAACTGGCATGGATTTTTTTTTTTTTTTTAAGAGGACAAAATAGATGAAGTTGTGGTTAAAAGGAATGTATGTGTACCAAGGCCTCTGTAATTATATGAGTTTGTGTAATATACTGCATGAAATGTATCTTGTAGCATTTCTTCTCAATGATATAATTTCCTTAGAAATTAGTTTGAAAGCCATAAAAAAGGCCTGTAATAGAGGAACTATAGAGGTGTCATTTGTAATTAAGACACTTATATTAATAATAACATATGTACTTCTACAAGTTGCCAGGTGTTGATGTTATTATACATTATAGACTGTAATTTTTAGATGTTTTGGAAAAGAACATAAATGTTTTCAAAAAGTTTAATGAAATGAATAGCAGCCAGAAAAGTCAAACCGCTTAAAGCCTTACTGTGCTAATACTAAAAAAATTTTTTTTTCCAGTTCAGTCACTCAGTTGTGTCCAACTCTTTGCGACCCCATGAATCCCAGCATGCCAGGCCTCCCTGTCCATCACCAACTCCCGGAGTTCACTCAGACTCACGTCCATCGAGCCAGTGATGCCATCCAGCCATCTCATCCTCTGTCATCCCCTTCTCCTCCTGCCCCCAGTCCCTCCCAGCATCAGAGTCTTTTCCAATGAGTCAACTATAGTATTATCACACTGAAAGTATGGGTTGTCCAAGACTATTGGTGTTATTTAAAAAAAAATTTAAGGTGTTCTGCATATTTCAAATAAAGTCTTGATGTAGTTCAATAGCTGGAAACATTGTAACAAACAATGTTCTGGCCTTTAAATTAGTTGCTAGGAAACTGTAAGACCAAAGTCAACTTTAACAGCACTGCTGCTGCTCTGCTTTACTGCAACATGTTACTAGAACAGGGTCATTTGCTTCCTGCCTTTGAAGATCCCTGTCCAGAAGGGTCTTTGCTAAGTCACTGAGATTCATTCCAAAGGGTCAGATGCTGAACACTCAGACTGATGGCATGAACCATGTGATAAAAATGGAGGCAGTATGTGTAGTTGAGATCTTGAATGCAAGGGCTTTTTCTGTCAGCTGCCATGATTGACAATGCTACTTGTTTAAGTTGTTCTTTCCCAGAAGGCTCCTTGAGAATTACTTTGTGGTCCTTACTGACACCTTTAAACTTTCAATAACCATTATTCTTACACTTATTTTTTAATCCTGTCATAACACTTTCCATCAGAATTATATTGATTTTTGTGAAAAATATAATAATCCTCATAATGACTGGATTTCTTCTATTTCTACCAGAAAAAAAAAAGCTATTAAAATGCTTGCACATCTGCCTCAAACTGGTAGTATGCATTTAAAATACTTTCGTAATAATAAATACCACATGGACATATGTAGCCAGTAAAGGGTTTCCGTTTTTATGACACTTGCTTCTCAAAAACAGACATATTCTTTAAAGGAAAAAAAAATTGCCAGCTCTGAATTGATTGACATTTGTTTACTTAACTCTCTCCTTTTGAAAGCCTGCACACCTATTTCAACCTTGAACAGTTTCCAACTGTGGTATACTGGAACATTTTTTCATTTATTAAGTTCAGTGTTGCCAACCCAAACAAAGTATAATCAGCGATGATCCGAGCAGACCAAGCTGTCTAGCACCATACAATGTATCTGCATACTAATTTCCAAATTCCCTCACATTTCCAGAGAACTAATGGGATCATTTTCATTCTGTTACAGCAACTCAACAGTTACTGAATCACCATCTGTGTTTTCGTTAACCTGAATCAGATATGAATTCTGTTATTGCAAGGTAGAGCAGCTTGTTTAATGATTCTTAATCTTTTCTTTAATTAAATCATGCAGCCAACCTGAAAAATCTATCTTAATGCAAATTAGGAGCTTTTTTGGCATTCGCTTACAGTAATGCACTAATAAGGTTAATTTATGAAGGTTCTCTTCCAGTCTGTACAGATGATATTTGTTCACTGCATATTTTTAGCATATTGTCCCTTTTTGTAATATTTTAAGTAATAAAAACATAGCTATTTTTCACTTACACAAATGAGAGATACTGTAAGCAGCACTCTGTTAACCAAAACTGAGTACAAAAAATATAAAGAATTCTACATAAGAAGAGAATTCATTTTGTTGAGTTTCAAATGCCAATTCTCTGGAAATAACTGTCTCTCTCTAATCATTTTCTTTTTTCTTAGATATATGAAAAGGCAGAGAACTGAATAATTAGAGGAGCACTTACCTTGAACATTTTTTTTCCTTTTGGACATTAGTTAGTAATATAAACAGTAAATAAAATAGTATAAAATTATCCTATCAAAACTTTGCAGTTACATACTTATTACAAGTTATATTTTGAAAATTTAAAAATACCTCATCTACATGATATTTTCAATTAGGTATTATAATGAATATTTCTTGTAATGCTACATTCAGTATAAACACACAATCATGGAGCTGGAATAGATTATAAGAAATAGTTCAGGATAAAACAAATAGCAGCTTGTAAGAACAGTGGGATTAAAAGTTAATGAATGAAAGAATAACACTAACTTTACTATTCTCATATTTACAAATGGGGCTTTTCTTTATGATAGAGTTAGCCACTGTATGAATTAGTCTTCTCTAAATTTAGATTTAGCATTTGAATAATGCCAAAGATGGTTACGGAGAAGGCAATGGCACCCCACTCCAGTACTCTTGGCTGGAAAATCCCATGGACGGAGGAGGCTGGTGGGCTGCAGTCCATGGGGTCACTAAGAGTCAAGACACGACTGAAAGACTTCACTTTCACTTTTCACTTCCATGCGTTGGAGGAGGAAATGGCAACCCACTCCAGTGTTCTTGCCTGGAGAATCCCAGGGACGGGGCAGACTGGTGGGCTGCCGTCTATGGGGTCGCACAGAGTTGGACATGACTGAAGCGACTTAACAGCAGTAGCAGCAAAGATGGTTAAAGAAAGAAAGAAAGTGAAGTCGCTCAGTTGTGTCCGACTCTTTGTGACCCCATGGACTGTTGCCTACCAGGCTCCTCTGTCCATGGGATGTTCTAGGTAAGACTACTGGAGTGGGTTGCCATTTCCTTCTCCAGGGCATCTTCCTGACCCAGGGAATGAACCCGGATCTCCTTCATTGTAGGCAGATGCTTTACCGTCTGAGCCACCAGGGAAGATTAATTAAGGCAGAATACAAATAATCTGCCTAAATTTGTTATGGTAAGCATACGAATTTGAGAGTAACGTATATGCTAAGCATATTATACACATACACATGTAGTGATGTGAATATAAACAGGACGTCAGTTCAGTTCAGTTGCTCAGTCGTGCCCAACTCTTTGCAACCCCATGAATCACAGCACACCAGGCCTCCCTGTCCAACTCCCGGAGTTCACTCAGACTCATGTCCATCGAGTCAGTGATGCCATCCAGCCATCTCATCCTCTGTCGTCCCCTTCTCCTCCTGCCCCCAATCCCTCCCAGCATCAGAGTCTTTTCCAGTGAGTCAACTCTTCGCATGAGGTGGCCAAAGGACTGGAGTTTCAGCTTTAGCATCATTCCTTCCAAAGAAATCCCAGAGCTGATCTCCTTCAGAATGGACTGGTTGGATCTCCTTGCAGTCCGAGGGACTCTCAAGAGTCTTCTCCAACACCACAGTTCAAAAGCATCAATTCTTCGGCGCTCAGCCTTCTTCACAGTCCAACTCTCACATCCATACATGACTACTGGACAAACCATAGCCTTGACATAGTTGTCCTTAAAATCTTTAATTTATTGGAAGAATTACTAACTCACAAGGTTTTTGGATGTGACTTCAAGTAGCTGACAGTATCTTCCTTGCTTGCCTGTGTGTATGCTAAGTCACTTCAGTCATATCTGACTCTTTGAAACCCTGTGGACTGTAGCCCACCAGATGAGATTCTCCAGGCAAGAATAACGGAGTGGTTTGCCATTCCCTCCTCCAGGGGAACTTCCCGATCCAAGGATCAAAGCCACATCTCTTCCATTTCCTGCACTGGCAGGCAAGGTTTGGCTAACTAGCATGATTGTATACTAGTTAGATTGTATACTAGTTATTCACTAAGAATGAACTAATCTTTTAAAAGATTACTAATAACTTCTACCCCATGTTATATTTCAAAATATCCTACAGTAGAATGCATTTAACATATGAAATAAACTGTATTACTTGTTTTTTGTTTTGACCTCACCTCTCTCCATGATATATAGACTCAATTCCTAAATAGTTGTGTGATGAAATATATTTTAATAGCACAACTTGTTTCTTTAGAACGTAATTGGTTATAGGTTATTTCCAAAAGGAAATTTCCTTATCTGTTATTTAGGTGGAAAATTAAAAATTTTTAAAAATAACTTTTAGGTGATTTCATTATGGAATTCTGTAATTCGAGTATGTCATTCATCCCCCCAAGCACTGGAATAAGGTATAAGTAAAAGAGGAGTGCTGTGGCCTTAAACAAAGTAATAAATTGTAATGCAAATCTTGACCTGTGGGTTTATATCTACTAGACTTTGAAAAGATAAAAACAAACTGATTAATGAGGTAAAAATATATTATTGCCTTTAACTTCCAAAGTCCAGTACGGCTGTTGACTATATTATACCTCTAGGTTAAATTCATTCCAGAGGGAACTGGGCCCAACAGAAAGCATCAGTCATTTAGAGAATAATGATATAGCTTAATTATATTAGAAGCAAAGCAAGACACCAGTGTTCAATTGGCACTAGCAAGCAGGATAAAGTGTTTCAAATACTTTGGGTCAGAGATTAGAAGATATATTAAAGATGTTCTAGATATGAGTGAGGTCCTCATATTTGAACCAGATGACACAGAAATAGTTTTATCTAAGAAATTTGTAAGTTACTTTGGCTTTTTATTTCTTTGAGGCAGAATCTATAAAATACTGAATTATTACCTTACAGTAAAGCTGCTATTTTAAGAATTTTAAACTAATATTGACTGCTGTCAGATCAGTTTCTAGATTTATTGACCTTAGAAGTAAATATAAACTGAGGTGAAGGCGAGGTCAGATCAATATTTATCTTGTGAATCAATAGATTCTGATGTTACCAAAATTGAAGCTCAATAAATATATAAGGTTGATACAGAGAAAACTTATCAGAAAGTTTAGTTTTGAAATTTCCTTAGCAAGATTGACTTGCCAGTTTTAAATATGCGATTTTATCATGCCATCAGGGTATACAGAAGAAAATAATTCTGCATAGTAGTCCTGAGAACTTAAACTATATAATAGACATTGGCAACGTTCCTGTGTAGAGTCTTCTCTTGCATTGCTGAAAGAGGGTGTTTGCTATGACCAGTGTGATCTCTTGGCAAAACTCTGTTAGCCTTTTCCATGCTTCATTTTGTACCTGGCCAAATTTGCCTGTTAGGAAATCTCTTGATTTCCTACTTTTGCATTCCAGTCCCCTATAATGAAAAGGACATCTTTTTTGGGCGTTAGTTCTAAAAGGTCTTATAGGTCTTCATAGAACCATTCAGTTTCTGCTTCTTCAGCATTATTGGTTGGGGCATAGACTTGTATTACTGTGATATTGAATGGGGTGGCTTGGAAATGAAAAGAGATCAGTCTGTCATTTTTGAGATTGCACCCAAGTACTGCATTAGGTGGCTTAAAACTCAGCCTTTGAAAAACTAACATCATGGCATCAGGTCCCATCACTTCATGGCAAATAAATGGGGAAACAATGGAAACAGTGACAGACTTCATTTTGGGGGGCTCCAAAATCACTGCAGATGGTGACTGCTGCCATGAAATTAAAAGACACTTACTCCTTGGAATAAAAGTTATGACCAACCTAGACAGCATATTAAAAAACAGAGACATTACTTTGCCAACAAAGGTCCATCCAGTCAAAGCTATGGTTTTTTCCAGTAGGCATGTATGGATGTGAGAGTTGGACTCTAAAGAAAGCTGAGCACTGAAGAATTGATGCTTTTGAACTGTGATGTTTGAGAGGATTCTTGAGAGTCCCTTGGACTGCAAGAAGACCCAACTAGTCCACCCTAAAGGAAATCAGTCCTGAACATTGGAAAGACTGATGCTGAAGCTGAAACTCCAATACTTTGGCCACCTGATGTGAAGAACTGACTCAATGGAAAAGACCCTGATGCTGGGAAAGACTGAAGGCAGGAGAAGTGGATGGCAGAGGATGAGATGGTTGGATGGCATCACCAACTCAATGGCCATGAGTTTGAGTAAACTCCGGTGTTGGTCATGGACAGGGAGGCCTGGAGTGCTGCAGTACATGGGGTTGCAAAGAGTCAGATACGACTGAGTAACTGAACTGATAGACTGATACCGAATGTTTCTGTCTCCATGAGACACATGTTTTTTCAATCATATGTTATGAAAGTTCTTTCCTCATTTTACCTCTTATTTACCTGCCTCAGAAAGAAAAAAATTGGAAAATGTTTGCTGAAGAGGAATTTTGTTCAACTTTTGATGCCACATCATTTGAAATGTGGTTTCTGAGATGAACTATAATTGCTTGGTTTACTTGTATCTTCATCTTTATAGCTCCTGTGTACTCCAAGGTACCACTATGTCTTAGTCCATTCAGGCTGCTATAACAAAATATCATAGACTGGGTAGCTCATAAAGAATAGAAACTTCTTTTTAATGGTTCTGTAGGCTAGAAGTCTGAGGTCAGGGTGCCAGTATAGTTGAGTGAGGGCCCTTTCCAGGTTGTAGACTTCTCATTGTGTCCTCACAGGATGGAAGTGGGCAAGGGAGCTCTGTTTTCTCTTTTGTAAGGATATCAATCTCATGACCTAATTACCCCCAAAGCTTTTTAATGACTAATATCATTGCATTGGGCATTAGGATTTCAACATATGAATTTAGGGGAAAAATAAATATTCAGGCTGTAGCATTTGCATACTGTAACACAAAATTTTAATTTTTTAATTTTTATACAACTTTAAAGGTTACTTTCCAATTAGTTATTACAAAATACTGGCTATATTCCCTGTGTTGTACAATACACTGAGCCTTATACCCAAGAGTTTTGTTATCTCCCACTTCCCATCCTTATATTGCCCCACCGCTAGTAACTACTAGTTTGTTCTTATATCTGTGCATCTGCTTTTTTTTTTTATATCCAGTAAGGCAATGGCACCCCACTCCAGTACTCTTGCCTGGAAAATCCCATGGACGAAGGAGCCTGGTAGGCTGCAGTCCATGGGGTCGCTAAGAGTCGGACACGACTGAGTGACTTCACTTTCACTTTTCACTTTCATGGATTGGAGAAGGAAATGGCAACCCACTCCAGTATTCTTGCCTGGAGAATCCCAGGGATAGAGGAGCCTCATGGGATGCCGTCTATGGGGTCGCACAGAGTCGGACACGACTGAAGCGATTTAGCAGCAGCGGCAGCAGCAGCAGCAGTTGTATTTTTTAGATTCCACATATGACTTATACCATACAGTTTTTTCTTTCTAACAAATTTCACTTAGCCTAATGCCCTCCATCCAAATCTATCCATGCTGCTACAAACAGCAAAATTCAGTTCTTTTATGACTGGGTAGTATTCCACTGTGTGTGTGTGTATCTCACACTTGTATTCATTCATCTGTTGATGGACGCTTACGTTGTTTCCACATCTTGGCAATTGTAAGTAACACTTCTATGACCACTGGAATGCATGTGTCTTTTCAAATTCATGTTGTTTATTATTTTTTCAAATATATACTCAGTATATATATACTGGGTCTTATGGTACATAGAGCCCTGGTGGCTCACACGGTAAAAATCTGCCTACCTATGCAGGAGACTCAGTTTCGGTCTCTGGGTTGAAAAGATCCCCTGGAGAAGGCAATGGAAAACCACTCCATATTCTTGCCTGGAGAACTCCATGGACAGAAGAGCCTGGCAGGCTATAGTTCATGAAGTCGCAAAGAGTCTGACATGACTGAGCAACCGAACAGGCATGCATGTTAGTTCTATCTTTATTTTTTGAGAAAATTCCATCCTGTTTTTTCCACAATGACTGCACTGATTTACACTTCTACCAGCAGTGTACAAGGGTTCTCTTTTTTCCAAGTAGTTGTCAACATTTGTTATTTGTGTTCTTTTTTATAATAGTCATTCTGATGGATGCGAGTTGATATCTACTGTGGTTTTCATTTGCATTTCCCTGATGATTAGTGATGAGCATCTTTTCATGTGCCTGAAAGCATGAGCATCTTTTTATCTTCATTTCCACTTTAGAAAAAACGTCTATTCAATTCTATTTTCAACTGAATTATTTTTTGATATTAAGTTATATAAGCTGTTTATGTATTTTGAATATTAATACCTTGTTTGCATCATTTGGAATTATTTTCTCTCATTTGCTCTGTTGTATTTTTCATTTTCTTGGTTTCCTTTTCTATAAAAAGCTTTTACAGTTTTTCATTACTTCAATATTTTAATTTTTTGGAGTATAGTTGATTCACGGTGTTGTTAGCTTCAGGTGTACAGCAAAGTAATTCAGTTATATATGTACATATATTCAATATTTTATAGATTATTTTCTCATATAGGGTATCACAGCATATTGAGTATAGTTCCCTGTGCTATAGAGCAGATCCTTGCTGGTTATCTGTCTTACAAATGGTAGTGTGTGTGTGTGTGTGTGTGTGTGTGTGTGTGTGTGTGTTTGTTCATCTGAAGCTCCTGATTTATCCCTCCCCTGCCACATTTCCACTTTAACTGGAAATTTGGTGACTTTAAGTTTGCTTTCAATATCTCTAAGTCTGTTTGTGTTTTGTAAATAAGTTCATTTGTGTCTTTTTAAAAAATTTAGATTCCACATATAAGTGGTATTTGTCTTCCTGGCTTCAGTTAGTATAATAATATCTTGGTCTATCCATATTGCTGCAAATGGGATTATTTCATTTTTATGACTGAATAATATTTCATTGTATGTGTGTGTGTGTATGTGTGTGTGTGTGTGTGTGTGTGTGTGTGTATATATATATATATATAATGTAAATCACCAGGCTTCCCAGGTTGTGCAATGCTAAAGAATCCACCTGCCAATGCAGGAGACACAAGAGACATGGGTTTGATCCTTGGGTCAGGAAGATCCTCTGGAGGAGGAAATGGCAACCTACTCCAGTGTTCTTGCCTGGAAAATTCTATGGACAAAGCAACCTGGTAGGCTACCGTCCATGGAGTCACAAAGAATTGGACACAACTGAGCAGCTGAGCACATACACACACACACAAATATTAATATACCACATCTTCTTTATCCATTCCTCTGTTGATATTTAGGTTATGTCTATGTCTTGTCTGTTGTGATACAATGAACATTGGGGTGTGTGTATCTTTTTAGATTATGGTTTTCTCCAGATATATGACCAAGAGTGAGACTACTGGATCATAGGAATAGCTCTGAATTTAGTTTAAGCAAGCTCCATCCTGTCTCCATAATGGCTGCACCAGTTCACAATCTTCCCAACAGTGTGTGTGCGTGTGTTGGGGGGGGTCTCTTTTCTTCACACCCCTTCCAGACTTTTGGTGAAGGCCATTCTAACTGGTGTGAGGTGATACCTCATTGTAGTTTTGATTTTTATTTCTGATAATTAGTGATGTTGACCATCATCTCATGTGCCTCTTGGCCATCTGGATTTCTTCTATGGAGAAATGTCAATTTAACTATTTTGCCCATTTTCTGATTAGGTTGTTTTTTGGATATTGAGTTACGTTAATTGTTTATTTTGGAGATTAATCCCTTCTCAGCCCCTTAATTTTCAGATATTTATTCCCATTCTGTTGGTTTCCTTTTCATTTTGTTTGTGGTTTCTTTTGCTGCACAGAAGCTTTAAATTTAATTATGTCCCATCTGTTTTTTGTTTGTTTGTTTGTTTGGTTTTCATTTTTATTATTCTAGGAGGTAGGTCTAAAAAGATGTTGCTGCAATTTATGTTAACGAGTGTTCTTGTGTTTTCCTCTAAGAGTCTTACAGTGTCCCGGCTTGCATTTAATTCTTTGATCCTTTTTGAGTTTATTCTTATGTAGAATGTTAGAGAATTTTTTTTAACATGTCACTGTTCAGTTTTCCCAGCACTACTTACTGAAGATACTTTTATCCATTGTATATTCTTGCAACTTTTGTTGTGGACTATTAACCAGAAACATGAGTTTATTTGGGGGCATTCTGTCCTGTTCCATTGATCTATATTTCTTTTTTTGTGCCCGTACCATACTTTTATGATTACCATAGGTTTGAAGTATAGTCTGAAGTCAGAGAGGCTGATTCCTCCTGCTCAGTTTTTCTTTCTCAGGACCGTTTTGGCTCTTTGGGGTCTTTTGTGTTTCCATGTAAATTTTAAAATTTTTTGTTCTACTTCTGTGAAAATGCCATTGGTAATTTGCTAGAGACGGCAGTGAATCTGTAGAGTGCCATGGATAGTATAGTCATTTTAACAATATTGATTTTTCTAAATCAAGAACCCGGTATATCCTTCCATCTGTGTCATCTTTTGATTTCTTTCATCAACATCTTATAGTTTTCAAAGTACAGGTATTTTGTCTTCTTAGGTAGGTTTATTCTTAGTTATTTTATGCTTTTTAATGTGATGGCAAATGAGATTATTTCCTTAATTTCTCTTTATGATCTTTTGTTGTTAGTGTATAGGTATATAAATGATTTCTGTGTATTAATTTTGTATTGTGCAACTTTACTGAATTCATTGGTGAAGTCTAGTAGTTTTCCAGTAGCATCTTAAATTTCTATGTATAGTATTGTGTCATCTGTAAACTGACAGTTTTACTTCTTTTCCAATTTGGTTTTCTTTCTCTCTGATTGCCATGGCTAGGATTTCCAAAACTATATTGAACACAAGTGGCAAGTGTGAACATCCCTGTCTTGTTCCTAATCTTTGAGGGAATGGTTTCAGCTTTTAGCCATTGAGAATAATGTTAGCTGTAGGTTTATCATATATGGCTTTTATTATGTTGAGGTATGATTCCTCTGTTTTCATTTTTTGGAAAGCTGTTATCAAAATGAATGTTGAATTTAGTCAAAAGCTATTTCTGCCTCTGTTGAGATAATCATATGATTTTTATTCTTCACTTTGTTAATGTGGCATATCACACTGATTTGTGGCTTTTGCAGAATCCTTGCATCCCTGGGGTTGATCCCACTTGATTATGGTGTATGATCCTTTTAATATATTGTTGGATTTGGTTTGCTAGTATTTTGTTGAAGATATTTGCATCTATGTTTACCTGTGATATTGACCTGCAATTTTAACTTTTATTAGGTCCCATTTGTTTATTTTTCATTTACTTTAGGAGACAGATCCAAAAAATACTGCTACAATTTATGGTAAAGACTGTTCTGCCTGTTTTCCTTTAGTTTTGTAATATCTTCACTGATGTTAATTAGCAAATCTATTATTTCCTCATAATTCCTGATTTCAGATTCTCGAGTCTTCTCAATCCCTCAGGTAAGTTCCAGATAATAAAATGTTGGTCCAGTGTCTATTGAAGGCCACATATGGGTAGGAAAATATGAGTGAAAAATTCACAGAACATATAATCTGTGCCCTTCACACTCTTTGTTCATCAAATATGGAATGGCAGAGCATCCTAGACACTGAAAAATATTTAGAAAGCATTGTGTAGTTAATTAGGGATTGTTAAATTGCAAAACATGTGCATGAGGCCTAGAGATATGAAGTGTGGTCACATCAGGGAAGACTGTTGAGGTCCTAAATAAAATAAACAAAGAAAACCCAAGATAACAGAGAAGAGAAGAGATGAATCTTTGTCAGAACATTTTACAAAATGAATATTTTGATTTAGAAAATTATCACGGAAAAATACTTGCAGACAAATGTATAAAATCTTATATACAAATTCTAAGCTGGAATATGACCTTCAGTATTACAAATTGTCACATTTTCCCCAGTCAATAGGAAATTTGTCCTTGTCTCAAATCCTGTATCCTAATGACTAAACTCTTCTCTTCAGTCATACTTCTTTCAGCTTTTGGAGAACAGAGAATGTGATTTATGTATTCATTATACCACCTTCAGTGCCAAGGAAAATACTTTGTACATAGTAGGTCCTTCTTCAACAAATGTTATTGGTCAAATAAAGCTTCATTGAAAATTTTCATTTCTGTGGTACATCAGTACTGTCTACAACTAGAATTGGTTGTTAATGTATTCCCTGAAAAGTTTCATACCCAGATGTCTATGAAAAAAGATACTGCTGCAGTTCTTAGTTAAACTTGTTTTATTTTTACTCTTTCTTTCGTGTTCCTAAGGCATTTTGGATATGACTCCAATACAACGTACATCACAGTTTAAAGAAATATTTATCTTTTTACTTGCTATACTAGATTATGTTTTTCTGAAGAGAATGGACTGTATCTTCTTTTCTTGGCATCTATGGAAAGAAATGTTAGATCTTAAGTATCTGTGACTCAATCTTTATTGAAATAGAATCCTTAAATATAGAAAATTGTGATAAATGAGTTATTATAATGAAACAAATTCTACCAAATGAGGAGGGAAAACTTTTAGGACTGCTTCTTTTTGCTGTGAAGACACCTCCTTAATTTGTGAAAAGTAGGAGGGAGATAGAAGACTGTAAATTCTTCAGTTTTTAACATGTCCTCTAATTTTGGCAGATTTTATCAGGTCTTTTGCACATAGCTGATTTACTTTCAAGTACGAAAACAAATTCTCATAGGTTTACAGGCTAAGTGAAAAAACTTTATATTTTAGTGTGAATGCTAGTAACTTTGAAGTACACGCTTATCTGAATAATCCAAGCATAAACTAACAGGAATTACTTTTTTTTTTTTCCTAAAGAATGCAGCAAAGAGACTGGTAAGTGTTAGCAGGTTGAGAGAGGGGACCAAGAAGAAGACAACCATTTCAAGGTATAGAAGTTCATTGTTAACTTGACAGACAGTTCTAATGGACAACATTGAAATGCTTCTTTGAAACTTAGGAGCTATGCTTTACTCAGATGCGAGGATTATGTGTTTTTCAAAGTGTGGTCTGTGAGTAGGGTGACCATATTATCATCCAAACCTAACACTCTCAAGAGTCAAAGGGGGCATTCTTAATATGTTTACCACTAACATTAAGAACGGGCCTCCCTGGTGGCTCAGATGGGAAAGAATCTGCCTGCAATGCAAGAGACCTGGGTTCCATCCCCAGATTGGCAAGATTTCCTGGAGGAAGGCATGGCAACCAACTCCAATATTCTTGCCTAGAGAATCCCCATGGGCAAAGGAGCCTGTCCTGGTAGGCTACATTCTATGGGGTCACAAAAAGTCAGACACGACTGAACAGCTAAGCACAGCACAGCATTAAGAAGAATGCTGGGATAATCCAGTTCAGTTGGGGTAGATCATCACCTTGAGTAGACCACTTGTAATGGTATTATCTAGGGTATTTTAAAATGTGAATTCCAAGCTCTAGTCTAATCTCACTGCATAAGACAGAATCCCTAAATCTGGACTTGGATTCTACTTTCTAATAAGTACCCTAGATGGTACAAATGTGCATTTTTATGTTGTGGAAGTTGAAGTTGAAATGATTAGTCAAAAAGGTGAAATTCTACAACCTACCCATTCATGCTGAGTTCACACTTGCCAGAGACAATTTTAGTCCTAACAACACCTAATATGTCAGACTCATGGTTCAGTAAGATTTGAAAGATTTATGATATAAAATTTTATAATGGGGACATGTATTGACCTACAGATCCCCTATTTTATAATTATGGTCCATAAAATCAAGCTAAGATGAATTCTAGCCTTCATACAAATTTAGATGCTTTTGCTATATACCACCAATGCCTCCTGGTGACACCCCCTTCTCCCGCAAAGAATATTACTCCCAATCCCTAGGATCCTCAAAACAGTAACTATAGAATGGAAAAAGACAAAGTATCTGCCCTTAAAAAATAAGGAAAAAAAACATAATCTTGAAAGCAAGTATTTTAAAATCACAACTAACTGAAAATACTTCAAGATCACATTAACTTAACATACATTCCAATAGATTCAACTAAAATATCTTTCTCAGAAAATATATATTCTCAGAAAAAGTTTTTCAAAGTCTGTCACTATTGCACATATCTCTCACTACAGTGATTTCTATCCTGTAAAAGGCAGAGCACAACATCAACCAGAACCCAAGAAGAAATAAATTTATATTCAACTTTTCCAAAGCATGACTCTTATTGTGCTTTTTTCTAAAGAATGCTTATCTGCCAAGAAATAAGCAAGGGCAGGAACAACCAACTATAACAAGAGGAAGGTTGTTATTTTAGCATCACTTGTGATATATGCAGATTTCTATATTTAAAATGAAAACATTAAAATTACAGCTTAAATGTTTAAGTATTATTTGACCTAAAATAAAGAAATAAATTCACCAGTTGTAGTTTCTCAAAGCTGAAATGACTGTCTCATCTAGAACAAAAAAGGAACCATTTGTTTGATATCATTTTTGATGAATTATTAATTTTATCACAGCTAAGATGACAGCTAATATTAGAACATTGAATTATTAATTTTCAAATGTGCAATAAAAAAGCAGAATAAACATAAACTGAGAAGTGTTTTACGTATGGGTTACATTGCTTACATATTCTATTTAAGAAAAATACCAAAGGAAACAGAAGGAATTAAAAATCTTGTCAACAGCTCTGATGAATTCGTTTACTCAGTACTTTCTATGCCACTTTAAAATATAAAGCACAAATAACATTGCATACTGTCTGATAATAAATGTTATTATTGAACACTAAAGATATACATTATCCATATTGCAAATCATCTTTGTGTAGTTCCAAGCAGGATAGTTAAATTACAAAGTGCTAATAAGAGTGAGAAACATCTGTGGTCTTAAAGAATTCACCTCTAATCTTTCCAGGATTATTTTATGGAGAGATGAATATTGTTTCTTCAGAACAGCTTCCAGTTGGTTTTTTAGCCATTATGTTTTGTCATGACAATTATTCCTGTTATTTCATAGAATAAAACTTACAGAGCCTCCGGTTTTCCTCAACTGTTTAAAGTGGTGAAGTTTAGGTCCAAAAGTAAGGATAGTATCTAAACAGCTCTGTTGCTTTAGGGACCAGTGCTATATCCTGTCAAATACCTTCCCATGAATCTCCCCTGAACTCCTGAGCCTTCAAAGCTTTAACACTCGACTTCTGAATAAGAAAGTGTTTTCTTGGTATTGGTGTCATAAGCACTCCAGCAGTGTATAACAGAATCACTGCTCAGAGCAAAGGGAAAATTATGGAAGATACAGAGGGGAATGTAGACTGATGGATATTTTTAGGACATGATTCCCTCTCAGAAGGAAGAAACCAGTTGTTCATCCCAGAGTTCACAGGATTTAATCTGGATAAAGGGTAATTTTTTTTATATCCATTAAAATATTTGTTTTAAATTATGCCATTTGTTATTTAGGCACATGGAACAGGGAGTACAAAAAGGAAGATAGTTTCACAGTAGGTAGTTTTTTTTTTTTTTTCTTTTCGGTGATGTAGGACTCCAGGTAATAAATAATGACTTACAGCTTTTCTAATTTAGATAAAAATGATTTTAGCCAGATATGCTTTTGTGATAATATTCAATCAATAATTTTAATCACTTTTTATACTTCACTATTGCTATACATCCCCTACTGAAGGTTCTATGTAACCTTAGATTATTTTATCATTTATTCTATCTTGTAATTAAAACATATGCTTTATATATTATAATACATATTAAGTGACAAGCTAATAATCCAGTTCATATATTAAAGGAGAATTAGCTTTTGCTTTCTAAGCCTTCTTACTCTCATCAACTCTGTAAAATATTATATATGCATCTGTTTTATTTAAGATTAAATAACTTGCCCAATATGGCAAAACTGGTAAGAAGCTGAGTTAAAATTCAAATGTGTATCTGTGTGGATTTAAATATTTTTTCAGTTAATATCTCTCCCTTTTGAAAATTCACAATATATGTTAAATTATTAAATTGTCTGAAAACTCAATATTGCGTACGTTAACGTAGCACGTGCTGCATGGTCTACATAATTCACTAAGTCCTTTGTAAAAACCCCTGAGCTCTGTACTATTACTCCTTTTACTCCAAAGGGGAATGAGACTTGAGAAGTGAAGTAAATTTCTGGTCACTAACAGAACTGGGCTTGAGCTCAGAATGGTGACTCTCAGCTGTGGTTGGGTATTATGCTCATGTGATAGACTCTATTGATATAGGCATGTATAACACAACATTCTAAACTGAAAATATTGAAAATTCTAGTCAAGAGACTGATGGGTACTGTGGCTCCTGGAGTCATCAGGAAGAAGAGATTTCAGGTGCATCCTTAAACAGAAAGGAGAATTGAATCAACTCCCTTATAGAGTATGCTGGGTGCTCCCTTCTCCTTGAAAAGACTCATCTTTGAGTCTCAGATCATCTGATTGTCTCACCCAATATCCCTCCATGTTACAGGTATGTTTGTTGTTTTTTTTTAACAGATGACATAGGTTCCTCTCTCTTTTTGCTTAAAGGTTTAATTTGTAAGGTTGTTGTCATTTTACCCAATAACACTCCTGACGTAATTTCTGAGGATTTCAGTATCCACATAGTCACAGATGATCTTACTCATACCCTGGCCTCTCTATTCCTTGACCATCTCTCTACCACTGACTTTGGCCTCTGGTTTTTTTCAGTTACCCACTCCTAATGTCCTATGTTATATCTTGCTCTTACCTATAACTCAGCTGTTTCTATAATCAGTTCAAACCCTCTCTTTCTTGCAGAACCATGGCATAGTCTTAGAGCTAGTTTCTCAGCTCTAACAGTTCTTCAGACACAACCATCACACCATGTTTTCATTTTTCCTCACTCCCCTAAATCCTAACATATTATCATATGCAACTGAATTCCATAACCATTATCATAAAAATTCCCTTATATATACCCCCATTTTGTTTGCCCTGTTTTCTCCTCCCGGCACTTACTTGACAATTCCTCGATCTTAATTTAAACTCAGGTGAGCCCTTAATGTTGTCAGGCAGCCACACTCCTTTCCTTTGGCACTTTCATTCTCTCACATTCCTAAATGACTATTTATGACCTTTGCCTCTTTGCTCCATTTCCAACAACTCATCCCCCATCATCACTCACATGGATAACAGCCTTGCTTCCCTATTTTAGTGTGAAATCTGAGCAATCAGGAAAGTACTTCCTGGGACTCCCACTGTGATATTTATTCACTCACTACCTAATCAGTCTTTCCTCTTCTTTCTGTGCTCTTGGCTAAGGCCAAACCATTAGATCTCATACTTTCTTGTATAATGAAGGATCTCACACCAAAAATTCTCTATTTTATATACTTATTACATTATATATATTCCATTTGGTCTAATGTGTCACTTAAGGCCAGTGTTTCCTTATTGATTTTTCTGACTGGATGATTTGTTTATTGATGTAATTGGTGTATTTAAGTCCCTAACTATTATTGTGATACCATCAATTTCTCCCTGTATATCTGAGACATGTATATCTGAGATAAGAAGGATACAATAAAATGATCAAGGAATCAGTCCAACAAGATATAAAAGAAATGTAACTATATAACATTATAATATTATTATAACATTATTGTATATGTAACAATATAACATACCAAACATAGAAATCTCTGAATACATAAAACAAATACTAATGAAAATATAGGAAGAAATTGACAGCATCTCTCCCCTTTTTAATCATGAACGATTTTCTCCATTCTCCATGATCATTTCTAACAAAATACAAACATGCATTTAATTGCCCCACATTTTGTCTAAAAAATAAATGCTTCTTTTTATTTTGCCCTCCAACAACTAGTCCGTTTCTCTATTTTCCTTTACAGCAAAATTCACCAAAGAGATGTCTATATTCAGTTTCTCCAGTGTTTTACTCTTTTTCTTTGAACCCACTGCAATAAGGCTTTTACACTCACCTTTCTAACAGAATTGAACAGCAATGACCTTCAAACCTAAATCTGACAGCTAATTTTTAGACTTTATTTTATTGAACCTATCTCTGGCAGTAGACATAATATTTTCCTTGAATGACTTTCTTCATTTGACTTCCAGAGCATCATATCTACTAGTTTCTCTTTTTTTTTTTTTTCTAACTCAGTAGTTGCTTTTCTTCTATTTACTATGTTGATTTTTCATCTTCAAGACTTCTTTTTTAAACGTCTATTTGTTTCCATCTAAACTTTAGTGACTTTCTGAAGACTTATGGCTTCTAATACTATAAATAGGCTATATATCACCAAATGTTATGTCCATCCAAGACCTTTCCAATGTATTACAACTCAATAAATCCAACTGCATAGTAGATACCTGTCCTTAAATATCTAATAAGCAAATCAATTTTAACACATCCAAATACAGTTCTTCATCATCTCCCAGAAGTCTTGATCTGCATCTTTTTAAATCTCTAAGTATTTAGTTCTTCCTATTACCTAGGACAGATATCTTAAAATTGATCTTGATTTCTCCTTTTCTTCTCAGTCCACATTAAATCAGAAAGCATATCTTATTAGCACTATATTTAAAATAGATCCAGGTCACAGTCAGCCCTATTCTTAAGATTCTAGTCTCATCCCTATCTGTTCTCACACATATTATCTCAGTAACCTTCAAATTGTTTTTCCTTCCTTTGTGCTTGTTTCCTATGGTAGAAATGGCTGTGTTTATGTGTATGTTTTACTTGAAAGTAAATGCCCAAACAAGGTCAAAATTTCCCAGATCTATAGCATATAGGTGGAGTCATGTGGATAATTCTAGCCAATACAATGCAAGGTTGTTAATTGTGCAGAACTCATTTTTTTATGTTCTCTTTTCCTTCTCCAGAAACCATGAAGATGTTTGCAGAAGACCGTTAGATGACAAGATGGAAAGAATACTGATCCCTGTGTCACTAAATAGAAGAGAGAGATCAAGAAATCTACCCATTCAGAAACATCCACACTGGGATTTGTTATGATAAATGCATATTTTATTAAGTCCCTGAGATTTTGGGATTCTTTGTTACAACAGATATACTATCTTAGACATTAGATAGTACAGCCTGCTGCTGCTGCTGCTGCTGCTAAGTCACTTCAGTCGTGTCCAATTCTGTGCGACCCCATAGACAGCAGCCCACCAGGCTCCACCGTCCCTGGGATTCTCCAAGCAAGAACATGAGTGGGTTGCCATTTCCTTCTCCAAAAGTACATCCTATTCTCCACCAAAGCTGTCAGAATGAGCCTAAAAAGACATAGGTCAAATGAAATCACTCTTTTCCTCACTTACTTAATGCAGTCACACAGGCTTCCTAACTGTTCCTGGAATGCACCAACCACTGCTTCATTGCGGGCCTTTTACTCCCTTTTTCCTGTGCCTGGAGTGCTCTGCGGATAATTCTTTGTATGTCTATTCCCTTATCTCTTTAGTCAATCTCTTAGTGAAACTTTCCTTGACCTACTTATTTAAAATGGAATCTAACTTTCACTCTGACATCTTAGGTTGCCCTTACTCTTAGAATTTTCTCCAGAGGAATTGTTACTATGTCACATACTCAATTCTTTGTTGGGTCTGACTCCTAGCACTTATAAGTGTGTCTAGAACATTTCAGGAACCCAGTAAACATTTGTTAAAGAATGAATTAGCTCAACTAACTCATTACACTTTTCATCTTTTCAAGCATTCAACATACATTAGTTCAAAACGTGTGGGGTTCTCTGGCCTAGATAACCCTAACCCACTCACATATACATCTTATCCTTTTGAAGGTGAAGTCTCTCAGTCGTGTCCGACTCTTTGCGACCCCGTGGACTGCAACCTACTAGGCTTCTCCGTCCATGGGATTCTCCAGGCAAGAATACTGGAGTGGATTGCCATTTCCTTCTCCAGGGGATCTTCCCGACCCAGGGATCAAACCCGGGTCTCCTGCATTGGAGGCAGACGCTTTAACCTCTGAGCCACCAGGGAAGCCTCATCCTTTTAACACACCTTTAGTACAGGTATCAATTTAGGTATCATTTCCTAAAGCCAGAATCCCAGTTTCTTTCTGTTGATGCCTCCCTTCCATTACCTATTATGCTCTGCTTATCTGTTATCACACAAGTTTTCCTATGGTATAAAGTCACTCACCTAGAGCTAGACATCCTGGAGTCGGAAGTCAAGTGGGCCTTAGAAAGCATCACTATGAAAAAACCTAGTGGAGGTGATGGAATTCCAGCTGAGCTATTTCAAGTCATAAAAGATGATGCTGTTAAAGTGGTGTACTCAATATGCCAACAAATTTAGAAAACTCAGCAGCGGCCACAGGACTGGAAAAGGTCAGTTTTCATTCCAATCCCAAAGAAAGGCAATGCCAAACAATGATCAAAACTACTGCACAATTGCACTCATCATACATGCTAGCAAAGTAATGCCCAAAATTCTTCAAGCAAGACTCCAAAAGTATGTGAACCAAGAACTTCCAGATGTCCAACTGGATTTAGGAAAGGCAGAAGAATGAGAGATCAAATTGCCAACATCCGTTGGATCATTGAAAAATCAAGAGAGTTCCAGAAAGACATCTATTTCTGCTTTATTGACTATGCCAAAGCCTTTGACTGTGCAGATCACAGCAAATTGTGAAAAATTCTTGAAGAGAGAGGAATACCAGACCACTTTACCTGTCTCCTGAGAAATCTGTATGCAGTTCAAGAAGCAACAATTAGAACTGAACAAGGAACATGGACTGCTTCCATATTGGGAATGGAGTATGTCAAGGCTATATACTGTCACTCTGCTTATTTAACCTAATGACAGAGTATATTATGCAAAATGCCAGGCTGGATGAAGTACAAGCTGGAATCAAGATTGCTGGGAGAAATATCCATAACCTCAGATATGTAGATGTCACCAACCCTATGGCAGAAAGCAAAGAGGAACTAAGGAGCCTCTTGATGAAATTGAGAGTGCAGAGTGAAAAAGCTGGGTTAAAACTCAACATTCAGAAAACTAAGATCATGGCATCCGGTCCCATCACTTCATGGCAAATAAATGGGGAAACAATGGAAACAGCGACAGACTATTTTGGGGGGGGGGGGGGCTCCAAAATCCCTGCAGATGGTGACTGCAGCCATGAAACTAAAAGACACTTGTTCCTTGGAAGAAAAGCTATGACCAACCTAGACAGCATATTAAAAAGCAGAGACATTACTTTGCTGACAAAGGTCCATCTAGTCAAAGCTATCATTTTTCCAGTAGGCATGTATGGATGTGAAAGTTGGACTTTAAAGAAAGCTGAGTGCCAAAGAATTGATGCTTTTGAACTGTGATGTTGGAGAAGACTCTTGAGAGTCCCTTGGACTGCAAGGAGATCCAACCAGTCCATCCTAAAGGAGATCAGTCCTGGATGTTCATTGGAAGGACTGATGTTTAGGCTGAAACTCCAATACTTTGGTCACCTGATTCGAAGAGCTGACTCATTTGAAAAGACCCTGTTGATGGGAAAGATTGAAGGCAGGAGGAGAAGGGGATGATAGAGGATGAGATGGTTGGGTGGCATCACCGACTCGATGGACACGAGTTTGAGCAAGCTCTGGCATTTGGTGATGGACAGGAAAGCCTGGCGTGCTGCAGTCCATGGGGTTGCAAAGATTTGGACATGAGTGAGCAACTGAACTGAACTGATTATAAAATATTCTTTTTGTATTATCTGTCTTTTTGTATGTGCTTCCCTTGTGGCTCAGCTGGTAAGGACTCCACCTGCAATGTGGGATACCTGGGTTCAATCCCTGGATTGGGAAGATTGCTGGAGAAGGGATAGGCTACCAACTCCAGTATTCTGGTCTATAGAATTCCATGAACTGTATAGTCCATGGGATTGCAAAGAGTCAGACACGACTGAGTGATGTTCATTTCACTTTACTTTCATCTTTTTGTATTCCCAACTATATTTACTTTCCATGAGAGCAGAGTTTATA